>NC_090265.1:1298398448-1298708742 GCF_040414725.1 Anabrus simplex
TACCAGAAATCACGAATGGTGTTTCCCTCATTTTCACACTGTATTGAATATTCACGTGCCAACAATTTGTTGCCATCAGCACTGTACGTTTCACGATCCGATACGTGAACTACAATCCACCATATTTTGTAGTTAAATAAGCTTTGTAAAATAGTAAGGTATTACTCAGGAGAAGTGCGTATATTCCATGGTGTGATGTGTAATTAATACAAAGAAAAGACTTTATTAGCAACAAACGACGACATGATACCATGATTGGCTAAATATGCGGAATCGTATTTTATAAACGACCTAACACAATGAATGCACCATAAATGTTATTGATTTTCTCACGATAATGCCATTCTTCTCATATAGACTTTGTGTTATTATGTCATAATATAGTGGATACTCTCGGTACCGAAATTTAGATAAATTGATTAAGAAGTGAACTGGATATGTGCAATGTTAATCAGTGGATTTGGGAGTGCCATAATGAGATTCAGAGGTGACAAAGACTGATAAACGACATTTAATGGCATCACCCATACAATTAACTTTTTGTTTAAAATTGCCACGTACGTAATAATATGGTACTTCTCGTGTGCATAGATATTTTAATTTGACTCTATCAGTTATTAAAATTAGGTTTTGCATTGAGAACAGTCCATTCTTATTATTTAGTAATGTAGCGTATTCCTCTTACTATAGCACCCTACTTTCAATATATTTAGATTAAGTGCCCATGTTTTCTTACGAACGGAACCATTGACCAGTATGCTCTTGAGCGTAGCCGTTGTGCTAGTTGAAAGAAGGGAGGATGGAACTTCGATGCCTGGGTTTGATTTTCGAAGTTCCTCATCCGAAAGAGTTCCATCCAAATATTTATTTGTGAAATTAAAATTTATATCCAGCACTCTGCCGAGCCCGGGACAGGTGTAATACAAAGATTATTGCAAATGCCTTCCTAGTTTGTATATCTATATGTTTGTTGCCCAGCAGATGCTTTTTTTATCTCGGAAGGTTCTCTTTGCCATTTCTATCCTTTTTGTGAGTTCTGATAAGCTCCAGTTATCATTCGTGATTAGGAATCCTAGGTAGCAAAATTGTCCAGTTGTTCACTTTTATTAAGGCCAATTTTATGTGTGTTATTGGGGTTTACTTGGATTTACATATTGTCATGGTTTTTTGTTTTCCTTGCATTAATTTCGAGGTTTCATTTGCGTAACGTTCCTGAGAATATGTAGATCATTCTCTGCACACATTTGCGTGTTTCTGCTAGTATGGCGACATCATCAGCAAATCTTATTGAATTTACTTGTTTACCATTGATATTGATCCCAGCTGTTTTTCCTTTCATGATTGTGATTGCTTCTTCGATGAACATATTGAAGAGACGAGGACAGACTGGACATACTTGCTTAGCTCCTCTTCCTATGTTGGCCTTTCCCTTTGTCCCTGTGATTTCAAAATCATTGTTCTGCATTCTGTATACATTTAGTGCGAGGCGTATATCTTTCGAATCAATTCTTGCATTTTCGTGTAAGGAAATGCTGTTACCAGTCGACCAAGTCAAAACCTTTATATAAGTCAAGTAACGTCACATACACTTTCCTATTCTTCTCAAGACTTCTTTCCAGAATAAGGCGCAATGAGAGAATAGCTTCCCTAGTGCCCGTCCCTGATCGAAATCCAAACTGATCATTATCGATATAGTGTTCTAACTTTCCTTTAATTCTATTCTTGATGATATTGAGCAGTATTTTTGTAGAATGGGACAGTGTATTATATGCGAATAACAATAAATGTAAGAATTATTAAACATAGAAATAATTTGGAAAAATAATCAGATAAGAATTAAACACTCAATAGCATCACGCTTGGGAGTAAATTGTAATCTAATTCCAAATACATGAACAAATAACTGAATAAAAAATAATTAAATTGTTAAAAATAATTTATCGAAATTTCCGTAGTATGGGCGCCAGCGTTCACCAGAATGGATCACTCGAATTTTCAGAGAGCATGATATTAATTCTTTCTATCCCAGTGCGTGTAGGTCTACATGAAAACAGCGTACTGGTACATCTGCTTCAGGCCTTACCTAACCTTCTGAAAAAGACTAAATAGGTAGGAACTGCACCTAAATTCATCAATAACTCCACTGATTCTAAAATAACTAACTATATTCTCAATAGAATCCATGAATGAGCACATCATAATCACACCAAATATATATATATATAATACACAAAATATTGCTGGAAGATTCCATATTTTCAACAACAACAACAACGAAAACAATGGGATAACGAATGCGAGGAGTAAACTACCATTTGCAGATAGTCCGTTGAACAATGCACATATATGTAGACAACATAAAAGTATAATTGTTGTAGTTCAATCGATCAATCAATCAATCAATCAATCAATACTGTTCTGCATTTAGGGTAGGCGCTCAGGTGGCAGATTCCATACCTGCTGTTTTCCTAGCCTTTCCTTAAATGATTGCAAAGAAATTGGAAATGTATTGAACATCTCCCTTCATGAGTTATCCCAATCCCTAACTCCCCTTCCTATAAATTAATATTTGCCCCAATTTGTCCCCTTGAATTTGAACTTTATCTTCATGTTGTGATCTGTCCTACTTTTAAAGAAGCCACGCAAACTTATTCGTCTACTAATGTCATTCCATACCATCTCTCCACAGACTGCTCGGAATATACCACTTAGTCGAGCAGCTCGTCTCCTTTCTCACAAGTCTTCCCTAATCTAACCTAACCCTGCCCTATTCGCCACCTTACACAGTGTAACTAACGTCTTCAAGAAAAATAATATTAAAATTTCGTACAGAACCAGAAATAGAAACATAGATATAATTCACAATTCTAAGTCAATAAACAGATCCGACATTCACGCAAAGTCAGGTGTTTACCGTTTTCAATGCAATAACTGTTTTTCCTCATACATCGGACAGACCGGGCGAAGCTTCAAAGTTAGATACTTAGAACACGTCAACGCCATCAGAAATAATAGATTTTCTGCAATAGGCCAACACATACATGACTTAAAGATTAACTTTACTAGAACAAGACCTAGAAATTCTCAAAAACATAAACAAAGGCCCTTTACTCGACGTTACGGAGAACTGTTTCATTTACCTAGACCAATTTTTTAATCCTAATCTAAACCTTAAAAAATTTCAGAAAAATCCAATATCCTTTTCGACTTCCTAATCGAAGTCTTTAGAGGTACCAAAATCACGGGAGGAAAATCGACGTTTCACGCTCTCCACAGCACTCTTTTACTTCCCACACCACTACCACTCCGCCCTCCTGACCCATCTTGAACTCCGCCTCCCTCTCCCCTTCGCCCTCTCCCCCTCCCTTCCCCTTTCCGCCCCACTCACTCTACCTTCGCACTCATTCAACTTAGTCACACCCATCTCACTTGTCCACAACTCTTTTCACACTACACACAGAACGCTGAACAAGGTGAGTCTCATATTCTATCATCCTTGGCCGCGATCCTATTTTTAGATTTCCATTTCACTAACTTAGTTTTTCTTTTCTTTCTTTTAAGATTCACCACCCTTGTTGAGCTGAGACAACTTTAAAGATCAACCTTATTCAATCGCTTAACATCAGGTGTCCCGGCCTTAGACAAAAATCTTTTGATGGTCTTGCCAACCTCACATAACATCGGACCCGCACTTACGTGTCTCCATTGAACGACAACAGAAGAGTGGACCATTTTACTACATCGTTTTATTATCACATTCAGATTTTTATGTTCAATCATCAGACCAATTTTATTGCACAATACTCACCTACTTTATTAGACTATAACGCTTTTATGTGTCACATTATATCATCAAATTTTACTCATTTTTTCTTTCACCCTTTAAGGAGAAAAGCAGTCTATAATTTGTTTTTTGCCATGTAAGAATTATTTATACAACTTTTGTGATATGTACTTTGCCCACTTGTGATTTTTTAGCTGATGATGACGCATTAAGCGTCGAAACCGGTACTAATAATATAATAAATAATATGTTGTGAACACCTGTACAACACATTTTGTATTGAAAAGTTTGAACCTTCCTGTAATTCTAATTGTGCTTCCTTTAAGACTTCATTTCCCAATCTAATATTACCTGCATCACCTTCCTTCGTTCGACTGCACTCCATTATTTTGGTTTTGGACTTACTTATTTTCATCTTCTAATCCTTACCCAAGACTTTGTCCATACCATTCAGAAACATTTCGAGATCTTCTGCAGTCACAGATTAAATAACAAGATCATCGGCAAATATCAACGTTTTGATTTCTTGTCTTTGGATTTTGATTCCCTTTCCAAAATCCTCTTTGATTTGCTTTACTGCCTGTTATATGTGTACATTGAAAAGGGGGACAAATTGCAGCCTTTCTTCACTCCTTTATGGATTGCTGATTTTTCAAAGCCCTCGATTCTTATCACAGCAGGCTGATTTTTATACAGATTGTACATAATTCGTCGTTCACGGTATTTGATCCCTATCACCTTCAGCAACTGAAATAGCTTGGTCCAATCAACATTATCGAATGCATTTTCTAGACCTACGAACGCTATGTACGTGGGCTTGTCCTTCTTAATTCAATCATCTAAGATCAGACTAAATTCAGGATTGATTCAGGAGTTCCTACAATTCTTCTGAAACCAAACTGATCTTCTCACAACTCAGCTTCAAATTCTCTTTCAATTCTTCTGTAAATCATGCGGGATAAGATTTTGAAGGCATGAGACACTAAACTAATGGTGCGATAGTTTTCACACTTGTCAGCACTGGCCTTCTTGGGAATAGGTATAACAACATTCTGCCGACAAACCTGTAGCAAATCTCTTCTCTCATACATCTTACACACTAGATCGAATAACCTTGCCATGCTGGTTTCTGCTAAGGCAATCAGTAATTCAGAGGAAATGGCATCAATTCCAGGTGATTTGTTCCTATTTAGGTCTCTCACAGCTCTGTCAAATTCTGACCTCAAAATTGGATCTCCCATTTCATCAGCATCAACAGACTCTTCTAGTTCCAGAACCAAATCATCTACGTCTTTGCCTTGACACAACTGTTGTATATGTTCCTGTCATCCTTCTGCTCTGCCTCCTTTCTCTTGAAGTGGTTTTTCATCTCAGCCTTTAATATTAATTTTTGTTGAGAATGAAGCCATTCTTTTCAGTGTCGACTTAGTATTTCCTTCTTTTCCTTGGCCTACCTCTGCATTCCAGTCTCCCATCACAATTTGATTCTCATCACCTTTTACATATATTATATTAAATCTTCTATCTCTTCATATATTCTTTCAATTTCCTCATCATCCGCTGAACTAGTAGGCATATAGGCCTGCACTATTGTGGTGGGCATTAACTTGGTGTCTATCCTGACGACAATAATTCTTTCACTATGCTGGTCGTAGTAGTTTACCTGCTGCCCTATTTTCTTATTCATTATTAAACCAACTCCTGCACTTCCCCTGTTTATTTTTGTGGTGATAATTATTTAGTCGCCTGACAAAAAATCTTCTTCTTCCTGCCAACGTATTTCACTTATACCAACTACATCTAACTTTAATCTATCCATCACCCTTTTCAGATTCTCTAACCTACCACAACGATTCAAACTTCTAACATTCCACGCTTCGATTCGCAGAATGTCAGTATCCATCTCCCTGATGATCACCCCATCTCGTGTAGTCCCCACCCGGTGATCCGAATGGGGGACTATTTTACTTCCGGAAAGTTTTTACCTGGGAGAAAGCCATCATCTGTACATCATAAATACAGAGTGCTGCGTGTCTTCGGGAGTTAGTTACGGCTGTAGTTTCCCGTTGCTTTCAGGCGTGTAGCGGTATCAACACAGCTAAGCCATGTTGACTGTTATTAAAAGGCATTATCAGACCATCATTTAGACTGCCGCTCTTGCAACTCCCGAAAGGCTGCTACTCCCCTTTCGATGAACAATTCGTTAGACTGTTCTCTCGATAGATACCCATCCGATATCGTTGCACCTGCGGCTCGGCTATCCGCTTCATTGGGACGCGTAATCCTCTCCACCCTGGCAAGGTCACATGGTTCGCAGGGGAGCTTCTATAACTATAACGGAACATTCAGTATCATACTTTTTGCATTAATGGATGTCCTGTATTTTTCAAATATATAGACGTAGGTGCGAATCGAAGAACATCTGATGAGGGAGAATTTTCAAATTCTACTCTGCAGACCACAATCGAAGACAATACTCTTGTCATTTCTCAACATACTATTTTTTTGTGGCAGATGATTCATTCCCATTCGAGGAATGTTTATTGAAGCCGTACTCTCACCATGATCCTTTCACGTTTTCAAGAACAGTTTGTCGCGTGCAAGACGTGTGGTTGAAAAGGCATTTGGTATTCCTGGTACTTCGCGTTTTCGAAAAATAAAATGCTGTTTGTCCTAAAAATGTTGATGGTACTGCAACATGCCCTACGGTGCCTTTCTCTTCAATTTTGCCTCACGAATGGGTGATAAATCTAATGCAACCTATGGTGGCCTCGTAGTCCTAATTCTTACCAAGTTCCAGGTTGGACTGATAAAAATATAGGTATCACCATCGCGCTGTACTTCCTCATACTTCACCACAAGTTGTAGTACTAATTTAATATGATGTTGCCCGTGCAATATTCCACTTAAATGTTGCTAATTAACTATCCGAAATCGGGGATGGATATACCAATCACGTGCGGTGGTTGCATGTCCAAATTAAGTCAATATCTCAGGGTAAAAACATCTATGTATATTCAAAAATACTATTTACCTTCGCAAGTTCCGTTGAAGAGGTTGTCTACTTCAATATGTTACTCATTTTCTCCAAAATCCTACCGTAGAATCAATATGAGCCTCTGAATATCATGATTCCGAAATACCAGTCTAAATGTGTCCTATAACTACTCTTCCTATCTCTACCTTTGAAAATAAACGCTAAAATAATCTTAAAACTAATTTGTTAGCATGCCAATACTATAATTAACAAAATAATGATCATCTTTGGTAATAGAGGAAAATAAACTCAAATATCACATATTATCTTTCTTGACAACTCAAATTAATGAATTAACATAATTAAAATTGGGCAGGTGTCTTTAGTTCATTTGGGCAATTATTATTTTGCTGCGTGATCATATTTCATCATTTTATTTCATCATGGGGACAATTAGGATTTACTCTTTATTAAAGGAGGGAGTGGTCTTTCTTTCCTTTAGGTCTATTTGCAGTACTCTTTGGAATTGGTTTGGGAATTTGCGTATTGACTTGTTTATGGCATGAGATAAGTAACTCTTTCCAATTATGGCTTCAAAATGCCATTTTAAGTATCTAAAAGAAATTAATCCTAACCATAAATATTAATTCCAACATCCTTATATATTATAAATGTGTGCCAAAATAAAATTAAATATCTTCATTTACGAGTGCCATCTCCATGTTTTTCAACCGTCATAATCTGCCAGAATCGTACCGATCAATTAATTATTATGTGTATTTTCAATTAAAATGGTTCCTTCTACTGCCTACTAATTTTACCATTTTCAGGTTAACGCGTGTTCCAATATTGTATATTCACTATGTGAGACAAATACATATTACTAGGCGACTATATCTCTTTCCCATATGCACTTCAAATACATGTAAATTACGATCAACCTATCTCCATATTTCATTTGAGTTCGACCAATTGACCAATTAACCTCACTGCTACACTTAATATTCACGTATCTAGGCCTTAATTCCACTGCTTGCCTCAATTTCAATCACAACATAACTGTAGCTAAGCATAAATTCGTACCTATTTCCTTCAATCATTTACTTACACAATACCTATTCAACATCTCAAATCTCCAACAACATATTATCATTTATGCTTTTAATTACTGCGATTCCTCCGCATACAATCAATATCTTTACTCAGCTTCTTCATAATGTCTACCACGTCGCAATAAAACATTTCTTTTACCTTAATATCTACTCAAAACACCGCAAGCTGCTACTGTTTATTTCAACTCATCGTAAATATGGACGATATTGGCCTAGTTATTCAATCTGGTCATTGGGTAGCCTAGGTTTATTATTATTATACTGCACTTCACTTTCATATCTCAGCCTCGCCTAGCTTGAATACGACGTTCCCCTAAGCATATAGGTTCAAAAACATCAATTCTCTTCCCGATACTGCTCACATTAACCTCAGATCAAACTTATGAGCACGGCAGTATATTACTACACATAAATAATACGTATCTGTGGTTATTTTCTCCGGCATATGCCTTAGAATTCACACCTTGGCACAAACAGGTCATATCTTTGGCACTTCAGCATTCCTACAATTATACTATACCAAATGAAATACTTTATAGTTAAATTTCTTATAATGTTATTATCTCAGGCCATTTTATGTCCGGCGTTGCTTTCTTCTTCCTCCTCACGGCATCTCGGAACGTCTAGCCTTGTGCTGGATTACGTCATGCTGGATCTCTAGGTCTTCAGGCTTGAGCTTACGATGATCCGGTCAGCCTTCCTCCATCGCTTTAGGCTCGCTCCATTTCGTGTCCAATTTCCATGCAACGAAAAGATATTATTAAATTGATAGAATACATCTTAATTTTCGGTATATAGAGCTCTTCCAAGGACTTTGTCTAACTGTATTTATATTTCTTTTCCTCTATAGATACTGCTCAGATTCAATTTTATTTTCATAAACCGGTTCTTCCTTGGTTTTCTATGTTGTCTGAATAATGTTCTTTAAATCTTATAAATGGTCTATACGTATAATTTGAGGAAACTTTGGCCGTTTATTAAGTCAGTGTAGGCCTTATTTACGAATGCCGTATTCCGACACCTCTTCTTCCGTACAGTATTTGAAATGTATTATGCGTGTTTCCCTGCCGTTTTTACGTATTTTCCGGTAGTTTGTTTCTGGATTCTTCCTTCGTATGGCTCCTATTATGGTTATATTGATTATGTCAGCAAATCTTCTGGTCAGGTAATTGCAATTCACAGTTCGTTTACGACGAAAATCTTCTTGCCAAAGTAGATAATAATAGAACGTTTTTCAATTTTTTACGTATAATGGTTCATTTCTCATAGAGTTTCCTTTCCATCTCGCCGGGCACTGCCTCCTAATTGCGGTGAACTTGTCTTAAAAAGTTATTCCGTGCATTCTCAACGTTTGAAGCTGATCTGCGCCATTTTTCTTCCGATCTATATTCATGTAAACTGACGTCAATCGTAACGTAATGGTACAGTACTATGAAAGAAATTCGTGTAGTATACAACTTCTTGCGAATGACATATACTACTCACATTCACCGAATGTGTGTGGATGAGAAAGAGTATGAAAGTGGAACAATACTAGAAAGTTGTTGGGGGCAGAAAATACTGAACTCGGGACTGACCAATCCCAAAATGCTTAATTAAACTCATAATTAATTAAGAAAGGCTACTGAACTAAGGAATAATTTAAGTGATTTGTTCGTAAGATGACGCTGCACCTTGACGAATGAAAATGTAAAGAATGTAGTATGTTAACTATTCTGTTAGTATGTATTACACCTTTCCAACCATCTGCTTTCCTATCATCGGCACCTATCTACTCATAAAATTCACGTTGGGCTATCAAAATATCATACCACGGCTTCGAACTCTCCAAATCTCGATCAATCAACTCGTAAACGGGGGGAATTTCGCATGAACAAGTACGATGGTCGGGGTATACTTCCGGTTCTCAGGGTAAAATGTTTCATTTCAGCTCTCAAATTATATAAATAAGTCGTAGGTTCCGTTGAAGAGTAGTCATGTATGCAATCAATCCTTCAATTCCCCCACATTTAAGTAATAACCCGATATAATGTTCATTATTCAGCGTAAATAACCTAATTAACTCTCATACTATCTTATTACTACGTATTATAAATTACGTTGAGAAAAGAAACGCATAAATTATCCTAAGTCTAGTTTATTAGCAAGCTAATATTTTATAAACGAAATAGCAATTAAAATATTGGCAATAGTGAAAAGAAAACGCATTCAGATTACAATATCATTCTTGAATTCGTAGTCGTCATGGTAAACATAATTGAAATTTCTCAAAATTATAATCATTAAACTGAATATTCCTCAATTTCATTCGGTCGTATAACCATTTTTCATTATTTCAAAACGTTTCATGGGGTAAGATAGGGATAATTTTTTATATATCAGGAGGGAATGGTGTATCTTCTTGTTAGGTTTATTTGGAATTGCTTTGGGTTATCCGTTGGATTCTTATTTGGAGTTTTGGTTTGGATTTTCATTTGGAGTTCTGGTTTGGATTTTCATTATGACTCTTTTAGACACGAGATAAGTAATATGCTTCTTAATTAAGGTTTCAAAAAAACATCAATGCAACTATAAATGTACTTATCGATAGTAATATCAAGTATATAATTATCATACACTTTCATATGTGCAAGATAAGATCAAGTACTCTTACTATTGAATTCCACCACAAAGATAATCAATTAGTTGAAATCGCGAAAGTCGTGCCAAATGATTTCATAATTACATGCACTTGCATTTAAAATCAACTCTCAAATATTCACCGCTGTGCCAGCATTAGGTAAAAGAAAAACTGCTCTACCAATCTACATTCACATACTAATACGTTTATACAGTTATGCGATGTTCCTTCATATTCTTATATTCAGATTATATTACATGTAATACTCAAATAACCTAGCGATATCTTTGGTACAAATGCTACTTATCGACCATTTAATGCTTGGACTGAATCATACATTCACTCAAACGTGACCTAATTCCAACGCTAGCAGTGTTAACTTCTATATCAAAACCGTAACCGACACAGAAACTCGCAATAACATCATCTAGCCATTGCGAACGCAAAGAACAATACATATCTCCTCACACTAACAACATTGTGCAATTCTCATATTTCAATTCTTTCCGACACCTCCATATATAAAAACATACACGTCTAACTTCACCTCAATAACCTCTGTGTTACGGTAAAAAACAGTCCAATAGCCTGAATCTCCATTGATAAACTGCAACTTCCTAATATTTAATAATTTCCTTTCAATACTATCAACATACTGGCCATGTCTGTTGATCAAGTGTTCCTAATTACTAGGTTACGTTACGTACATCACATACACTTCTCTTAACCACAACTGGTTCGATATTAATTGGTCTATTCAAGTAGATTGGCATTTAAACATAGGCATGCTCATTCTGATCTTGTTTATAACAACCTAAAATTATCTCACGAGCACTGCATTTGTATTACTTAAAATAGCACATGCCAGCGGTTAATTATTCAAATCCACACACTAGTGTTCACTTATTGGCACTTTATATTTTTCTGTAGGCAGCACTTCTGTACTCAAATAAATATATTCTAGCAATTGACTATAATTTTTTATAATGTAAACTTTGAAACCATATTACTTATCTCGTATCCGCATTTCGCTGCTGGCTCCTTCCTAGACTAGGACATCTCGGAATAGTCAACCATGCTCCAGGATTACGTCACGGCTGGCTTCAGCTAGGCATCCTGGCTTGAGCTGTTCCATCTTGAGCAATCTATCCCCATAAGTTTAGGCGAGCTCCATCACGTCAGCAGTGTTCATGCAACGAAAAGACAGCAAATATTTTGTAGAATACATATTACTCTGTTGAAGTGCAGGTTTTCCAATACGTATAATTGAGTTTATATTTCTTATGACTGATAGAAATATTTCTCTTAAATTTTATATATCCTTAATTTGGCCTGCTTTCCGTCAAATATGTCGCCTAAACAGATACCGCTTATAACTTGTGACAGTTATTTCTGCGTTTCTTGGTATAGACTGGCCACTTATTAAGCTATATTAGGCCCCTTTTCACGTCGATGTCTGACTCGGCTGTAGTCACACTTTACTTCAATATCTGGGCGTTTTTTCTTTAATTTCTTGATTATCCCGCAGAAATTGGAGGTTGAATCCTTCGATTATATATATATTACTTTAGTATTTTACAATACGTTGATTTTTTTCTTTATCTCGTAGTAAGATGTGCTGTTCTTCCTTAACGCAGTTTTCTTCACAAGGTAGTTAAGAATCGACTCCATTCAATTATTTAAGGTCCATGGTTGTTCAATCTTGGAAACTCTTTTCTCTCTCGCCGGTCAATATCGACCTGCGCCTTCTACTCAAGATCGACTTGCCGTATGAGTATATCCATTCGTATTTACGCCGCCTGAAGTTGCTCTGCGCCATGTTTATCCGCTGTATTACCATGATAGTTACCGTGTCAACTGTAACGTAATGGTACAGTATGAAAGACGTTTCATGGGCATGGACTGACTCTACGTGATAGGAGATTTGTGAACGTTAGAAAGGCTAATTTTTTTGACTACTTGAAGGATTAAATCCGTAATTTTAAAGTATATCGTATAATAAGAACTATATAATAATATTTAACCTGAATAGACTGGGCAGAGGAACTGTACTTATATCTTAACGGAGAATGTAGTGATAATTCACAACGTAATAACGCTATCTGTCGATTGCATTTCCCTCATTTGTATGACTTTGTGAAAAATCTTGTCGGCCTCTAGGAACCACGTCGCTTTAGGTTTGTATAGGTAACCTGTTGCTCCATCAGATTTCTTGCTTTTCTTCAGGTCAGAATGTATATAAAAGAATGTATAAAACGGAAAATAAAATAAAATACAACCAATCACCCGTGATCTGCAGTTAGGGAAGTCGTCCAGGTGACAGATTTCCTATTGGTCGTTTACCTAGTCTTTTCTTAAACAATTTCACATTACTTGGAAGTTTGTCAAACATTTCCCTTGGTTAATTATTCGAATCCCTACCATCTTTTCCCATAACCGAATATTTGACCAAATCTTCCCTATTAAATTCAAATTTAAATTGCACAAAATTGAAATAAATAAAGGCATTGAACAACAGCACCGAATGTAGAAAGAACCTTTTCCATCCCACCAAAATTTCCACATATAAATATATATAAATATATAAATATATATATATATAAAATATATAATTTATTTAATTTAACGCAAACATACTGTGCTATCAACCAAGTTTCTGACATAGCACGCTTTGCGAACGCAACAGTTAACCAAGCGAGAAAAGACACCCAACACCCACACTATGATCAAATCCAGATGTACGAACAATAAATGCACTGCGTGATGTTATTAATTACATAATGAGTAAGCTTTAGGGGGGGAAATTACACGAATGTTTCCCTCAGTAGGGCCTTTGTTATTGTAAAAGCAAAGCGAAGTCATCTCCGTACATGCCGCGAAGCCCTTGGAGGGGTGGAAGGTAAATGCTTCCACTGTCCGTAACCTCGGCACGTGTTGGGGTAGAGTGGTTAGCTCTAAGGCCGGTCGCCTTTGCCCCCACGAATTAACCTGTTACTCATTTTTGGTGTAGGCTGAGTGAACCTCAGGGCCATGTGCACCTCCGGAAGTGGAAATCTCGTTTCTTAAATTTTGTGACTTCCTGACGGGGATTCGAACCCACGTCCTTCTAGGCGAAGCGTGTACATCTTTACCGCCTCGGCCAGGCAGCCCCTCTTTGATATTGCACCTCATGATATTCTACTAATAAATGAGCATACGGAATTTCTGGAAATGAAATTAATTTGTTAGATCATTATATATGGTCGAACCCAGCAGGTGGAGGTATATCGGATGTCCTCAAAAGAATCTGTGGTGAAGTATGGGATGCCTCAAAAGTTCGTTCATGGGCCCTTTCTTTTTCTGGACGTGATAAATTACTAGATGAGAATGTTTACACATATACTGTCCTACATTAAGACGACCCTACTTTTCTGAGGTCATGTAAAAATTTTGATGAACCATTGCTGATGTTCGAAGAGACATTTTAGGAAGCTATATCATGGTTTAAAATAGTTGATTTTTCCTTTATTTAGGAAAATTCTGAACATAAGTTTACACCTCAAAAATCAAGAGAATGGTATGGTAAACTTCTTGGATTAGATTTTAACATGAAGCTGACTTGACAATACAGTATTAACCATGTCAGACTATACCGTGCAGTATACCTACTCCGTTACCTGAAGTATGTAGGAACTAAACCATATGCGCGTTCTGCATATTCAGTATTTTTCAGAGTACTGTATTTTTGTTAGTCAATTATTTGTTGGCAATAATGCGCACGTAAGTGACATTATGAAGTTGCAAAGGAAAGCTATTCGCACCATTGCCAGAGGTCTCCCTTACACTCACTGCAAACCATTATTCATTGAGCTGTCTATCTTAACAGTAAACAATTTATACATATAGAATTTTCTGATATATATCAAGTGTAAGCCCAGTAATGATTTACCAGAATGTCTGAACACCACATATACCTAAGGTACCAGATCATATTATCATCTCGATATGCCGTGGTATAAATTAAAGGAATCTCGTAAATGCCATATGGTGTTAAGTATAACCCTATATAATAAAGCAGGTCAACAATTCCGGCAGCTCCAAATGAACGTTCTTCAAACGACGGATTTATATATAGTTGAACTATTGTTGATGCTACTTCATTGCCGAGTGCATTGAAGAGGACTGGAGGGGTCTACAGTAACTACGAGTGTTTATTCCTAGGTTTCTGTATCTCCACCGTCTCTGCTTAAATATAATCTATATCTAGTTATTTAAATTCGCCATGTATAACCGGTTTCATCGACGGTATCTTTAACCATTTTTGTTGTTGTTTGAATTTTATTTGAGTGGTTACTGCGCATTGAACTGGACGAGAGGCCTCTGCCAGATGTTACCAGAAATAAAAGCGAGATGGACATCAGCATCACTGCACCGAGAATGGACATTTTTTTTACAATATTATCATTAACTTGTTCCTGCTCGCATATCTATCAAAGTACTTGAGTATAATTGTGTAGCTGTTTTAGTTATATTGATACAGTAATGGAACCATTGGCATGTAAGGTATTTTGAGGTGTGTATTGTTTTATTATAGGAGTAAGCTCTTTTAGTTCACCGGACAAGTTGGCCATGCGGTTAGAGGTGCGCGGCTGTGAGCTTGCATCTCCACTGTCGGCAGCCCTGAAGAAGGTTTTCCGTGGTTTCCTATTTTCACACCAGGCACCTTAATTAAGGGCACTGCCGCTTCCTCCCATCTCCTACGACTTTCCTATCCCATCGTCGCCATAAAACTATCTGTGACGGTGCGACGTAAATCCACTAGCAAAAAAGGAAAGCTCTTTTAGTTTATACGGGATGTATTTGTATCCGTATATATTCATTATTGTGACAATCGCTATTGCACTTGTTGTACTATACTGTCCCCTTTTCCGGGGTCGCTCAGTCGGCGGAGCGAGAGTTCCAAAAATGTGGACCGTTCGCAGGGCCAACCTTCAGAAAATTTATTCTTGCAGGGCCATAAGTGACTGGATAGGTGACATAACGTGGAATAAAAATCAGAACAAAATAACAATACTATTTATTAGAATATAAAAAAGACCCCAGTCTGGACAATGCAGAAAAAAATAATATTTTCTTCAACATAACTCAAATCAATTGCTTCTCGTTAACATAAATAAATGTAAGTCCTCGGCATGCTTAGAGGTTCCATTAGCTTCAGTTATATCTTCAATGAAACTCCACCCGAAGTCATACTCTGTAACATTTGACCAATCACAAATTTAGTGATAATATCATTATGATCAAAAACAAAATGCTACATTAAACATGAAATTACCGTATTCCCTTATTTCATTAATCTTTATAAATTATTATTCCTCATCATAAGAGTTTGGGTACCTTCCCATTAATTAATTCTTTCCAAATTATAGTGTCTTTTGTCAGAAAGTATTATTGTTTTCTTTCTAGAAGTCTTCTTTATCATGCTTTAAAAGACTCTGTACCATTTTATAATAAAACTATTTTTCCCATACTCCGAAAATCTACTTGTAAAACATTCGGAAATCACAAAATATTATCGTAAAAAATACTTCGGCAAATTTCCTTACAAATTCACTGGGAAATTATCTTTACAAATTTCATTTTTTCCACCTTTTGAAAATTCATTACAAAATTTTGTAACACGTTTGGAAATTCTTTTATAAATTATTTTGGCACATTTTTGGAAATTTCTTTTATAAATTACATTGGCATATTTTTGGAAATTCTTTGGCATATTTCCTCTCTCTCGCGGATTTTCCTCGACTGTATTCTTTTTACACGTCACATGAAACGATTTCTCACTGATTAATACATTGTGGATAGATAGAGCATCACGTAGCACCACGCGTAATCAACAATAACATCATTGGATAATAAATCACACAAAATCACTAAAAGAATAAACGTTCATGAAAATACAGGGATAAACTATCGCGCAATAACATAATCTACCCCAACTGACTATCAGCAGATTTTATCACACTGTCGAAAATATTATATTTTATTATTATCTTATTTATTTAATTATTATTATGCCTCCCTTTAGAATTTGATTGAAGACCCTCACAGTATTAACCGATCATAGTAAGAATTCACCGTGACTAGAGTCAAACGACAAAATAGGATGAGTAAAAGAATAATCTCGAAGAAATAATAATCATCACCATCGGTTAAAGAACTTCGAAGAACGCGCTCATAACCCTCAGGGAAAAGAAAATAATAATCGAGTCATACATTACACAACACCAGTTGTTGAGCGAAGAAAAAAGCTATTATTATTCCCTAAACACTATTTCATCACCACAAATCACTAAAATCATCGCGACTGACATGCATCCTAGTGGTCCCATAACGTCAATTATCATCATAAAAATCCATCATCACAATAATCGCTCATTTTTAATCCTCAACAACCATTCAAAATTTCCGACTCTGCATTATTATTATAATAATTATTATTATTTCCCTGATCATGGCTCCTAGAAGAGTCTTCTCGATGAGCTGCCTACTGTTCACAGCAATCACCATCCCTTCTAAGCTCAGTTTTTTCCACAAACCAGTCGTTCATTAAAACTTTGATTTAATTATAGTTTTAATTTTATATGTTTAATTTCATCCTCGTCGTCATGATTATTTTGAAGTCACATTTTATTATTATTATTATTATTACTATGATTATTATTAGGCTTCAATCCCCCCATAATTCCTTTTGAAGACCTTAATTGTTCGTGGCCTTGTGAAAGTCGCTGGCAACTGGGGTTATTCATCACTGAATCAAATATCAACATTCCAAGGGAATGCAAAAGAAGAAAGAAAATTGAAACTAATGAGTCAATGAATCCATGACCACTCTACCATCACCACCACTTAAATACAGACATTTCTAAAGAAACTACCTTTTATTAAATAAGAATACAATCTAACTAGCCATCTACTGAAAGAGAAGAAATGTGACAAAGGTACTTATTGTTCCGATGTAAATCTCCGGCGTATGGACGTAGCTATAGATGTCGGTTCCTCTCCTTCACTATGGTGGCTTATAGACGAACAAATTCATCGCGCTGGCGTGCACACGTTGGCTTAACACATCATGACCCTGGCGAAGTACAATAGCGTTGCATCACTCCAGCAATGTTTCAGAAAATTCCAGGATTCCCATCTGGTTCGCTCCATGATGACGGTTGGTCTTCGCGAAGATAGCTGAAACTGAAATTGTGTATTAAAAATAGGATCCACACTTACTGTATATCACTAAATTGTCTTACGGCACTTAACTGGCGCAATGATGTACACTTAGGTTCAGTTCTACCAAAAGCTTCGAATTTCGAGCACATTTACCAGTCTACAGTACATCTTTGAGCTGACGGAACATGATATTACTGGTAAAACGGTGTTCATTGGCCAGGTTTATTCTCGAATGTTCTCTTTAGATGGTCATCCTCCCTTGTAGTTCTTACTGGAACATTCTACAAATTTCTGCCGCAACACTCAGCGTAATGAGCGCACTGACTGTCCGTGGTTTAGAAAGTTCCACACGGGAAAATGTGCGGCTGTAATAATATCGCACTATACTGAGTTGAGTTTACGAAAGGTTGAATTAGCACTCATTAATAACTGTCGTTGTGCAATACAAGAAATAGACAGTTAATACCACTATTTGCTAACTCCTCTGGAGAATACTGTTCGCTGTCCTTCCTGTAACTATATGAGGGGTGTAGATGCAAAACTCACATTCTCCAATTTTTTAAGGTATTGAGTTATGCATATCACCATGTTCGTCTTGTAAAGGCGCATCGAACTGTGATGGTAGTTTGAACCAAAACGCACATTATAACACTGAAAAAAATACTGAAAATAGAGTTTTGAAACATAAGTCCATTATCCAACAGATGTTTTGCAGCAAAATTCACACTCTCCATTCCAACCAATCAGAGAGCATGTGGTGCGCCCAGGGCATCATGGGATTGTCTTCACTCTGTTGATGTTTTGTTCACCTCACTCTTAGCATTAACCTCTCAGTTTACGCAGTAAGTTTTTAATTATTTAATCTTACGGCTCATTGGTTCTTACTAGTTCATGAACTAATTTACTGCACAATGGAGGAAGTAGTTCAGCCATCAACTGATCGTACAAGGAAGAAGTAAAAGACTCCTGAGAAGTGGACACGAAAGAAATCCCAATTAGCAAGGTTAGTTTTGTAGCTGTAGCGAGGTTAGGTTTGTGGCCTTGTATACCTTTTTAATAAACCAGAACCAAGGAAAACATTGTCAGGTTTTGAATATGAAAATGCTAATAATATTTTTCTTTTTTAGGTATTCAGCGAAAGGTTTGCCGGGATTCCCAACTTGTAACCACAATGGGGGAAAATTTAAGTGCACAACAGTTCCTTTACAAGACATTCGACGGTTTCATCAAAACTTCTACTCCCAAAAAGATAAAGTGTACCAAGATAACTTTATTCTGAAGTTTACCTCATCAGTGGAAGTTAAAAGAAGAAGACCAACTTCTGGACGCTACAAAAGACAACCTGTGAGGACCAAATACTTCATAGGCTCGAAAGACAAATCCATGGTTCCTGTATGTCTTAACACATTCATACGTGTTCTCAATGTTTCACGATTTCGAATAAATGGTGTTTTGAATCGTTTCCGAGAAACCGGGCAGCTTAGCAAAGAAAACAGAGGAGGTGACAGGGTTTCTACTAAAAATTAGCCGAAGAAAGATAATGTAATGAATTTTATAAATAAATTCAAATGTTCAGAGCCTCACTACTGTGCGAAACACACGGGCAGGAAATATCTTTCTGCTGAGTTGAACATTAAAAAAATGTGGAAAATGTATAACCGTTCACTCACAGAAGGTCAGAGTGGTTTGAAAGTAACACAGTGGTACTTAAGAACTATTTTTAACAAAACATACAATCTTGGCTTTGGCTCACCAAGGGTGGACGTTTGCTCTACTTGCCTACAGTTAGATGAACGATTAAAACATGCAGGTCCAGGTGAGGAAAAGCAACAGATTATCACTGAAAAACGTGTGCATAAGTTACGTGTTAAGGCATTTTATACATCACTCAAATGCACTGACCCAAAAATTGTGACTTTTAGTTATGATTGCCAAAAGAACTTACCCCTGCCAAAAGTACCTGATCAAGCCGCGTACTACAGTAGGCAAATTTACCTTCATAACTTCACCGTGGTTAAAGGAGATTCAAAAAGTAAACTGACTCCAGAAAATGTGACAGCCTACATTTGGACAGAAAACGAGTTTCGCAAAGGATCAAACGAAATTGCTTCTTTGGTTTTTGATATACTCATAGCAAGAGAAATGGAAAGCCCTATTAATACTGTGCGATTAGTGTGTGACGGATGTGGAGGCCAGAACAAAAATTCTATTGTCCTGGCCACGGCTTGCCACTGGCTTTCCAAACTTGCGCCGAAAAATGTAAGAACAGTGGAACTTTATTTTCCTATAACAGGCCACAGTTTTCTGCCACCAGACCGAGTGTTTGGGGTAATAGAAAAGTCTATAAGGAAAAAAGAAGTGATTTACAAACCATCAGAGTACATTGATATTATTAGTGAACATGCTAAAATAGTTAAAGTTGGCATTGACTGTCAAGTGTTTGACTGGAAAAAAGAAAAAGAGACATTTATGAAGAAACCGGCGCAATTTCACTTTCAACTTGGGGCCTGCAGGAGGATTGTTCTGACAAGAACTAAAGCGAAGGACGTACGTGTTAGGGGAGAGTACACATACAAGTCAGACCTTGGAGTGTCCAAATCTCTAACCAAGCCAGGGAAACTGCTTTCTAACATGAGTCCTAATGTTATTCCTGCGTCAAACACAACAACAGAAACCAAGAAGGTTGATGTCAACAACTTGTTGACGAAACATTACGGGGACCACTGGAGAGATAACGAGGAGTTACTATTTTACAAAAACATTATTGATGGAGCTGATGACACTGAAGAAGAGGAACCTGTTTGTGAGCAGACTGAAGAAGTCAGTGTCATTAATGTGTAAAACCTGTAGTCCACTAAATTTTCTAACATTTTAGATATTAAAATTTGTTCATTTCTTAATGCTTTTTGTTTCTATTTTGCTAACACAACCTATAACAGCATACCAACCCACGATATTTTACTTGGTTCATTTTCAATGTTAAACCGTTTTGCTTCATAACTAACATTATCCACAAACGTTTGTTGCAAAACTCACAGTTGAGCACAGTTTTGTTCAAAACTCACATTGTCTGAATTTTACTTTAAAATTACAAAAGAGTCCTCTTTAAACAAAGCTTTGCAGTGTGGGCAAACAGTTCATATTGAAACAAACTTGTAACAACAAAGAAAAGTACAATACCATGGCCTTCAACATTAAACAGTTTTCCGCCTTTTTCCAAAAGTTTGGAAAAGTGGAGAACGTGAGTTTTGCATCTACACCCCTCATATGAATTTTCATCTTCTCTCTTAAGGCTAAAAACTGTTCGACGATCTTCTAAAGACTGTACTGTACTGTTCGACTTTTTTTCTAGAGAATTGGCTTCGACTTCTTTCTAGAAAGATCCTCCGACCATCCAACACCTTCATTGATTTTCATTGGCTATCGACAATCCTGCAACGTGATTCGTCCTTCAAACTTGTGAGTTGATTTCTCTGGAATGTCGCTCCCCTCTTGGCTATCGGCGCGCTAGGTGACGTAACCTCGTGACTTGGCGACCTTCATCGGCCTGCTGACCCAGTTCTCACTCGCCCGCAGCGGAACGGCACGGTAATCAGCTGATGCTTGCTTGCTCGTAAACCAATATTTCATTACAGAATTCTACCAATTTCCCAAAATTCAATAAAGCACCATTTGAACGGGTACAATACAAAATAAATTATTGTGTATTTTCCATTAACGTCGATAATACCGAACCCATCAATGGCTTATTTATTCGAAATCTCCTGGGAAACGTCTATTCGAGCATCCCTGTTCTTATATATCCCATAAATCAGGATTTTGTTCGTATGCTTGGAAGAATTTAATAATCGAATCTGAATTCCACTTGCCATTCATTAAAAATTACTTTCTGGTCCTATGACATAACACTTCACACAAAAGCAACTTAAACTATTTTAATCTCTTGTAGTTTACACGTTGCTAAGGGATATCTTCAGCGCTATCAACGCTACCAACTTTTCTCGTCCATGCATTCATTGATTGAACTTACACGCCAGTTAAGCTTTTACCATTGGTTTCCAATTTGTAAGGGTCCGAAGGGAACATTGGACACCTTAGGCATGATTGCGGCCCTTAGTTTTACAAGAGGCGAATTTTCGTAAAATAGAAATGGTTTAATAATTTTAATTGCATAACACTTTCAACACTATGCCTGTACGCGCCCACCGCTTTCCTGGTTATGGATGGCGCCCGTGTACCATACGTCCCTTGCTAGGTTGTAGTAGTTTATGTAGTGTCCACTTGAATGCAGCAGTTATCGGAAAGTACAAACTGACACGATGTAAAGGATAGTTTCTCTTTGCCGTGACCTCTACCGAAGCAGTCGATATGTCGGGTGCTGAGCGCGCAAAATCTTTCGCGCTATAAGCGGTTTTACTGCACAAAATTCGTGCATACAAGTAGTAGAGCAAAGACAGTTCAAAATCAAAGCGTCAGCATTTCTTCTGCGGCGTCAGCACCTGAGGTGATGGACCCTTTTCACGTGAGCGTGACGTCACGACCACGTGCTATTATTTGTAAACAAAGGCGCATGTTTGGATACGTGATTTTTTGACAGCTATCAAGATGATCGCTGCCATCTTTAACAACGTGGGTGCGGAATTGTAAACAACAGAGCATCGCTAACCTCAGTACTGCCATCTTTATGGACCCTAACATCATTGCTGCCACCTTATGCACGTGGTGGTGGGCAATTTTAAATCCACGTGCCTTTTGTCATCTGTGAAAGTGACAGCTGCCATCTTTAACGACGCGGGCGTGGAATTTTAAACAACGGAGCATTGCTAACCTTAGCGCTGCTATTCTGACAGGGCTAAACCTCATTGCTGCCACCTTATACATGTGGTGGAGGGAAATGTTAAATCCACGTGCTTTTTGACAGCTGTTAGGTCCAAACTTCGTGGGCGCGGGACTATAAACAAGTAAACATAGCTAACCTCAGTGCCGCTATCTTGACAGACCCTAACCTCATTGATGCTACCTAGGGGAGCGCAATTTAAAATCCACGTGATTTTGGACATCTAATAAGATAACAGCTGCCGTCTTTAACTATGTGGGCGCGGACATTCAAACATGTGAACGTGGCTAACCTTAGTGCTGCTAACTTGACGGGGCTAAACCACATGGCTGCCACCTTGTGCATGTAGTGGCGCGGAATTTAAATTGATCTTGACGGGATTTAGCCACGCCGCGGAATTTGAGGACATATCCAGGGGACCTAACTACAGACAAGCTACCCTTCTCGACATACCATCATATTATTGCAAGCTGCCCTTCACGACTTACTTACTTACTTACTTATAGCAAGGTGCCCTTCTCGACATACTTACTATCTTAAAGAAATATGCTCTTCTCAACATACCATCTTAGAGCAAGCTGCCATTCTCAACATACTAACATCTTAGAGAACATGGTTTTAAAGCAAGCTACCTTTCTCGACATACTTACCATCTTATAGCAAGCTGCCCTTCTCAACATATTACTATCTTAGAGAACATAATTTTAACTCAAGCTGCCCTTCTCAACACTTTCAGAACCTAACCTTACTGCTGTTATCTTAACTACGTTGTGTACGGAATTTGAAAATGTAACAGCTTCCTCCTCTTCCTCTTCTTCCTCCTCCTCCTCATCCTCTGATGTAGAGACGCAGAATTTAAGGAAACGATCCTAACCTTACCTTGTTAGATTATAGTCAAGAAGATGAAGGAGCGGCAAGGACAAGGTAATATTTTTTCGTTTGATAAACATGTAGGAGAGGATATGGTAATACATAGATGGACAAAGGAATAGATAATATAAAATAAAACAATATATCAATTCTACATTATTTATTATTATCATTACTGATATTTACAACACTATTTTGCTCATCTTGAATGATGATGTAATTTCGCATAATGTATGTACACTATTTAAAAGTTAATTATAGCATTAGCGATTTTGTGCAACTTGAATGATAATATAATTTCCCTTCTTAGAGATATTGCATGTACACTATTTACAAGTTAATTATAGCATTAGTGATGTTGTACAGCTTGAATGATAATGTAATTTTACCTTCTTACACAACTACATGTTGCTGTACCCCCTTCTTAAGTTAAATATGATGTGTACAAGTTAATTATAGCATCAGTGATTTTGTGCGTCTTAATTGATAATGTAATTTCCCCTTCTTACAGATAATGTATGCACACTATTTACAAGTGAATTATAGAATATGTGACTTTGTGCATCTTCAATGATAATGTAATTTCACCTTCCTACACAACTACATGTTGTTGCACTCCCTTCTTACAGTTAATTATGATATGTACTCTATTTACAAGTTAGTTATAGCATTAGTGATTTTGTGCATCTTGAATGATAATGTAATTTCCTCTTCTTACACAACTACATGTTGCTGTTTCCTCATGGTTCAGTTGTAAGGGAATCACTATTCCATACACGTTTACCATCAAAAGGAAGTGATGAGCATTTATTTTGCTCAATAGTATAAGCATGATGTGTCCGTGATTGAATTCTTTTTGCGCACAGAAAGCGGCATTTCTAGTTGTTAGTACATCGCAATAGTGTTGAACGTGTAAACGGCTACCTACGCTTGAACGTACGCTTTTTGATTTTTGAACGGATAATGAACTTTGAGTGTCATAGGCATTCATTTCTTGTGCTAAACCAATAAACTCTGTCAAAATATTCATTCCATATTCATCTTTCACGAGCCCTATGACTTTCTTGTTGTGTGGCGTAATGTGAAATGGATTACAAGGGGAAAGGAAGAAGTATCAAAGTATTCAGAATGGTCTCGCATAACATCGTAGACGTTTGTATTACAAATATGATAAATAAAACTATCTGTATCCATATACAAAATTGTAAGATTAGAAAACTGTTGCTTCGCAAATCCATAATGAAAATCATACATTTTTAATATTGAAAAATCAAGTATACCCATTCCGAAATAAATTTGCTTCGCATAAACGATCTCATTTTTTCATTTCAACAGAAATAACGTCACGATCAATAACATGTTAGGCTTTGAAATTCGGTTTTGAGACCCACCTTATTATTGTAGAGAAATAAAGAGACCAAGAAAGAGGTGAAGATTGGAAAGAAATAGAGTTAGAAATGGCTGTGGAAGGAGAAATTGAAGGAAATTACTAGGAAATTGAATCTAGCAAACAAGGCAGCTAAGGATAACATGATGGCAAGCATAATTGGGAGTCATACAAATGTTAGTGAATAATTGAAGGATATGTATAGGTATTTAAAGACAGAAACCTGTTCCAAGAAGGACATTCCAGGAATAATTAATGAACAAGGAGAGTGTGTATGTGAGGATCTTCAAAAGGCTGAAGTATTCAGTCAGCAGTATGTAAAGATTGTTGGTTACATGGAAAATGACAGTATCCAGTATTCGGGAGATAGTAGGCTCGAACCGAACTGTCGGCAGCCCTAAAGATAGTTTTCCGTGGTTTCCAATTTTCACACCAGGCAAATGCAGGGGCTGTACCTTAATTAAGGCCATGGCCGCTTCCTTCCCACTCCTAGCCCTTCCCTGTCCCATCGTCGCCATAAGACCTATCTGTGTTTGTGCGACTTAAAGCACCTAGCAAAAAAACAAGGAAAATGTACAGATAGGGGAGGTGACTAATGCTAAAGAAGTATTGAAATTTACATATATTAAAAAAATAAATTTACAATAAGATACAAAAGTTGAAAACTAGAAAAGCAGCTGGTATTGATAATGTTTCGGGAGGTATACTAAAGACAATCGGTTGGGATATAGTATCATATCTGAAGTACTTATTTGATTATTGGTTGGGTTGAAGGAGCTATACCAAATGAACGGAAAGTTGCTATAGTATCACATGTTTATAAAGGAATGGGTGATAGACATAAAGCTGAAAATTACAGGCCAGTAAGTTTGAGATGCATTGCATGTAAGCTTTTGGAAGGCATTCTTTCTGATTATATTAGGCATGTTTGTGAAATTAATAACTGGTTCGATAGAAGGAAGTTCGGTTTTAGGAAAGGTTATTCCACTGAAGCTCAACTTCTAGGAATCCAGCAAGATACAGCAGATATTTTGGATTCTGGAGGTCAAATGGACTGTATCGCGATTGACCTGTCTAAAGCATTTGATAGGGTGGATCATGGGAGACTACTGGAAAAAATTGGACTAGCCAAAAGAGTGACTGAATGGGATATGAGTAAAGGAGTGAAATCAGAAGTAAGGCTTTTTGCGGATGATGTCATTCTGTATAGAGTCATAAATAAGATACAAGATTGTGAGCAACTGAAAATTACCCCGATAATATTGTGAGATGGACAATAGGCAATTGTATGATGACAAAGTGGGTTAAAATTCAGGTCGTGAGTTTCACAAATAGGAAAAGTCCTCTGAGTTTTAATTACTGCGTTGATGGAGTGAACGTTCCTTTTGGGCATCATTTTAAGTACTGCATCTGGATGTTAATATAAGGAATGATCTTCACAGGGGCAATCACATAAGTGGGATTGTAAATAAAGGATACAGATCTCTGCGCATGGTTATGAGGATGTTTAGGGGTTGTAGTAAGGATGTAAGTGAGAGGACTTATAAGTCTCTGGTAAGACCCCAACAAGAGTATGGTTCCAATATATGGGACCCTCGCCAGGATTACTCGATTCAAGTTGTTGTTGTTTGCGTCATCAGTCCATACTTGGTTTGATGCAGCTCTTCATGCCACCTCATCCTGTGCTAATCTTTTCATTTCTATGTAACTATTGCATCCTACATCTGCTCTAATCTGCTTGTCATATTCATACCTTGGTCTACCCCTACCGTTCTTACCACCTACACTTCCTTCAAAAACCAACTGAACAAGTCCTGGGTGTCTTAAGATGTGTCCTATCATTCTATCTCTTCTTCTCGTCAAATTTAGCCAAATCGATCTCCTCTCACCAATTCGATTCATTTTTTCTTCATTCGTGATTCGATCTATCCATCTCACCTTCAGCATTCTTCTGTAACACCACATTTCAAAAGCTTCTATTCTCTTTCTTTCTGAGCTAGTTATCGTCCATGTTTCACTTCCATACAATGCCACGCTCCACACGAAAGTCCTCAAAAACATATTTCTAATTACGATATCAGTGTTTGAAGTGAGCAAATTTCTTTTCTTAAGAAAGCTCCTCCTTCCTTGTGCTAGTCTGCACTTTATGTCCTTCTTACTTCTGCTATCCTTAGTTATTTTACTACCCAAGTAACAATTTTCATCTATTTCGTTTAAGACTTCATTTCCTAATCTAATATTTCCTGCATCACCTGCCCTCGTTCGACTGCACCCATTACTTTTGTCTTGGACTTATTTAATTTCATCTGGTACTCCTTACCCAAGACTTCAACCATACCATTCAGCAACTTCTCGAGATCTTCTGCAGTCTCAGATAAAATAACAATATCATCGGCAAATCTCAAGTTTATGATTTCCTCTCCTTGGACTGTGATTCCCTTTCCAAATTTCTCTTTGATTTCCTTTACTGCCTGTTCTATGTAAACATTGAAAAGGAGAGGGGACAAACTGCAGCCTTGCCTCACTCCTTTCTGGATTGCTGCTTCTTTTTCAAAGCCCTCGATTCTTATCACTGCAGACTGATTTTTATACACATTGTAAATAACTCTTCGTTCTCGGTATCTGATCCCTATCGTTTTCAGAATCATAAATAACTTCAATCAATCAATCAATCAATCAATCAATCAATCAATCAAACAATCAATCAATCAATCAATCAATCAATCAATCAATCAATCAATCAATCAATACTGATCTGCATTTAGGGCAGTCGCCCAGGTGGCAGATTCCCTATCTGTTGCTTTCCCAGCCTTTTCCTAAATGATTTCAGACAAATTGGAAATTTATTGAACGTCTCCCTTGGTAAGTTATTCCAATCCCTAACTCCCCTTCCTAGAAATGAATATTTGCCCCAGTTTGTCCTCTTGAATTCCAACTTGATCTTCATATTGTGATCTTTCCTACTTTTATAAACGCCACTCAAACTTATTCGTCTACTAATGTCATTCCACGCCATCTCTCCGCTGACAGCTCGGAACATACCACTTAGTCGAGCAGCTCTTCTTCTTTCTCTCAATTCTTCCCAACCCAAACTTTGCAACACTTTTGTAACGCTACTCTTTTGCCGGAAATCACACAGAACAAATCGAGCTGCTTTTCTTTGGATTTTTTCCAGTTCTTGAATCAGGTAATCCTGGTGAGGGTAACATACACTGGAACCATACTCTAGTTGGGGTCTTACCAGAGACTTATATGCCCTCTCCTTTACATCCCTACTACAATCCCTAAACACCCTCATAACCATGTGCAGAGATCTGTACCCATTATTTACAATCCCATTTATGTGATTACCAAAATGAAGATCTTTCCTTATATTAACAGCTAGATACTTACAATGATCCCCAAAATGAACTTTCACCCCATCAACGCAGTAATTAAAATTGAGAGGACTTTTTCTATTTGTGAGTCTCACAACCTGACTTTTAACCCCGTTTATCAACATACCATTGCCTGCTGTACATCTCACAACATTTTCGAGGTCACGTTGCAGTTGCTCACAATCTGGTAACTTATTTATCACTCTATAGAGAATAATATCATCCGCAAAAAGCCTTACCACCGATTCCACTCCTTTACTCATATCATTTATATATATATATAAGAAAACGTAAAGGTCCGATAATACTGCCTTGAGGAATTCCCCTCTTAATTATTACAGGGTCAGATAAAACTTCACCTATTCTAATTCTCTGATATCTATTTTCTAGAAATATAGCAACCCATTCAGTCACTCTTTTGTCTAGTCCAATTGCACTCATTTTAACCAGCAGTCTCCCATGATCCACCCTATCAAATGCTTTAGACAGGTCAATCGCGATACAGTCCATTTGACCTCCAGAATCCAAGATATCTGCTATATCTTGCTGGAATCCTACAAGTTGAGCTTCAGTGGAATAACCTATCCTAAAACCGAACTGCCTTCCATCGAACCAGTTATTAATTTCACAAATATGCCTAATATAATCAGAAAGAATGCCTTCCCAAAGCTTACATACAATGCATGTCAAACTTACTGGCCTGTAATTTTCAGCTTTATTTCTATCACCCTTTCCTTTATACACAGGGGCTACTATAGCAACTCTCCATTCATCTGGTATAGCTCCTTCGACCAATCAATAATCAAATAAGTACTTCAGATATGGTACTATATCCCAACCCATTGTCTTTAGTATATCCCCAGAAATCTGATCAATTCCAGCCGCTTTTCTAGTTTTCAACATTTGTATCTTATTGTAAATGTCATTGTTATCATATGTAAATTTTATTACTTCTTTGGCCTTAGTCTCCTCCTCTATCTCGACATTATCCTTGTAACCAACACTGTTTACATGCTGCTGACTAAATACTTCTGCCTGTAGTAGTGTTTGATCCTTTTCCAAAATCTGTACAGATATTCAAGAAGAGAATAAACAGCAACAGAAAAATAAATGAAGTGTTAGAGGGCATTCGACCAGTGCAGGTTATTGTAAATTTAAAAAATGTGTGATTAATTTTATTCCATCCCCTGGTATAAGGAGTTGGCAGTAGGGGACTGCCCGTAGGGGTGAAGTACAGTGGGGACTTCGAGGGCCTTGGGACCGCTACGGTAGCTGTGAAGTCCCTTCAAGAACTCTGAAAATTGGTGGCAAAAGGGGCTCTGGTTAAGACGCAGCAGGTCGTTATGCTACTTAGTTTCCAGAATGGGTAAAAATAGGTAAATAAATGCAATGTAAAGTTTAATCTCATACCAGTTGTATAGTATCATTTGAAGTAATTCCACATACTGTATACCAGTTGACTACATTTGTAACCAGTACAGGAGATATAAGTAGAATTTTGTAAACAATATAAATTTATTAAGAATGAGCTGTGTGTTTAATAGAAAAAATTGTTAGCGTAAATTGTATTGTATTATAGGAAACTTTTCTTCTATTGTTAATTTAATATTTAGTGCTTGACAATAATGTATTTTAGTGTACCATTTGCCACCGAGGTAGACACCTCATTTGCAAATAAAGAGATTTTGATTTGATTTTGATTTGAAGATCCTCACATACACACTCCCCGTGTTCATTAATTTTTCCTGGAATGTCCTTCTTGGAACCTGTTTCTGCTTTAAAATACCTATACATACCCTTCCATTTTTCACTAAAATTTGTATGACTGCCAATTATGCTTGCCATCATCCTATCCTTAGCTACCTTCTTTGCTAGATTCAATTTTCTAGTAAATTCCTTCAGTTTCTCCTTACTTCCACAGCCATTTCTAACTCTATTTCTTTCCAGTCTGCACCTCCTTCTTAGTCTCTTTATTTCTCTATTATAATAAGGTGGGTCTTTACCATTCCTTACCACCCTTAAAGGTACAAACCTGTTTTCGCATTCCTCAACAATTTCTTTAAACCCATCCCAGAGTCTGTTTACATTTTTATTTACCGTTTTCCACCGATCATAGTTACTTTTTAGAAACTGCCTCATACCTACTTTATCAGCCATATGGTATTGCCTCATAGTCCTACTTTTAAGACCTTCCTTTCTATCACATTTATTTTTAACTACCACAAAAACAGCTTAATGATCACTAATACCATCTATTACTTCAGTTTCCCTATAGAGCTCATCTGGTTTTATCACCACGACATCCAGGATATTTTTCCCTCTGGTTGGTTCCATCACTTTCTGAATCAGCTGTCCTTCCCATATTAACTTATTTGCCATTTGTTGGTCATACTTCCTGTCGTTCGCAATTGGCATCTGGCAAATTCAGATCTCCCTCTACAATCACATTTCTTTCCATGTCGTTTCCCACGTAGCTGACTAACCTATCAAATAATTCCGAATCCGCATCAGTGCTACCCCTTCCCGATCTGTACACTCCAAATATATCATATTGCCTATTATCTTTAGAAATGAGCCTTACACCTAGAATTTCATGTGTCTCATCTTTAACCTTTTTCGTAGCTTACAAATTCTTCTTTCACCAGAATGAACACTTCCCCTCCCACCCTTCCTATCCTATCTCTACGATACACACTCCAGTGCCGTGAGAAAATTTCTGCATCCATTATATCATTTCTCAGCCATGATTCAACTCCTATTACAATATCTGGTAAATATATATCTATTAAATTACTTAATTCTATTCCTTTCTTTACAATACTTCTACAGTGCAACACTAACAATTTTATGTCATCCCTACTTGATTTCCAGTTCCCTGTTCCCTTATCACCGCTAGCTAGGCCATCCCGTTTCCCTGAATGTACCTCCCTATTACCCTTCCAAACAAATTTCCTAACTTATACGTACCACTGCGGTTTAAATGAAGGCCATCTGAGCGCAGATCCCTATCTCCTACCCACCCATTAGGATATAAAAATTTCATTCCCAGTTTCCCACATACCCACTCCATAGTCTCATTTAAATCCCCAATCACCCTCCAGTCAGTATCCCTTCTACACTGTATTCCACTAATAACAATCTCCGCTTCCTTAAACTTCACCCGTGCTGCATTTACCAGATCCCACACATCTCCAACTATATTGGTACTTATATCAGCTTGCCTTACGTTGTTGGTACCAACGTGAAACACTACCACCATTTCCTTCCCCTCCTTCCTCTCTTCTACTTTCCTCAACATCTGCCTCAACCTAATTCCTGGATAACACTCTACCCTGGTACCCTTTCCTCCACACACTTTCCCCACGTGTCTAACGATGGAATCCCCCATGACCAGAGCCTCAACCCTACCCACCTCATTTGATCCCCTCCCCTCCTGGTCAGCCCTATCTTTCCTGATAGCTGCAGAAGCTACTTCCTCCACCCTTTTCTCCTTCCCATGAGCCTGTTCCACCTGTCTTTTCTTATCTTCTACTCTACTGTTCCCTTTCCTACCTTTTCTCTTCCTCCTACTTCCACACATCTCACCAACAGTTCCCTGTCCCTCATCTTCCCTCTGTTGTTCTACCTTGAGTGACTCGTACCGATTTCGCACAGACACCGGTCCTGAATTCTGATCCAGAATGGAGCCCTTACCCTGCAATCTCCTTCCCCTTAGAACATTAGACCACCTGTCTACTACGATTTCCCCTTTTCCTTCAACGTTATCGAATGCTTTGTCTAGATCTACGAATGCCATGTACGTGGGCTTGTCCTTCTTGATTCGATCCTCTAAGATCAGACGTAAAGTCAGGATTGCTTCACGTGTTCCTACATTTCTTCTGAAGCCAAGTTGATCTTCTACCAACTCAGCTTCAACTTGTTTTTCCATTCTTCTGTAAATAATACGTGTTAAAATTTTGCAGGCATGAGATACTAAAGTAATGGTGCGGTAGTTTTCTCACCTGTCAGCACCGGCTTTCTTGGGAATAGGTGTATCAACATTCTGCCGAAAATCGGATGGGACTTCTCCTGTCTCATACATCTTGCACACTAAATGAAATAACCTTGCCATGCTGGTTTCTCCTAAGACAGTCAGTAATTCAGAGGGAATGTCATCAATTCCAGGTGCCTTGTTCTTATTTAAGTCACTCACAGGTCTGTCAAACTCTAGCCTCAAAATTGGGTCTCCCATTTCATCAGCATCAACGGCCTCTTCATGTTCCAGAACCAAATTATCTACATCTTTACCTTGATACAACTGTAGGATATGCTCCTGCCATCTTTCTGCTTTGTCTTCTTTCCCTAGAAGTGGCTTTCCATCTGAGCTCTTAATATTCATACACCTAGATTTCCTTTCTCCAAAGGTTTCCTTGATTTTCCTGTATGCAGCATCTACCTTTCCCAGGACCATACAGCCTTCGACATCCTTGCACTTCTCCTTCAGCCATTCTTCCTTAGCTACCTTGCACTTTCTATCCACTTGATTCTTTAATCGCCTGTATTTTTTCTGCCCTCTTCATTTCTAGCATTCTTGTATTTTCGTCGTTCATCAATCAGGTCTAGTATCCTGAGTTATCCACTGATTCTTAGTTGATCTTTTCTTCCTTCCTAACATTTCCTCAACAGCCCTACTGACTTCATTTTTCATGACTATATACTCTTCCTCTATAGTGTTTCCTTCAGCCTTTTCATTTAGTCCTTGCGCAACATGTTCCTTGAAACAATCCCTCACACTCTTTTCTTTCAACTTGTCTAGATCCCATCCTTTTGCATTCTTCCCTTTCTTCCATTTCTTCAACTTCAGGTGGCATTTCATGACCAACAAGTTGTGGACAGAGTCCACGTCTGCTCCTGGTAAAGTTTTACAATCCAATACCTGGTTTCTGAATCTCTGCCGAATCATACTGAAGTCTATTTGATACCTTCCAGTGTTTCCAGGTCGCGTCCACGTATACAGCCGTCGCTTGTGGTGTTTGAACCAAGTATTGGCAAGGACTAAATTATGATCAGTGCAGAATTCAACCAGGCGACTTCCTCTTTCGTTCCTTTGTCCCAATCCGAATTCTCCTACTGTACCAAATAGCTTAATATGATAATAGTGGAAACTCTCTTCACGTAGCACGCAGAGCAGCGGCGACAGCACGTAGTGCTGCCATCTAGCGGCTCGCAGGGAACACTAACATAACGCGCTATTCCAACACTACACATTTCGACCTCCAACCCAACGAAATACAGACTTTAAGACGTTTGCGTCGTTGTTGTAACATAATATAGGGAAGGATAAAGGTTGATGTTGCTCTGAATGAACCAGTAATAAGAATAAAACAAATGTATTATAAAATTAAAACATTAGATCGTCATGTTATGATTAGGACCTACAGTCTTCAAGAGCAAATCACACATGCAATATCTTTTTAAACTTGGTATTTTTACAGGCAATATTTTTCACTGTTGAGTCATTGGTTCTATTCACATATGCCTTTATAAGGACTTTGAAATACTTGTCAGTCAGGAATTTTTCAAGCTGTTACATATACCTACACTACATTCATTCAGCCCTCCAGCTGATCCTTCTGAGGATCATATGCCAGTGATGACTTGATGGAAATTTCATCAAATACCAGTGAAATAACCTTCTCCTCCATTCTCATTTTCTTAGTTTTTATTTCCAGCAAGCTTAGAACCATTTTATTTACTCCAGGTTCCACTTGAGCATTTTGTAACCAGCTTCTTAATGACCAGGTACTTGGAAAAGAAAAATGGTTTTGCATGAACTTTTATGACTTTGGTGAACAATAATGCAAATCTAAGGCAAAACTTTTGTCAGTACTCGAATATCTTCGACCGTGAGCTTCACGGTTCCCTTGATTTAGTTGAAAATTTATAAAGTTCTGAGCAACACTATTGTCCACAACACTTTTCTCACAGTTACACTTTGACTGATTTTTCTGGAGCACACACAGTTTTCTTCTCAAACTTTCATTCCCTGATCTGTACTTGGATAGCAACTTCTGAGAATTCCTATATTTCAAGATTAAGTTTGAACAGCATTTACTCAGTCTCTCTTCTGCGGGCACTTTATCATCTTCCTGGACTGCACTTTCAGCCGGCCCCGTGGTGTAGGGGTAGCGGAGGGCTCGGGTTCGATTCCCGGTCAGGTCAGAGATTTTTACCTGGACCTGAGGGCTGGTTCGAGGTCCCCTCAGCCTACGTGATTAGAATTGAGGAGCTATTTGATGGTGAGATAGCGGCCCCGGTCTAGAAAGCCAAGAATAACGGCCGAGAGGATTCGTCATGCTGACCACACGACACCTCGTAATCTGCAGGCCTTCGGGCTGAGCAGCGGTCGCTTTGCAGGCCAAGGCCTTTCAAGGGCTGTAGTGCCATGGGGTTTGGTTTGGTTGGACTGCACTTTCTGTTGGTACCGGTAACTCATCTGAAATTTCTGGGGTAGATTCATGCTCTCCTTTTCCTTTCTTCGGGCTACTCCTCAGGTTTGTCTGTTTGACATTGTGGCATAACAGTGATGGCACTGCACCTGGGCAAATTCTGTAACAAACATAAAGATTTAATAATCAGGCATTCACTAGTGATAAAAGTTATAATGATGGAAAAATACAATGTTTGTATTTCAAGCAAGTTGATAGGCAAAATCAGAAGAAAATATAATATTATATACCTACCCTTGGCTTAAGAGATTTTTGTTTCTGAAATCCTTTTCTGAGAAGTGGTCCGAGCTCACTACATAGCTTTTATTTATATGTTCTGGTCCTTTGGTCCTCAGAATTTCATCTAAATCTGCCCTTCTGCTCTTCACAACCCACTCAGTACACCTAAAAATAGATTAAATGCATAGGTTTAATCATAACAATATTTTAAAGAAAGTATGTTCTCATAAATAGAAAAAAAAATACAGGCACAGGTAGGCCTATACTCACAGGACTTTGTTGTTAGGAAATCTGTAAAATGACTTGCGATTACTTTGCCTTCTATAATTAAAACACCCATACACAGCACAAATAACTCCTCTTCCTGCCATTTCCAAAATCGTGATACATAACAAGCACAAAATTATCTGAAGTACAAATAAGACACTTCTGTCATACACAGCTGACAGCAGTAGCAAGAGTAGTTAGCCTCTCGAACCGCTAGATGGCACGCAGAAGCGGTGTCGCCAGTTTCTCGCCGGAGTTTCCACTATTATCATATTAAGCTATTTGACTGTACTACCTTCTCTTCCTTGGCCCACCACTGCATTCCAGTCTCCCATCACAATTAGATTCTCGTCGCCTTTTACATATTGTATTAAATCTTCTTTCTCCTCATATATTCTTTCGAGTTCTTCGTCATCCGCTGAACTAGTAGGCATATAGACCTGCACTATTGTGGTGGGCATTGGTTTGGTGTCTATCTTGACGACAATAATTCTTTCACTATACTGGTCGTAGTAGCTCACCCGCTGCCCTATTTTCTTATTCATTATTAAACCAACGCCTGCATTTCCCCTGTTTGATTTTGTGTTGATAATTCGGTAGTCGTCTGAACAAAAATCTTGTTTTTCCTACCAACGTACATCACTTATACCAACTACATCTAACTTTAGCCTATCCATCTCCCTTTTCAGATTCTCTAACCTACCACAACGATTCAAACTTCTAACATTCCACGCTCCAACTCGCAGAATGTTAGTATCCATCTTCCTGATGATCGCCCCCTCTCGTGTAGTCCCCACCCGGAGATCCGAATGGGGGTCTAGTTTACCTCCGGAATATTTTACCCGGGAGGAAGCCAACATCAGTACATCATTCATACAGAGAGAGCTGCATGTCCTCGGGAGGTAGTTACGTCTGTAGTTTCCCGTTGCTTTCAGCCGTGTAGCAGTATAAACACAGCTAAGCCATGTTGAGTATTATTACAAGGCCGTATCAGTCAATCATCTAGACTGCCGCCCATGCAACTACCGAAAGCCTGTTACCCCCCTTTCGATGAACCATTCGTTAGTCTGGTCTCTCAACAGATACCCATCCGATATGGTTGCACCTGCGGCTCGGCTATCTGCATTATTGGGACCCGCAAGTCTCCCCACCGCGGCAGGTCACATGGTTCGCAGAGGAGGCTTGATTCAATAACTGGAAGAAATCCAAATAAAAGCAGATCAATTTGTTCTGGGTGATTTCCTACATAAGAGTAAGCATTACAGAAATGTTGCAAAGTTTGTGCTGGGAAGAACTGAGAGAAAGGAGACGAGCTGCTCGACTGAGTGGTATGTTCCGAGCTGTCAGCGGGAAAATGGCGTGGAATGACATTAGTAGACGAATAAGTTGGAGTGGCGTCTTTAAATGTAGGAAAGATCACAATATGAAGATAAAGTTTGAATACAAGAGGACGAAATTGGGGCAAGTATTCATTGATAGGTAGGAGATTTAGGGATTGGAATAACTTACCAGGGGATATGTTCAATAAATTTCCAATGTCATTGAAATCGTTGAAGAAAAGTCTAAGAAATCAACCGATTTGGAATCTGCCACTTGAGCGACTGCCCTAAATGCAGAACAGTATTGATTGATACATTTTACATGCTTTTCCATTGATAGAGTTATTCATGAGTTTAAAAAACATACTCTCAGATGTTGCTGTAACACGTTGACGATGTTGCATATTCAAATCCTTGTACGGTTTAAGCCATGCTTCCTGCTTAAACGCAACGAAACGGTGAATACACTCTAACTGTAAGCCGTATTTGAGACATAGAACAAGAGATTGTATGTGGATAACATAACAGGAAAAGAGTAGCTAGCAGTTTACAATGCTTTGATAGTAAGTCACAGCGTCAACATTTTTTCTGCTACGTGGAATCATTAGGTGGAATCATTTCTTTCAACGCAAAAAGGAAGGTCAGAATGTTCAATTTCAGTTTCTGTTAGCCATACAAAATATTTACATGGCAATCGCTGTGACATTGCCCACCCGCACAGATTATTCACATCCATTTACATGAGATACGAATCTTCTTTCTCTGAATCATAATTCTGGAGGTAGGGATTATTTGAGATGGCATGGATGTTAACAAACGAATCTAGTTCATCGCGCATTCCGCGTTCAAAAAACAAAAGCATGTTGACTTCAGTAAGAAGATAAAGTTTAACTCCGGTACACTTTTGCATGGTATCCCACGAACGACCGGGTGTCGTGTAGTAATAGCAAGGGTCTAATCCATAAATAGTTAAACATATTTTACAGAACTTTTCAAACACATAACAGAGTAAAAGTGTTTTTGCCTTCAAATACAAGTCTGCATATTCACCTAATGTCCGTATATGAAAAGTTGATCACACCTGACAGGCAAGCAAATAGTGTTCATCTGAAATCGATACCGTATGCTTATTATATGAGGATAGGCTTAGTGACGGTGTACTACATTGTCTTAATACCGTACACTTGTAAATGCAGGCTGAGGAAGTAATTCTGTTTCTTGTATCGTTTGAAAGGTCTGAATATTGTTATTGTTTAGAATGCCTTTCCTTATACAAAGTTTAAATTGCTCTGGACCTGGAAAATACTCTCTATTTACAAGTGTATCAAGTGAAAAGTTCATAAATGTTTAGGAATATAGAAAGCGAATACTAATATCGCCTACACGATAACTGAATTAAATGAAGCGTTCATGATTTTGCGCAATTACAGTGAACTTGGTGCAATTTAATTGTGCAAACTCACGAACAATGAGTGGTTTTCATAGCCTGACAAGTTATGAAAAAAGCAAGGAATAAATTTAGAACACGATATAAAAGATTGCATGGATGATGTGCAGGTCCACGATATTTCCCAGTAAAATGGCAGTGATCTCTAACCTTAATCTCTGGGAATGTAATTGGTTGTTTACAGATGTGGCATCGATCGGTTTCATCATCCCTAATCATCTCATAGTACGTCATTTCAATTGGAACTGATTGGTCAATAATACAATCAGCGCGATGTGCTAAGTGTTCTAATTCCTTTAACATCCATGCAGTACAGCTTTCTCCTCGATATATCTTCAAAAATGATGGAGATGAATCGTAAGAACAAACAACTTTGCATGCTACTGAAATCGGAGTTTGCTTCTGCACATAATCAATATAGGGTTCGCTCAAGTCTGGTTACAACAATGAAAAGGTTCTGTAAAACATTCGAAATCTGTAAAAACAGTAAACGGAACACATTCCTGACGATAATAATTCTCAAACTTAATTTCCGCATTTTTACTGTTTGGCAGAACAAATTTCGCGGCTCAGTGTGTTGCACAATCATTTAAGTGTATAGCTAACATGCTTTCTGTAGAAAAGTAATGGAAGCATCTGTCACATAAATACTTTTTCCATCGTGCGATGAAAGTTGAGAACTTAACGTTAAAGTTTTGTTAAAAGACAATAGTGGTTTGTGTTTTCATCGCAAACATACAAATGATGAGTATGGTGTTGTTTTGGAGAATAAGCTGTGTAAAGTGGTCCTACAATACTCTCTCCGTTGACTCCGTACAGAGAAAAGGAAAAATACGTATTGTTTCTCTTAAGCGTAGAAATGTTTGTTAAGTCCATAGGAAAAGTAACACTGTTAAAATTTAATGTCCGCTGCAATTCAATAAATATATCATTATACTGTAAAGTTCTTGAATGATTTTGTGTTTCTGATTTTAAGGCCATTGCGATACACCACAGAAAATCATAGTCATCGTTACTCCGAATACTGATAACAGCTCTCTTATCTGCAATGGCTATCGGAAATTCAATATATTGCCTACCTGAATTTAAGGGATCAAATTTACACAAATTAATCTCAAGATGTGAAATACTTTCGAGTGCTTTATTGCTCGTAACCTCTTCAAACTTTTGAAATTTGGCGAGCAATTCGTCAACAATGTGCTCGCGAAAGCATTTTAAAATATTGTCCGAACATAACAGTTTTGTCGTTTTCGAAGAAATGGAAAATGTTTCATGAATTTCGGTATTGTCTTTAAAAAATGAAGGAACAAGCAAGTGAGGCATTTAGTTTAAGCGCAGTATGCGTTGTGAGCAAAGAAGTGACTTTATCTTGAAAGACGTTCTAGCAAGATAGTAAAAAATAATTTGGATCTAAATCATTCAATGAATTTCGTATAATACCGCTTAGTATCCGCGATGAAAAACATGTATGAATAAACACTCAATTAGTTGCCATGATTACATATGAACGGAAATAACATAACCAGTTTTGTTTTCTATTCCACGGTATATCAGGGCAATTGTTCGTTCATTTAGATGATCTAATTCCGAATATGTTAATTCACTATTAGGTAAATGTAATTGGAATTGCTCACAGACGCACAAAATTCTTCCATCAAATCGCGTTTTAACTTTCGAAGCGAAATTTCTTTAAATGGCTGATTAAGTGGAATGTCGCTGAGCCGTCTTGTGGTAGGGTCAGTAAAGTGGCCTAGCTGGTTTATCCTTTCCATTTTTCTAAAAAATATAAAATACTAGTAGTATAATAGGGTGGTTCTGCGGCCTCCTCCTCCTCCCGCGGCGCGGGAAATTTGAATTCTGGCGGGAAATTTGAATTTTGGCGGGAAATTTGAATTTTGGCGGGAGATTTGAATTTGTAAACAAAGCCACGTGCTTTTTGACAGCTGTCATCGACAACAACGCATCGCTAACCTCACTGCTGCCATCTTGACGGGCCTAAACCTCAGTAGTGCCAACTTAAACTAACTAGCGTGAGGTAAACAAAGCCACGTGTTTTTGACAGCCACGTGCTTTTTGACAGATTTGTAAACAAAGCCACGTGCTTTTTGACAGCTGTCATCGACAACAACGCATCGCTATCCTCAGTACTGCCATCTTGACGGGCCTAAACCTCAGTGGTGCCAACTTAACCTAACTAGCGTGAGGTAAACAAAGCCACGTGTTTTTTGACAGCCACGTGCTTTTTGACAGACAACAACGCATCGCTAACCTCAGTACTGCCATCTTGATGGGCCTAAACCTTAGTGGTACCAACTTAACCTAACTAGCGCGTGGTAAACAAAGCCACGTGCTTTTTTGACAGCCACGTGCTTTTTTGACAGCTGCCATCCGCCATCTTTAAACACTGTGCTGCCCTCTTAAATTCGTCACCTGTCATCGGCAGTGCTGCCATCTTGGCGGGCCTAAACCTTAGTGCTACCAACTTAACCTCACTAGCTCGAGATAAACAAATCCACGTGCTTTTTGACAGCCACGTGGTTTTTTGACAGCTGTCATCCGCCATCTTTGATCTATAGAGCACAGTGCTGCCCTCTTTAGCTACTTACCTTTGAAATGTGGTGGCGGATAATTTGAAAAATGCTTTTTGACAGCAGCCATCTTGCATCGCAAACCGCAGTGCTGCCATCTTTAGCTAGATACCTGTGGTGGCAGACAATTCCACGTGACAGCAGCCATCTTTGAGCACAGTGCTACCCCTCTTTGTGGCGGCGGGAAATTCCACGTGCTCTTGTTTGGAAACAAATTCACGTGCTTTTTTCTGACAGCTGTCATCCGCCATCTTGCATCACAAACCTCAGTGCTACACTCTTTAGTAGAAATGTGGTGGCGGCAAATTCTAAATGCTCTTGTTTGGAAACAAACCTATGCGCTTTTTTGACAGCTGTCATCCGCCATCTTTAATCCAGAGAGCACCGTGCTGCCCTCTATGTGGTGGCGGTAAATTCCACGTGCTTTACAAACCCATGTGCTTTTCTGACAGCTGTCATCCGCCATCTTTAATCCAGAGAGAACAGTGCTGCACTCTATGTGGTGGCGGCAAATTCCACGTGCTTTACAAACCCATGTGCTTTTCTGACAGCTGTCATCCGCCATCTTTAATCCAGAGAGAACAGTGCTGCACTCTATGTGGTGGCGACAAATTCCACGTGCTTTACAAACCCATGTGCTTTTCTGACAGCTGTCATCCACCATCATTAATCCAGAGAGAACAGTGCTGCACTCTATGTGGTGGCGGCAAATTCCACGTGCTTTACAAACCCATGTGCTTTTCTGACAGCTGTCATCCACCATCTTTAATCCAGAGAGAACAGTGCTGCACTCTATGTGGTGGCGGCAAATTCTACGTGCTCTTGTTTGGAAACAAACCTATGCGCTTTTCTGACAGCTGTCATCCGCCATCTTTAATAACAGTGCTGCACTCTATGTGGTGGTGGCAAGACAGCTGTCATCCGCCATCAGAGAGAACAGTGCTGCCCGGTGGCGGCAAATTCCACGTGCTCTTGTTTAGAAACAAATCAACGTGCTTTTTTGACAGCTGTCATCCGCCATCTTTAATCACCGTGCTGCCCTCTTTAGCTACTTACTTTGACAGCTGTCATCCGCCATCTTTAATCCAGAGAGAACAGTGCTGCCTGGTGACGGCAAATTCCACGTGCTCTTGTTTAGCACTGCATTGCAATCAAACACTGTTTAGAAAAAAAATCTCTTCTCAACATGAGCTAGACAATAACATACTTACGAATCTGCTCAACACCTTCTTTCATACTTTTCTTCTATGAGTAATAAACAAAAACTCTATCTTGCAAATAAGGAGCGGGTGGAAGGTAATACCTAACCTAAAATAAAAGAATATGCCAATTCTACATTATTTATTTACATCTTGTATGTACAAGTTTTATCTCGAATCGTTTTTACCCTATTGATGTTTGCGTACTTCTCGATGCAATTCTTGAATGTACAAGTTTAAACTTGCCGTACTACTCTCTCAGCACACCTCTCCCTACAGTGAATTGTGATGTAAGACAGCGTAACGTAAGTACACACCTCTAGCATAATGTTTATGCAAAGTAGTACTGATCAATACTACTATGCCCCCAGGCTAGCGTGTTGGTAGAATTTGGAATGACAAACCGTTTGCAGTCAACATTATTAAGGGCTACCTTACTAATTAAATGAGTGTACAACTGGTGCTTCTTGCTTCTAATGACAGACATTTGCTTATGCAAAACAGGTGGATTACTTTTAATGCAATTGTTATAGTTTTCAAAACTTAGCTGATTTTGAACGACATTCTTTTTAACCCCCTTCAATCACTTTATTTGTAATTCATTTAAGAGTTTTATGCAATATGACTTGGATTTAGTACCTACAAATGGATCGATAATATTCCCAGCACATTCATCTCTCATTTTACCTAGAACCATTTTGTTCACTAGCGGTAGATGATATTGATTATTTGCAGGATAGTTACTTGTATCAAACCAACCCAAGTCCGGCTTTATATCATTGTAATAGTCATCAGTTTTGATTTGATAAATAAACGAATCGGTATCTGTGTAGAGCAATTGCGCATTATGCGCGTACTTCTTCATCATATAATCGTCATGGAATTCATACATGAGTGTTTTAGCTAATTCAAGTACTGCAAAGCCGACGTAGGTAGGTTTGTCATACTTAACCTTAACACGATTCATCTGTATAATAACTAAATTCTCATGTATGATGGTGCAGCTGTGGAAATTTGGTTTACTTAATAAATAGTTAGCACCATACCTTTTCTTAATATTATCCCAGTTTGTAATCAATTTTACATCAACGCGTTTGTCAACATTTTCCATAGTCTTACCAAACACACTGTTATTCATGTGCTTGTAGAAATCTTTTTCAAACTCGTTAACCGCATTCGTTCTTAAATTACTGTTCAGATCGATATATGGCTTTAGCCACGGTGACTGATTAAATTCTAGTACGCGATGAATTTTGGATAACTTCAAACCATGCTGCAAACACTGTTTTAAATTTCGGTAATGAATGATTTACTTATATTTATCGCATAAATTAGCAATGAGCATTTTCGTCGTTGATGCGACGTACGGGTCTTCATATTTTCAGGGCAGAACGGTAGGTCATTATGAGAAGTGTGTAACTCTTTAGGATACTGTAAGTCAACTTCGAGGAAATAGCCTTTATCAGCTTCATCACCTAGGGCGTGTAGCTGTAAAGCATCAATTTCGCACTGCGTCAGCCAGTGGAAACCACTCACCGGTAGATGCTGACTCATCGCCCACCCATACTGATTATTAGCATCGAGGTAAACGATATACCGAGATTCCTGACTAGAATCGAAACTAGGCATGTACTTATTATTCGCCTTCGAATACCACCCGCTGCACTGACTTAGACCACCTCGAATAGATGATTTTATAAAGTGCACCATATCAATATTAGTTAGCAGTTCCAAATTCACCTGCGTGTGTTTTAACATCGCGTCTCAACTTAACCCAGGCGCAGTAAAATACTGACATGGGTCAAGGCTGTAGGTGTTCTTGCAAACACAGCGAAAATTTTCAAAAACATCAGCTAACAAAAGTACATCTGTCTTTAAATATAAATCGGAGTATTCACCCAGCGTTTGAATGTGGAACTGCTCCCAGATATGTTGTGCATGTAAATAGTCATCATCACTAATATCTGCTGAATTCAGCGAGCTGTAAAAGGATTGTTTCGATGGTAAGGCGCGTTCTTCGAGGCGGTCTAAGCAGTCGAGATATTCATAACAAAAAACACCCTTACGCCGAAGTAAATTAAACTGCGCTTCTTCGGGAAAAACGCGTCGAATTTCCGTAAATTGTTCAGGCTGTAAATGACTAGAAAGTTTATCGAGGCTACTCGCCATAAAGCGAAACTAGTCAAGGAATCTCAGTTTTATAGAATGCTCAGCATCTACTTTTACAGACTTTGCAAACGCAATGTACCGCTCTTTATTCTGAGGGATTAAGTTATATCTACTTTTTCATCTGAAGCTCCAAATTGTGAAATGATGAAATGAGAGTCGTAACCAGATAAGTTATCAAAAATTACAGGGATAAATTTAGGAACTCTATACTTAAGATTACAGCTATAATGAGCGGCACATCTGTAGAAACTAGTTAAATGATCATGATCAAAAACTTTAGGGTCATTTTCGGAAAATTCCCCATCACAAATGCTACACTTTGTAGCACGTTCATGATCATTTAACTGAATTTCGGTGAGTGGCTTCATAGGAATATTACTATTCAGAATACGACCAAGACGAACTGCATCACTTTCAAGTCTTTCTAAAAATACTTTAGCAGTATCATGTCCTCGATACAGCTCTAACTTGTTAAGCGTACTATCGTAACTACACTTGATGTAATATGCGAAGCTATACGGGACATGCATGTGCGTAGTATTAGTGAAAGAGTTGTCAGGATTAGGTGAGCATGTGTTGCATGGCGTGAGGATGGCTTCAAAGTCTGCATAAATCACGAACGGTACCCACATCTGCTTGTGAAAATTTGTCAATTTTAAAACATTATTGCCTGTAGTAGGTATCTCTGTACGTACATGATTGCAGTCATTCTTGGAGTGCTTCGTTAACTGATCTTCAGTTTTAAAATACTGCAAGCATCCATCACATATCCACTTTTTACACTCATGTTTTGACAACTGACTGCCAACAAGTCTACTCAGATTTTTAATCCAGCTAAAGTGGCTATTCACACTGTTTTCAATATAGAGTAAATTAACATGAGTACTCTTCTTATGACATGTATAATACAGAGGACCTACTACAGACTTTTTCTCTACACCATACACATTAATACTAATGTTATTTTGTTCCTCAAAGCGCTTAATATCTTTTAACTGCACAGGAAATTCTATACTATCGAAATTTAGCTGCGTTGAATAGTGTGGATAGGATGATGTTCTCTTAGCTACGTCTGATTTCACAGGATTTAAAGCTGACATCACCGCCCATGCAAAACATGCTTCGTCATTGTTTTGGATGTTTACAACAGCTTTTCTTTGCTGAATCCATGTCGGCAGCTCGATGTACGATGAACCTCGCATGGGATTGTACTTATTGATGTTAACTTCTAGATACATTATCTCAACTAAAGCCCACCCTGTTTCCTTTTCCTGAAATTCCTCGCTCTTAGTTGAAATAATGTTAGAGACATCCCTAAGTACATCACCAAAATTAGTTGACTGACTTATGACAAAATTCTTCGTATTAAATGATTTAATGTCCGTTATTTCGGATTCATCCGTGCTTTTAAAGTACAAGGCGAAAAGTTCAAAATTAACTTTAAATAAATTATGATTGGACAAAGATTTAGCAAGAAGCTGTTGTACATCCGGTTGAACGCAATTTAAAAAGTTTGAAGTGCTTTGAAACTTTTGACTGGTGCGAATTCGGTAACTAGCAATCCTACTTTTAAATGCTGTATTAATTTCCTATTTGTTTGCGTAACTACCACTTCTACACGCATTATTTTTATGCGCATTACTCCGTAAGTGTCCCTGAAAATGCGAAGATGGTACATCAGTGTTACAGTGCTCGCAGTGAATAGTTTGAAGTTCATTTTTCCTAGGTTTTTTACTACTAGTACTTTCTACAGCTACATCAGTAGCTGCACGCTTTCTCCCTACTACTACCTGAGGGCAAGTAGATATTTGATGTACCTCTGCTAAGTGAGCCTCGTATCGCTCTACGTTAGCGAAATACACACTACAAACTTTACATAAAGCAGATGTTATGCTAGGGTGTTTTGATTTCATATGGCGCATGAAGTTATCACGCCTTGTAAACGTTACATTACATTCCTCGCAGCAGGGGAACATCTGAAAAGAGAACGACCGATAGAGATTCGGCGAAAGTTACGGAAGAAACCAAGTTTCAACGTATAGAGGTCGGACATGGCTGTGAGTTTGAAATTATAAGATTAACCTCGTCTATAGCGTGAGGATTGAAGAGAACAACTATTTATGAATAGACTAAAGTTACGATGTTTTAGAAGAAACCAAGTTTCAGCCTGTTGAGGTCAGACATGGCTATGTGTGTTTGAAATTATAAGATTAACCTAGCCTATAGCATGAGGATTGAAGAGAACGACTATTTATGATTAGCTTAAAGTTAAGATGTTCGGAAGAAACCAAGTTTCAGCCTGTTGAGGTCGGACATTGAAATTATAAGATTAACCTCTTCTATGACATGCAGATTTAAGAAAATAACTATTTATCAATAGACTAAAGTTGCGATGTTTTAGAAGAAACCAAGTTTCAGCCTGTTGAGGTCGGACATTGCTGTGAGTTTGAAATTATAAGATTAACCTCTTCTATGACATGCAGATTAAAGAAAATAACTATTTATCAATAGACTAAAGTTACGATGTTTTAGAAGAAACCAAGTTTCAGCCTGTTGAGGTCAGACATAGCTATGTGTGCGTGTTTGAAATTATAAATTTAACCTCGTCTATAGCATGAGGATTGAAGAGAACAACTATTTATCAATAGACTAAAGTTGCAATGTTCGGAAGAAACCAAGTTTCAACCTACTGAGGTCGGACATTGCTGTGAGTTTGAAATTATAAGATTAACCTCTTCTATGACATGCAGATTAAAGAAAATAACTATTTGTCAATAGACTAAAGTTATGATGTTTTAGAAGAAACCAAGTTTCAGCCTGCTGAGGTCAGACATAGCTATGTGTGTGTTTGAAATTATAAAATTAACCTCTCTATAGCATGAGGATTGAAGAGAACGACTAAAGTTACGATGTTTTAGAAGAAACTAAGTTTCAGCCTGCTGAGGTCAGACATAGCTATGTGCGTGTTTGAAATTATAAATTTAACCTCGTCTATAGCATGAGGATTGAAGAGAACAACTATTTATCAATAGACTAAAGTTGCAATGTTCGGAAGAAACCAAGTTTCAACCTACTGAAGTCGGACATTGCTGTGAGTTTGAAATTATAAGATTAACCTCTTCTTTGACATGCAGATTAAAGAAAATAACTAATTGTCAATAGACTAAAGTTACGATGTTTTAGAAGAAACCAAGTTTCAGCCTGCTGAGGTCAGACATAGCTATGTGCGTGTTTGAAATTATAAATTTAACCTCGTCTATAGCATGAGGATTAAAGAAAATGACTATTTATCAATAGACTAAAGTTACGATGTTTTAGAAGAAACCAAGTTTCAACGAATAGAGGTCAGACATACCTTAAAATCTTCGCGCTGCAAACTGTTACTCGGATGAATAAAATGCGTGCGTTCAAGCCTGAAACTCGAATGATAATATTCTGGTCGTACCTAAAAGAAAAGAACAAACATATATGAATGTAGTGTAGGGTGTATCAGCTAGCCTAGTTATCTTTACAACTCAAAGTTCGAAAACATACCTTAAAAATGAATGTGCTGCAGACTGTTACTCGGATAAATAAAATGCGTACGTTCAAGCCTGAAACTCGAATGATAATATTCTGGTCGAATCTAAAAAGAAAAGAGCAAACATATATGAATGTAGTGTAGAGTGTATCAGCTAGCCTAGTTATCTTTACAACTCTAAGTTCGAAAACATACCTTTAAAAAAATGCACTTGCTGCAGACTGTTACTCGGATGAATAAAATGCGTACTTTCGAACGGTACCTAAAAAGAACAAACATATATGAATGTAGATGTCTAGCGTAGAAGTTGCTTTGCAAAAAGTAACTAACAGTTCTACCTTACCTTAAGATAAAGGCTGAAGAATAATATTCACAGCAGACGGGAGATGTGTGTACGTAATAAACGCATGCAGAGAACTGTGAGCACTTCACGCAGACTGCAGCGAGTAAATATGCTGCTTGTTACCAAGCGGATGTGAAAATCGCTGACAACTGCAGTACAGTCGGAACGAAGTGTTTATGCAACAAGAGCTCTCCTGAAGTCCCGCAGGCTGATGTATTTAAGCCGGAATCGAAACTCCTGTTGATGCCGAGGTGTCAGAATTTAAGAGTTCTGCAGCGGATCGAGCCTTGGAAAGTTAGCGCGCGATCCTCGACTTAAATGGGAGGGTACTAAGCTACATCCTCGGTATTCCTTACCTGTAGGCACTTAAAGGAATTGAGCTAAAGCTACATTTAGCTAGATCACGTTATGACGATCGCGCAGGTCCCTCGCCTAGCATTTGCTATTTTTTACGGCTTCTAGTTCGAACCCGCTATCTTCCGAAGTAGTGAGAATGATTGAAGAGTGTTTGAGGGTGATTCATTTGTTGGATGGAGGCGTTAACCTGTGTGCAGGCTTCTTCGGTAGGAGTAGGCTATGTCGGGACATCTAGTTATCGATTTAAAATCCTAGTCAGGAAGGGTAACCGGTCGTACAAAACTATGGTGTATGATCTAAGAGGCGGGGTGTGCAAAAAAAAGCTAGCATTAAGTAAGGGCTGTTGGTAGGGGGACGATAAACCTTGTGCAGACTCCTTCGAAAATGATTTTGAGTACAAGACGTTGAGGGTGATTCATCTGTCGGATGGAGGCAATAAGCCTTGTGCAGGCTTCTTTGGTAGGAATAGGCTATGTGTCGGTACCGGGATATCTAGTTATCGATTTAAAATCCTAGTCAGGAAGGGCAACCGGTCGTAAAACTATGGTGTATGATCTAAGAGGCGGGGTGTGCAAAAAAGCCAGCAATAAGTAAGGGCTGTTGATGGGGGCGTTAAACCTTGTGCAGGCTCCTTCGAAAAAATGATTTTGAGTACTATATGTTGGGTGTGATTCATTTGTCGGATGGAGGTAATAAGCCTTGTGCAGGCTTCTTCAGTAGGAGTAGGCTATGTACCGGTACCGGGATATCTAGTTATCGATTTAAAATCCTAGTCAGGAAGGGCAACCGGTCGTAAAACTATGGTGTATGATCTAAGAGGCGGGGTGTGCAAAAAAGCCAGCATTATGTAAGAGCTGTTGATAGGGGGCGTTAAACTTTGTGCAGGCTCCTTCGAAAATGATTTTTGAGTACAAGACGTTGATGGTGATTCATCTGTCGGATGGAGGTAATAAGCCTTGTGCAGGCTTCTTCGGTAGGAGTAGGCTAGAATCGAACTCGGACCGCCGGGGGTAGCAGCTAATCACACTAACTACTACACCACAGAGGAGGACTATTTCAGTTTTACAGAACAGAATATTTTACAACCTTAATTGGTACTGTGTTTTAACCTCTCCGTACAATCATAATATGTTAGGAGCTTAATGCTACTCAGCTAAGAAGACGTTCGTGAGTTACAAGTCGCTTATCAGCACACCGTGTCTTCGTTCAAGGTTACTACTACAGTCGGAAGATACGTGTACAATTTCAGCTAACACATGCATTCCGCGGCTCGCTCAGAATGACTGCGTCGATACAACTTCAAAGACTGTAGAACAAACCCATAGCCTACAGTTTGGTTTAGTGTGCATGCCTCTCACCCGGCAGTCTCGGGTTCGATTCTCTTGGGAATAAAAATGTGTTTTACAGATTTTAAATCGCAAGAATTTGTTGAGTTGCCCTTCCTGACGTAAAACTAGCAGTATCTAACCTCTTACATCATACACTATAGTTTTCAACCGGTTGCCCTTCCTGACGTCATAGAACTCGGATTAAGAATCTGTTTTGTTTTAAGACTAGTTGTCCTTAATGACGCAAAACTGGTAGTATCTAAGCTCTTACATCATACACTATTGTTTTCGACCGGTTGCCCTTCCTGACGTCAAAGAACTCGGATTAAGAATCTAACACGTGAATCGGGGATTTACAGCTAGATGCTCTTCTTAGATTTTAAATCGCTGTATCACTACAGCCGGATGCCCTTCCTGACTAAGATTTTAATTCGCAAGAATTTGTTGAGTTGCCCTTCCTGACGCAAAACTGGCAGTATCTAGCCTCTTACATCATACACTATGGTTTTCGACCGGTTGCTCTTACTGACGTCAAAGAACTCGGATTAAGAATCTAACACGAGAATCGGGTATTTACAGCTAGATGCTCTTCTTAGATTTTAAATCGCTGCATCACGAACTATTGTTTTACAGCCGGATGCCCTTCCTGACGCAAAACTAAGATTTTAAATCGCAACAATTTGTTGAGTTGCCGTTCCTGACGCAAAACTGGCAGTATCTAGCCTCTTACATCATACACTATTGTTTTCGACCGGTTGCCCTTCCTGACGTCAAAGAACTCGGATTAAGAATCTAACACGAGAATCGGGGATTTACAGCTTAAAGATGGCGGATGACAGCTGTCAGAAAAGCATATAGCTTTGTAAAGCACGCAGAATTTACCACCACCACATAGAGGGCAGCACGGTGATTAAAGATGGCGGATGACAGCTGTCAAAAAAAGCATGTTGATTTGTTTCTAAACAAGAGCACGTGGAATTTGCCGCCACCGGGCAGCACTGTTCTCTCTGATGGCGGATGACAGCTGTCTTGCCGCCACCACATAGAGTGCAGCACTGTTATTAAAGATGGCGGATGACAGCTGTCAGAAAAGCGCATAGGTTTGTTTCCAAACAAGAGCACGTAGAATTTGCCGCCACCACATAGAGTGCAGCACTGTTCTCTCTGGATTAAAGATGGTGGATGACAGCTGTCAGAAAAGCACATGGGTTTGTAAAGCACGTGGAATTTGCCGCCACCACATAGAGTGCAGCACTGTTCTCTCTGGATTAAAGATGGCGGATGACAGCTGTCAGAAAAGCACATGGGTTTGTAAAGCACGTGGAATTTGCCGCCACCACATAGAGTGCAGCACTGTTCTCTCTGGATTAAAGATGGCGGATGACAGCTGTCAGAAAAGCACATGGGTTTGTAAAGCACGTGGAATTTACCGCCACCACATAGAGGGCAGCACGGTGCTCTCTGGATTAAAGATGGCGGATGACAGCTGTCAAAAAAGCGCATAGGTTTGTTTCCAAACAAGAGCATTTAGAATTTGCCGCCACCACATTTCAACTAAAGAGTGTAGCACTGAGGTTTGTGATGCAAGATGGCGGATGACAGCTGTCAGAAAATAGCACGTGAATTTGTTTCCAAACAAGAGCACGTGGAATTTCCCGCCGCCACAAAGAGGGGTAGCACTGTGCTCAAAGATGGCTGCTGTCACATGGAATTGTCTGCCACCACAGGTATCTAGCTAAAGATGGCAGCACTGCGGTTTGCGATGCAAGATGGCTGCTGTCAAAAAGCATTTTTCAAATTATCCGCCACCACATTTCAAAGGTAAGTAGCTAAAGAGGGCAGCACTGTGCTCTATAGATTAAAGATGGCGGATGACAGCTGTCAAAAAACCACGTGGCTGTCAAAAAGCACGTGGATTTGTTTATCTCGAGCTAGTGAGGTTAAGTTGGTAGCACTAAGGTTTAGGCCCGCCAAGATGGCAGCACTGCCGATGACAGGTGACGAATTTAAGAGGGCAGCACAGTGTTTAAAGATGGCGGATGGCAGCTGTCAAAAAAGCACGTGGCTGTCAAAAAAGCACGTGGCTTTGTTTACCACGCGCTAGTTAGGTTAAGTTGGTACCACTAAGGTTTAGGCCCATCAAGATGGCAGTACTGAGGTTAAGGCCCGTCAAGATGGCAGTACTGAGGTTAGCGATGCGTTGTTGTCTTTCAAAAAGCACGTGGCTGTCAAAAAGCACGTGGCTGTCAGAAACACGTGGCTTTGTTTACCTCACGCTAGTTAGGTTAAGTTGGCACTACTGAGGTTTAGGCCCGTCAAGATGGCAGCAGTGAGGTTAGCCTTGCGTTGTTGTCGATGACAGCTGTCAAAAAGCACGTGGCTTTGTTTACAAATTCAAATCTCCCGCCAAAATTCAAATTTCCCGCCAGAATTCAAATTTCCCGCGCCGCGGGAGGAGGAGGAGGCCGCAGAACCACCCTATTATACTACTAATACTATTTTTAGAATTTTCTTTCTCAAAACAACCACAAATGAAAATATGGTAACATACCTTTTAAAGATGTGAGAGTTGAATGTGGACACCTTCCCCGTCCTTTCTGCGATCGATATACATACAGTACAGTAAACGATTGTTGCTCTCCTGTTAGGAAATAAAAAATCAATAATAATATAATAATACATTATATATTTTAAAAATCAAACACATTACTTTAGATTTATGTAGAAGCAGCAAGATTTTTAGCAGATATCAGTCACTGTGATGGAGCAGACAGCAGATATCAATCACGATCACGATGATTTTCTACACCACAGTAAGCGATTGTTGCTCTTCCGTTAAGAAAACCAAAAATGAATATAAATAAGAATATATAAAAAATCAAACTTACTTTTTTAGCAGGTAACAACTGCTGATGATGGAGTAGACACCACTGGGATGAGGTAGACGGCAGATATCAGTCACGATGATGATTTTCTAAAAAGAACAAAGGTAGAGTGTCTGAGTGGTACACGGAATCAGATACTGAACCGCGGATTACGAAGTAATATCCGAAATCGAGGCCGGACGTTCATGCTGAACGCAATTAAACAGATTTTTTAAAATAAACAGTGACGAGTTGTGTCCTCAGGATTACTGCCAGCGGCTTCATCGACCAGGAACTATGGTCTTTCAGCTTGAATGAGGAATAGAACTACCAGTGATCGCCTTGGTGTCAATGGGTCAGCAGTGAAACCTCAAATAGGCCACCTGAGCTGACCAAGGTGTCGTCAAGTGATGGAGATGAGTATTTTTCATATTTATATGGCATGATTAGAGGGGACGGGAATAATTTATCATAAGCTGACGCTATCATGTTAGGGATATAAATTTATTTAAATATAGAAGTGCCAAAATGGGGCACGTAGTTTCTATTTCATATTTAATTTAATTAATAACAGGTCTGAGTGATTTAATTGTAAATAAGGGAAACCATAGTCTAATAGGTTTGCATGCGGTAGAAGATTTACTTATTTACTTTATTTTGAGAGACTTGTGGTCAGTTAATGCGTCAGAAGTCCAGTATTTTAGTAAATTCCGGGTAATTCAAGCTAGATTGTAGTTGATCCAGTATTGATAAATGCATGACTGGTAAGTAATATAAGTATGCTACGTGAGGTTCCAGAGTCACGAGAGATGTATACGGAACTGATACCCCTTGCCTCCTTTGAAATATTTAGCTAGGGATTGTTACAATTTTAGCTGGATTATTTGATCAGGTTTATCATAATTTTAATTACAATTTGAGTATGAGTTAATTACCGTGTGAACATTTAATTGAGTTAATTACCGTGCGGATATTTAATTGTGTTATTCACTGTGTGAATATTTAATTAGAAGTTAATTACAGTGTGAATATTTCATTGAGCTGATTACCGTGTGAATGTTTAATTCGTTATTGTATTACAGTGTGACGTTTTAATTAGAAATTAATTATGTGTTAATCATAAATTAATTAGGGTTTAATTATGAATTAATTGCCGTTGGGTTATTTAATTACATCGCAATTACGAGGAAGTTTCCGTGTGATGATTCAGTATGATCTATTTACCAGATAAATCACGTAGGCAGACAATGTAAGAATGAAACCAACATTAATAATAATAATAATAATAATAATAATAATAATAATAATAATAATAATAATAATAATAATAATCGTGAAGACAATAATTATGCACAATTGGTACCATGAAAACCGGAGTCATGTTGTAAGATAGGCGTGATATTTGAAGTCATGGTTTGGTCATGAGGAATATATGTGTTGAATCGAGGTGATTTATTGGAAGCCGATGCGATTTCTTTTATGAGGGATAGACCTCAGTTTATTGAGAACGTACCTCGGGACGAGGTGGTTTTCTTTAAAAAAAATGGCTTGTTATGCCTATGGAGGGCAAGGCTATTGACCACCCGTGATGGGGGTGGAACCGCTCGACCTTGCAACCAGACGTGTTTTTGTGTGTGTTTCCTGCCTCTAAAGGAGGATGTTTTTAGCTAAGAAAAGAAGGCCTGTATGATTCGGCTAATAATGGGAAATATTCAACACGCCAGAATGAAGTATTCGCCGATAAATGACACGGTGATTGGTACCAGTATTTGTTAGATTATTATTGTTAGTCATTTGAGTATAATTTAGCTAGGGTTTTCAGTGCCATATTTTCATCCCAAGGTTGTCAGTTCAGTTCCCTACGCAGGCATTGGTATTCCACAATGCTAAAATGAAGAATGGGGTGCCTCGCGTGTTTATTGTATATAATGTGTGACTTTTTATGTTGTTTTATGTGACATGTTGTGACTATAATTAGCATCGGCGATGGTTCTTCTCCATCCGCGCGGCGAACTGTATTCCAGTGAGGGTCGGTTCAAACCCGGGTGCTTGTTCCACATTTGTATAATATCTTTCATGGTATTTCGTTGGGAAATAATTTTGAGCTTTTCGAATAGGGATCTCTCAGACTTGTTGCATGAATGTTAATTTCATTTGTTAATAATGTGTTATAGCCTCAGTGTTTATGGTAAATGATTCCACTCACGTTTCGTCATGGCATATCGCTTTGCGATAAACAATACTCGGATCTATCATACATGGCTACAAGTCAATGAATAATCCACAACAATTGTTAATAATTCATGTAATTCTTTTATGAATATAGATGCGTCATTCCCATCATCATCAAGGTTTAATAAACCGGTTGTATTAATTTGAACTTTGATTTGAATGTGTTCTCATTGTAATTAAGTATGTCCCGTTCCTCCTAACCTGTATGCCCTTAAGGTAATGTTAAGTAAGCGCCCATTTTATTACATTTTCCACCCGTTAACGCCCTGTAGATATCTTGCCGGAGCCTTTAGGGTAGGGGGCGGATACAATAGCAAGCAGCGAACTGGCTGCCTGCACAACGTTGCTGTGTCCTCAGAAAGAGCGGTGTACAGTTACTGACAATGTGAGCATTCCTTATCCGTGTAGGTATGCCAAGTAGCTGTTTGCTCTGTCTGGCTCTGTAACACACGGAGAATTATTCTACAAAACAAATGTAATCATATTGTAGTAGATATGTATATTTGAATTCTGCCTGCCTCGTACCCGGATGCTCCGAGTTCGATTCCCAGCCAGGTCAGGGATTTTTACGTACACCTAACGGTTGGTTCGAGGTCTAGGACTTTTTTACGTAGACCTAAGGGTTGGTTCGAAGTCCACTCAGCTTACGTAATTAGAACTGACAAGCTATCTGACCGTAAGATAGCAATTTAATAATGTTATTGTAGCTCTGTTTATTAGTATTCTGTTATCATAATGTTAATGCGGGACCGATAGTGTAGCATGCTTGCCTCTTAACTGGAAGCGCCGGGTTCGATTCCCGGCCAGGTCAGGGATTTTTACGTAGACATCAGGGTTAGTTCGAGTTCTACTTAACTGACGTAATTAGAACTCAAGAGCTATCTAGCGGCCCCGATGTACAAAGACAAGAATAACGGCAGAAAAGTTTCGACGTGCTCACTACACGACACCTCGTAATCTGCAGGCCTTCAGGCTGAGCAACAGTCGCTGAGTAGTCCAAGGCCCTTCAAGGGCTGTCCCTGACTAGGATCTGTCAAGATAAGGTTAGATTCGTTCCCTAACTACGTTCTAATTACTGTAATGTGTCGTTTAATTTCTGTAACAATCCGTTGCCCTTTTTACAATCGCAGAAGATGTAATTTTCTACCGCTAGAGTTTTCACACATCAACTAAACTTGACTGCATATTAATCGAGGTAAACTTATATATTTCTTCGACTAGAAACATAGCGTTTTTCGGGAAAGGAGTAGCTTGCTTAAAATCCACTTAGTTAAAGATGGCAGCTGTTATCTTGTGGGTCCGTCCAGATAGCAGCAGTCAGGTAAGTTTCTTATTTTTTACCGCTAAACAATTAAACTTCTTCCACCAGAGTGCACATAAATCGAGATAAACTGATATATTTTTTCTTCGACTACAGTCCTCATCCATCGCCTATCGATATGCATACGTCGACTATCGTACTAAATTTTTTACACCAGAGTGAGCATCCATCGTCTGTCGATATGCACACATCAACTATCAAGCCGATATGCATGTATGGAGTGTATTAATGAACTTCTTCCACCAGAGTGAGCATCCATCGTCTGTCGATATGCACACATCAACTATCAAGCCGATATGCATGTATCGAGTATATTAATGAACTTCTTCCACCAGAGTGTGCATCCATCGCCTTTCGATATGCACACACATCGACTATCGAGTTAAACTTCTTCACCAGAGTGTGCAACCATCGCCTGTGCGCGCACATGACCCTTCCTACTGCTTATAGATCTGCACACCTCCCACCCGCTTAACGATGCTATAAAAGCGATTCACGTAGCAATAAACAATTTGCCTCTCTTTGGAAGAGAGAGTTGACCATACCTAGCTTCTTTTCCGGGCATTTTTGTAGAGGACTCATTGCCAAGGCGGTGGACCTATAGTGAGAGCACACACCTCTCCATCTCCTATTTCTGGAAAGGGGAGATAGGGAAAAGTGGACTACCTCTTCAAGCTACCTACTCCTCAGAATTCAATAAAACATAAATATTCCCTGAGGTTAGCCTTGCACGCGTTACAAAAAAGCGCGTTGCTAGGACTTAACAGTACCGAGCTCGATAGCTGCAGTTGCTTAAGTGCGGCCAGTATCCAGTATTCGGGAGATAGTAGGTTCGAATCCCACTGTCGGCAGCCCTGAAAATGTTTTCCGTGGTTTCCCATTTTCACACCAGGCAAATGCTGGGGCTGTACCTTAATTAAGGCCACGGACGCTTCCTTCCCACTCCTAGCCCTTCCCTGTGCCATCGTCGCCATAAGACCTATCTGTGTCGGTGGGACGGAAAGCAACTAGCAAAAAAAAAAGGATTTAACAGCTGTTTAAATTCCGCGCCCATGTAGTTTGAACCTGACAGCTGTCAAAAAAGCACGTGGTTTTCAAATTGCCCGCCAAAACATGCATAATGTGGCAGCAATGAGGTTTAGCCGTGTCAAGATAGCAGCTCTGTGGTTAGCGATGCTCTGTTGTTTAAAATTCCGCGCCCACGTCGTTAAAGATGGCAGCTGTCATCCTGACGGATGTCAAAATTGGCTCGTGGATTTTAAATTGCCCGCCACAACGTGTATAAGTTGGCAGTGCTGAGGTTAGCGATGCTCTGTTGTTTACAATTCCTCGCCCACGCTGTTAAAGATGCCATCTGTCATCTTGACAGCTGTCAAAAAAGTACGTGGTCAAGCACATGGCTTTGTTTACAAAAATAGCACGTGGTCGTGACGTCACGGTCACGTGACCGGGGTAAATGACCTAGTCTGCTGGCGCAGCAGAAAAATGCTGTCGCTTTGATTTTGAACTGTCTTTGCTCTACTACTCATACAAAGAGATAGAGAGGGCACTTACTTCAGAACACGGCAGCAAGATATAAATCAGCCTATGTTGGGCACCTATGATGAATATGCTCGGTCTGTCGGCGTAAGTGGGAAATTTCAAGTAACCATTATCGATATACGAGGGTTTTTCTATATAATTGCAACATATTACAAACACATAGAAGCGCCCATTTTCGTAAAAGGGATAAGTAAAATTCGCCAGTTCGAAGGATATACTAAAAATTGTCATATATTGCGTTGCTTACATTTGAAGGCAGAGATTTGAAAGGGGAAGAAAGATATATTTTACCATGTAGGATTAAAATTTGTAACTGAAAATACACTGACATGATTATATACTGTACCTAGGCTGCCAAGGAAAGCGAGTATAAGTCACAAAATGACTTGCACTCTTCTCCCCTACAAGGATATTAACATGTACCATTAGGACCAAATGAAATATTGTACACGTAGTTTAGTTCTGACTTACAATACTTAGATCAAAGGCCGAAATCAGTTCCAGGACCTACATTCTGTAATGATCTTACTTTGAACATTTTCTAAATATATTTCTGGACCTCACAGTTGTGCCGTAAGTCAGGCACCTTGAACTATTTTGCTGATTCATGTCCAGATACAGAAGTTACAAATCCCGGTCCTGACAGTAGCCCTCCTGAGAGTGGATTTCCCCGGATTTCCCTACATTCCTTCCAGGAAAACGTCAAGATTGTATCTTACCTGAGGTCCTGGGGCATCTACCCTAATCCTAGACCCTAAAGGTAGTTACACACATTAGGTTATCAGACAAATTAAACAGACACCTAAGTATACGGGGATGATGGCCAATATGCCCTAAGCCTCTTAAATGAATTAACAACATAATTTATTTAATGTAAAAGGACCGAGCTGAGAACGGTAGAGCGCGGGTCTTCTGAGCCCAACCTAATACGTTCGATCCTGGTTCAGTCCGGTGATATTTGAAGGTGATCATATACGTCAGCCTGATGTCGGTAGATTAATTGGCACGTTAAAGAATTCCTGTGGAACAATACTGTCAAGTATTTCAGTTCTCAGCTTTTCACAACATTCCTGGAGAAGAATGGTGTGTGATTTCTTCTTCTTCTTTTCTTCATGGAGCCTCTAAATATTAGGTCCTAATTAGCGTCGAGCTCGAAGATATTTTGCTACCATGTTTTACCTTCATTCCCAACAAGACATACCTTATTCCTTCACAAAGCTGCAGGTTGTTCTTATTGGGTCTTCTCGGATCTTTTCTCTTTCTTCACTTGGTAGTGCTAGAGCGGAGAGTCTGATTCTATCCAGCGCCTCACAATCAAAAGTATGTGTTCGTTTGATTCCTCTGCTTCATTGCATTTCCTACATATATTGCCTTTTATTACTCCAATTCTATGTAGGTGCTTTTTTCAGATGGTAGTGTCCTGTCAACAACCAATCTAATAAGAAGGTAAGTCCCCAAGTTAATCACTTATTTTAATATAAATCATAACAATTTCACAAAAATCTTCAATTATAAACCTTTAAATATCCCTCCGGTCGCCATAACAGATTCCACCTTACCCCTCCCCATAATACAACTCTGCCGTCAGCTTCCAGCACTCTCATTGTTGCACCTACCCCTCCCGTCCCAACTTACTCTCCGCCTAAGAAAACACACAGATACAACACACGCAGCAGCGGGCATACGTTTAACAGACCCCCTCGAACGGCTAATGTCTCCAGTCAACACACATCCAACATAAGGGGTAAGCGACCTTAGACTCTCATTTTGAACTCCCTATTTTCAAGGCTCGATTACATCTTTTTTCCTTTTTTCCATTTTTCAGAATTCAGTTCACTCACTTTGCATTTTATTTTTTCCGTTTTGGTCTTGAACTCCCAGTAAAATGAAGACACCTGTTATTCGGCTCAACCATTGTTTAGGATGAAGTGGATATTGGCCTCTACCTTATAAGCGGCTTCAGGCGTGATCAATCTGTTTGAAGTGTTACTACTCCATGTCTGCAACAATATGTGATTTATCTTGCCCGACTCACGTATCTATACAAGAGCGAGATTTAATTATTTCTTCATTCAAAAGAATATAATCATCATTTTTGTTATGTATGTACATTCTTATTAAATGACTGGTAGCAATGAGTCTGATTATTACACTGCCAGCTCTGTGTTGTACCTTATGTTATGAACCTTTGGCAACACGATTACGTGTGTGTGTTTTTCACTTAGCTATGATGAACACTCTTATATCCACTCTTATTTTATGTTTGAACATTCTGATTGACTGACTGGTAGCAATGATATCCTAATGATTTTAATTATTTCACAACCAGCTCCGTATTGTACTTTCTGTTTTTAACCTGTGTTTCAACACGATTGTATGTTTATCTCTTAGCAATGTTGTAACACTCTATGTTTTTTCACACTAGTTTTTAGCCTTTTTGATTTTCTAAATGTAAATGATGATTCTTAGGGTGCCAAATATTTTAAGGACACTAGGTTCGGGGCCCTTACCTAACCTTAGGCTAAGATTTATTTCGGGTGATTATGCATACGTCAGTTAAGCGAAACATGTCCCACCTGTGGTAATGTTTATATCCTAAATATAAGGAAAGATAAATATTGGAAAGTTGGTGTTAACTACTATTCTTGTTTTAAGTTTCGAGACAAGGTTTTACTCAGAGTGACCCTGCCGTCATCAGCAGACGCTGGTCAATTTTCTAAGTTTTTCTTGTTATATCAGGGATACTTCACCGTAGTGAAACAGATTGGGAAATGTGCTTATTAATTAAAAGATAAAGAAGGAAAGATCGTAGGCAGGTACAATATAAGAAATCTTAAGAAATATATCATGTAAATTTAACACAAAGAAGTAAATGAACTGGATTAAAGCCACTATATATATTTTTATTAATAAGAAAGCCAAGCTTTCTGCCAAATTACATTGGCCTTCATCAGGGCATGTGAAGTTTTGCCTCCGACAGTGAGCAAAGAAATTATCTGAAGGAACATGGAAGTCATGCCCGTACCATCCACGGCCTACCCTACTAACTGGACTCAAGGATCGTGGCGCTGTGCTGTGGTGGTTGGGAGGGAAGTTACTGATGCACCGCCCTCTGTCGACAGTTTGAGTGCGTCCCGTTGTGCCATGGTGGTGTTAAGCCGGCTTTACATTTACGAGTAACTCGTATGCGAGCGCTCGTATACCAGTAGGAAACGCGTTTACATTTATGGTGCTTACTCGTATAAGAGTACAGTTTCCAATATGGCTCCAAGCAGACGAAAACGTCTTGCTATGGCTGGTATCTTGCTGTTGTGTTTTAAAACAAGAAAACAGAATGAAGCGAAAAATGTCAGGAGCGTTTGGGTTAAAGAATCCTTGAAGAAAAGACCCGTTTTTGGAATACAGGAACATTTACTAGTTGATTTATTAAACGAGGGAAGAGATGGTTATAGAGACTTCTTAAGGATGGATTTTAGTACATTTGAAATGTTGTACCTTTTGGTAAGTGGACGAAATGACTTTTATAATACCGGTACCGATATGCTAAATACTGGCATATTATTAGTAATTAATTTTTTCTAGGTTGCCCCTCATATCCCCAAAGAAAACACTCAGATGAGAAGTTGTATCAATTCTCAGCTGCAACTGGCAGTGACTCAGATTTTTAGCTACTGGAGATAGCTTCAAATCATTAGAATTCTTGACGCGTATATCAGCCTCAACTATTTCCTTGTTCATTACAAAAGTTGTTGATTTTCTTTTTAACTAGATCCGTAGTTATGTTTAACTTCATAGGCCTTATTTCTAGCATTGATGTCCCGATATTGAGAACACTTAACATTCCACAGGCACTCCGCTCTGTAGCATAAATTAATGAACTCCTCCAGATTTTCACGAGACATCCTGCAGTATTTAGTCTCCGCCATTTTTAAAACAGTCTAACTCGGATGCAAGTCGGAAGCCTCTCTACTTTGATTGCTATTCGTATACGAGCTACGAGTACGTACGAGTCATCGTTTACATTTACGATTTCTTATCCGAGTCAGTCCGAGTAGCCTACTCGTATAAGAGTTACTCGTAAATGTAAAGCCGGCTTTATGCATGTATTTCTGCAGTACAGGTCTCCATGTATTTGATAACTTGAAGCCGTCTTCCCTGTTGATGTTATTTGGGCGCAGCTCTATCTGTATGGCTTCCCTCACAAGACGAGCACAGAAGTCTTTTACAGGCGCGATGACCTTCGCCTGGTCAAAGAGGATTTCATGGTCTGTACTGTAGAAATGTTCTGCTATGGCAGACTGGCTTATAGCGTTCTCCGTGGAGGCTGAAAGAGCGACATTCTTTACTGATCTGATGTGTTCTTTCACCCTGGTGCTAACAAGCCTTTTTGTCATCTCAACATATGAACAACCACAACCACATGGAATTTCATATACGCCCGGTGTTTCAAGACGTGGCTTCTCTTTGACTGGTCGAAACAGGGATTTGAGCTTCCGGTCTGCGGTGAAAACTGGAATTATATTGTACATCTTAAGAATGCGCCCTATTCTGTCAGTTATACCTGCCACGTAAGGAAGGAATACTTTTTTCTTTTTGCTGTAGTGCTGGTTGGTGCTCTTCAAGTTAGGCTCCTTGATCTTCACAGCTCGTGTTATGTCTCCAGATGTATAGCCGTTTTTCTTCATGGATGTTGTCAGTTCTCTCATTGCACTCGAGCGGTTATCATCGTCTGCAACATTTTTCACCCTAGTATATAACGTTCGAAGGAGAGCTGCTTTTTGGGAGGGGTGGTGATGTGAAGCCTAATGAAGGTATCTTTCAGAATGTGTAGGTTTCTTATACATTGCATGGCCTAGTATACCATCGTTCTTCTTGTATAATAACACATCAAGAAAAGGTAATTTGCCTTCATTTTCTACTTCCATTGTGAACTTGATCTTACTGTTAATGGAATTTAGGTGCTCTAAAATTAATTTAAAGTTTCCCTTCCATACTAGGGTGAATAATGTTGCAGACGATGATAACCGCTCGAGTGCAATGAGAGAACTGACAATATCCATGAAGAAAAACGGCTGTACATCTGGAGACATAACACGAGCTGTGATGATCAAGGAGCCTAACTTGAATAGCACCAACCAGCACTACAGCAAAAAGAAAAAAGTATTCCTTCCTTACGTGGCAGGTATAACTGACAGAATAGGGCGCATTCTTAAGGAGTACAATATAATTCCAGTTTTCACCGCAGACTGGAAGCTCAAATCCCTGTTTCGACCAGTCAAAGAGAAGCCACGTCTTGAAACACCGGACATATATGAAATTCCATGTGGTTGTGGTTGTTCATATGTTGGGATGACAAAAAGGCTTGTTAGCACCAGGGTGAAAGAGCACATCAGATCAGTAAAGAATGTCGCTCTTTCATCCTCCACGGAGAACGCTATAAGCCAGTCTGCCATAGCCGAACATTTCTACAGTACAGACCATGAAATCCTCTTTGACCAGGCGAAGGTCATCGCGCCTGTAAAAGACTTCTATGCTTGTCTTGTGAGGGAAGCCATAGAGATAGAGCTGCACCCAAATAACATCAACAGGGAAGACGGCTTCAAGTTATCAAATACATGGAGACCTGTACTGCAGAAATACATGCATAACACCACCATGGCACAGCGGGACGCACTCAAACTGTCGACAGAGGGCGGTGCATCAGTAACTTCCCTCCCAACCACCACAGCACAGCGCCACGATCCTTAAGTCCAGTTAGTAGGGTAGGCCGTGGATGGTACGGGCATGACTTCCATGTTCCTTCAGATAATTTCTTTGCTCACTGTCGGAGGCAAAACTTCACATGCCCTGATGAAGGCCAATGTAATTTGGCAGAAAGCTTGGCTTTCTTATTAATAAATATATATATATATAGTGGCTTTAATCCAGTTCATTTACTTCTTTGTGTTAATACAATGAGCCACGAAAACTTACGTTCATTAATCATGTGAATTTGTTGATTAATTTTCATTACTATGTTAATTCATCATGTTTTATGAAGCAGGCATTGCGGACAGGACTTCAGTGAAATTTAGCGTGTGTTGTGATATTAAGTGAAGCACGGCAGTGCAATAAATCCAGTGTTTGGAGAAAGGGTGTGTAATGTAATGTCTACGAGAATTATTTTTGGACACTGAATGCACGTTTGGAACGACCGAAGTGAAAAAGGAATATAATCTCTATATGTAAATAATACTGCATAATCAAAGTGAAAATGATATTTGATCTATGTTTTATATGTGTAACAATGAACATCCAGATGGATGATACTATGTATCCAATTTGTAAAGAGCATTTTTATACATGCATCTATAGTGTACCCTATTTCAGGTGATAATGTTAATATTTCATGAATCAATCGATTCATTTAATCGATTGTTTCATGAGGGAGGCGATCTGTAACCGCACAACAGGGTTACAGATTTCATTCTACATTTAATATTATTATTATTATTATTATTATTATTATTATTATTATTATTATTATTATTATTATTATTATTATTATTATTAATTGAGCCAATTCATTAGATTGTATATTCTGTTTTTCATCATTTAGACTGTAATAATTAGGTATCATGCACATTATATTATTTCATCATTGAATAAGGGAATTTTGTTTGTAATTATTCTGTATATTGATAAGTGAGATTTGTTGGTTTCAAATAGTCATGCCCTGGCTTGTAACTCTGGCCAGATGAGCTGGCATATTATTTTGAAATCGAGGCTATGTTTAACCGAGACTGTATTGAGCAAGTAGATTTTCCGCTGACACATGCAGCGTAGTCATCGCTAGTCCGCGTGGGCAAGCTAATACGACACATGATTGATGACATCAGTGCGTGAGCACGTGATTTCGACCAAGTGTCTGTATTCGCCAGCTATCGTATGTTGAAGTGGAGGGGATGACCAGAGAGTAGGGAGATGAGTGGTAATCACGAGGTTATGAAAGTCGATGCAACAGTGGTGAGTGGAAGGAAGAGTGGTGGTCAGTGGTCTAAGAGTGGTGGTGAGAGCTAAGAGTGGTGGTCAGATGTCTAAGAAGTGAGGGCAGCAGTGCTAAGAGGTGTTTTCAAGAGGTCTTAGAATCGTCGAAGAGGTCGACGAGTGGTGGTTGGATCTGAGTAGAGACTGGTACTGTGCTGATAGTAAAACGTCATCTACTTGTGAGGATGGACTTCACAATGTATTTCAATAATATTTTCCAATTTCTTACAATCTATTGAGTGGACGTAACCGCATTGGAGCTCACTACACACGGGAAGGAAATGTAGGTCAACTCCAGGTTACATAAGAAGATAACAGCAGACGGCTCCCGAATTCAGCTCATTGGTTTTTCCAGGAATATCAAGTTCAACAGCGGTGTGTGCATACATAAGGTAATTACAGCATCAGACATGTTATGCATTAATAACATGAAGAAGAATGTAATCAGCGTCGATATCATAATTCACTTTGAGTTCATACCAATAGATTTCTTTGTTTAGATTAATTTTTTTATTGTAACAACAAATCTCACTGGGTATATTATTTTTTGTTAAATTAAAGTACGGCAGTGCTTGTTCATTGTGACGTAAATTATAGTCATAAACTCAGTTTTATTTTAAGAATAACAAGTGATTCTATTTCCAAGTACAATCCTCAAATGTGAAAATGCAACCATAATCTACAGTTGTCCTGATTCATATTTCTGTATATGGCCAGATGTGTGAGTTTCTCACCTCACGCCTTGAGATAATTGAGATAAGAGGCATGCTCTCCGAATTTTGTTATTTCTTGCAACAAATGGCGCTCAACAAATGTAATGTATATTGTGTAAGGAGATTAAGGTGTTAGAGTAGTGGTAGGAGTAGACACAAAATGTCAATTGGGAAGGTAATGCGAACGACAGGAAGCATGACCAACAAATGGCAAATAAGTTAATATGGGAAGGGCACCTGATTCAGAAATTGGTGGAACCAAAAAGAGGGAAGAATATTCTGGATGTGGTGCTGGTAAAACCAGGTGAGCTCTATAGAGAAAACGAAGTATTAGATGGTATTAGTGATCACGAAGCTGTTTTTGTGGTAATTAAAAATAAATGTGAAAGAAAGGAAGAGATTAAAATTAGGACTATTAGGCTGTACAATGTGGCTGATAAATTAGGCATAAGGTAGTTTTTAATAGGTAAATATGATCGGTGAAGAACTGTAAATAAATATGTAAACAGACTCTGGGATTGGTTTAAAGCAATTGTTGAGGAATGTGAAAATAGGTTTGTACCTTTAAAGGTGGCAAGGGATTGTAAATTTCCACTATATTATAACAGGGAAGTAAAGAGCCTAAGAAGGATGTGAAAGTTGGAAAGAAACAGAGTTAGAAATGGCTGTGAGAGTAAGGAGAAATTGAAGGAACTTGAAACTGAATCTAGCAAAGAAGTCAGCTAAGGATAACATGATGGCAACATAATTGTGGCCATACAAATTTTAGTGAGAAATGTAAGGGTATGTATAGATACTTTAAGGTGGAAACAGGTTCCAAGAAGGACATTGCAGGTATCATTAATGAACAAGGGGTGTGTGTATGTGAGGATCTTCAAAAGGCAGAAGTATTCAGTCAGCAGTATGTAAAGATTGTTGATTACAAGGATAATGTCCAGATAAAGGAGGTGACTTATAATAAAGAAGTATTAAAATTGACCTATGACAGAAATGACATTTACAGTAAGATACAAAATTTGAAAACTAGAAAAGCAGCTGGAATTGATAAGGTTTCGGGGGATATACTAAAGACAATGGGTTGGGATATAGTACCATATCTGAAGTACTTCTTTGATTAATATTTGCATGAAGGAACTTTACCAAATGAATGGAGAGTTGCTATAGTAGCCCCTGTATATAAAGGAAAGGGTGATAGACATAAAGCTGAAAATTCCAGGACAGTCAGTTTGACATGCATTGTATGTAAGCTTTGGAAAAGCATTCTTTCTGACTATATAATACATGTTTGCGAAATTAATAACTGGTTTGATAGAAGGCAGTTTGGTTTTTTAAAGGTTATTCCATTGAAGCCCAACTTGTAGGGTTCCAGCAAGATATAGCAGATATCCTTGATTCAGGAGGTCAATTTGACTGTATCGCGATTGACCTGTCTAAGGGTATTGATAGGGTAGATCATCGGAGACTTCTGGCAAAAAATGAGTGCAATTGGACTTAGACAAGGGAGTGACTGAATGGGTGGCTCTGTTTCTAGAAAACAGAACTCAGCGAATTAGAGTAGGTGAAGCTTTATCTGTCCCCGTATTAGTTAAGTGGGGAATGCCTCAAGGCAGGACCTTTATGTTTTCTTATATATATCAATGATATGTGTAAAGAAGTGGAATCAGAGATAAGGCTTATCGCATATGATGTTATTCTGTACAGAGTAATAAATATGTTACAAGATTGTGAGCAACTGCAAAATTACCTCGGTAATGTTGTGAGATGGACAGTAGGCAATGGTATGATGATAAACGGGGATAAAAATCTGGTTGTGAGTTTCACAAATAGGAATATTCCTCTCAGTTTTAATTACTGCGTTGATGGGGTGAAAGTTCCCTTTGGGGATCATTGTAAATACCTAGGTCTTAATATAAGGAAATATCTTCATTTGGGTAATCGCATAAATATGATTGTAAATTAAGGGTAAAGTCCTCTGCACATGGTTTTGAGGGTATTTAGGGGTTGTAGTAAGGATGTAAAGGAGAGAGCATATTTGTCTCTGGCGAGACCCCAACTAGAGTATGGTTCCAGTGTATGGGAACCTCACCAGAATTACTTGATTCAGGAACTGTAAAAATCCAAAGGAAAGCAGCTCGATTTGTTCTGGGCGATTTCCGACAAAAGAGTAGCGTTACAAAAATGTTGCAAACATTTGGGCTGGGAGAAAGGAGACAAGCTGCTCGACTAAGTGGTATGTTCCGAGCTGTCAGTGAATAGATGGCGTGGGAGGACATCAGTAGACGAATGAATTTGGGTGGTGTTTGAAAGTAGGAAAGATCACAATTTGGAGATAAGGTTGGTATTTAAGAGGACAAATTTGGGCAAATATTCTTTTATAAAAAGGGGAGTTAGGGATTGGAATAACTTACTAAGGGAGATGTTCAATGAATTTCCAATTTCTTTGCAATCATTTAAGAAATGTGTAGGAAAACAACAGATCTGGAATCTGCCACTTGGGTGACTGCCCTAAATGCAGATCAGTAGTGATATATTGAAATGACCTTATCTATCAAAGCCAGCATTGTGGAGGTATGTAGTAGAGTTTCCATATGTCACCGATTTCACAGGCAATGCGCAATTTAATAGAGTAAAAAAAAAGGTTTGAACCCAAAAGGCAAAGTGACTTGATTATCTCAATGGCTTATCTCCTGGTTTCCCATCTGGAAGGCTGAAGTTCGAATCCTTGTCCAAACTGGGTCCAGATATTCATCTCAAGTATCACTTGGTGCCAGGATGGACATCCACTCTTTAACCCCCGAAAATCTAGAGAAATATTATACAGGGATTCTGCCACCTGTGCGACTGCCCTGGGTGCAAATCAGTAGGGACTGATTAATTGAAGACAAAGTGTTCACATATTTACTAAATAATTTAAAATTTTGTATAGCAATGCCACTCCTTATTTTCTTTTCCTTAGTTGCATTTTGTTTTTTATAATGAATTTTGTTTCTCCTGAAATGTTACATAAAATTACTTAGCTCCTTTCACGTTAGTGCTATTAAATTGCAAGAAAGGATGGAATCAAACATAAACACTATTATATCCGCGACAATTGAATATGGAAGAAGAGCACCCAACTATGTCAGTTCAATTAAATTAATATTCGAAAAATGACAAAAGTAAAATAAAATATACCTAAAGACAAACTGAAATTTATAATGTAGTCGAAAGAAACGTTAAAGAACAATTTAGTGGGAGTAGTGTGAAGGGAACCATGATATACGGTTGTAAGGGCCAAGAATCCTAGCAATGTACTTCCAGCAGTACTTCCCTGAAAATTTCTTCGAGTGTACGGCACTGTGTACTAGCCAGTACTACCAATGGGAGAAGAACGAAGTATTGAAACCATTTCTTACGCGAATGGCAATTAAAGCATTGGTGTTCAGTGTATGCTACGATAAATTTTATGTCTACGGTGAGGCTGTTAGCATGGAGATCAAGAATTGGTATGGATCGCATATCCATTTTCATATGGAAATTGTGAAGGCTCATTTTCCTCCAAAGTTCGGATTTTAAGATTTTAAATAACAAATAATCTATTCAGACCAAGTCAATACTTAAGAACAGGATATACACTGACTGACAGAGCAATTGCAACACCAAGGAGGAGTGGTTCGAAAGGGATGAAAGTTGGGGAAAAAACAGAGTCGGCACGGAAGAATAATTGATGTTTATTTCAAACCGATATGCAGGTTACACAATGCGCACGGCATCGACTCAGTAGGATGTAGGACCACCGCGAGCGGCGATGCACGCAGAAACACGTCGAGGTACAGAGTCAATAAGAGTGCGGATGGTGTCCTGAGGGATGGTTCTCCATTCTCTGACAACCATTTGCCACAGTTGGTCGTCCTTACGAGGCTGGGGCAGAGTTTGCAAACGGTGTCCAATGAGATCCCACACGTGTTCGATTGGTGAGAGATCCGGAGAGTACGCTGGCCACGGAAGCATCTGTACACCTCGTAGAGCCTGTTGGGAGATGCGAGCAGTGTGTGGGCGGGCATTATCCTGCTGAAACAGAGCATTGGGCAGCCCCTGAAGGTACGGGAGTGCCACCGGCCGCAGCACATGCTGCACGTAGCGGTGGGCATTTAACGTGCCTTGAATACGCACTAGAGGTGACGTGGAATCATACGCAATAGCACCCCAAACCATGATGCCGCGTTGTCTAGCGGTAGGGCGCTCCACAGTTACTGCCGGATTTGACCTTTCTCCACGCCGACGCCACACTCGTCTGCGGTGACTATCACTGACAGAACAGAAGCGTGATTCATCGGAGAACACGACGTTCCGCCATTCCCTCATCCAAGTCGCTCTAGCCCGGCACCATGCCAGGCGTGCACGTCTATGCTGTGGAGTCAATGGTAGTCTTCTGAGCGGACGCCGGGAGTGCAGGCCTCCTTCAACCAATCGACGGGAAATTGTTCTGGTCGATATTGGAACAGCCAGGGTGTCTTGCTCATGCTGAAGAATGGCGGTTGACGTGGCGTGCGGGGCTGCCACCGCTTGGCGGCGGATGCGCCGATCCTCGCGTGCTGACGTCACTCGGGCTGCGCCTGGACCCCTCGCACGTGCCACATGTCCCTGCGCCAACCATCTTCGCCACAGGCGCTGCACCGTGGATACATCCCTATGGGTATCGGCTGCGATTTGACGAAGCGACCAACCTGCCCTTCTCAGCCCGGTCACCATACCCCTCGTAAAGTCGTCTGTCTGCTGGAAATGCCTCCGTTGACGGCGGCCTGGCATTCTTATCTATACACGTGTCCTGTGGCACACGACAACACGTTCTACAATGACTGTCAGCTGAGAAATCACGGTACGAAGTGGGCCATTCGCCAACGCCGTGTCCCATTTATCGTTCGCTACGTGCGCAGCACAGTGGCGCATTTCACATCATGAGCATACCTCAGTGACGTCAGTCTACCCTGCAATTGGCATAAAGTTCTGACCACTCCTTCTTGGTGTTGCATTTGCTCTGTCAGTGTAATATTAAAGAATGAATTATTTCTGACATGGGTCTATAAAGGGTATGCAAATTAATACATTTTTGAACGAGATTTGATTTTTTTTGTAAATTTTCTTCACTTTTTCAAAACACTCGTAGCCTGCTTTGTATAGCTGGGGGGCAAAACATGACGGCCTCGGTTCTTGGGAGCGAGATGGAAGCCAGTTGTCAATTCCACGCTGCACCTTGCGGAGTTAAAGAGCTCCATGTGATCCTTGCTTGATATAGAGAGGTTGACAAACAAACGTAGATATATTACTTTGTCATGGCTAAGTTCCCGAGCAACAACAACAACAACAATAATAATAATAATAATAATAATAATAATAATAATAATAATAATAATAATAATAATAATAATAATAATAATAATAATAATAATAATAATAATAATAATAATAATAATTCATTTTATATCGAAATGACAAATAAATTCCATAAAAATGCTTCATTCCTGCTCTGGCTCGTTTGGTGATAAACTTCCAAACGAGCATTATGTTAGCCGTGCCCTTCGCTATGTCTTAAAAATTATAAAGCAGAATCTGTTTGAACATCCACCCAGCCTCTGGGGAAAATATTTAACTACTCTCTCCTCTTCTTTCAAACCTTTCCTCAATTACCTAGGGCACTATTTTGTATGGACTTAGCCTAGTATTCCGGCCGGATGCCTTTCATAACAGCAATCATGTGTGGAGGGATAAATACCGTACTCACTATCGCGTGTTTCTGTGGTTGTTTTTCGTATGACGTGTTGTATATACTTGAAGATGCGTATGAATACGAACACAAACCCGTAGCCCTCGATCTTCAGGAATTAACAGATGCGACTTAGTTGTGAATGGTACCAGGGCCCTTTGAACCGAAGGCCAGTACGCTGACCATTCCATGGTGGTGATTATTTTAAGAGGAAGTACAACTGGCCAGCCATCCTCTATTAACACTAATCAGAGGGGAAATGGAAGAGGTCCAACACTCCGAAAAATGATGGTGTCATCAAATGGGGCGGGGGGGTGAGGGAAAGCACGAAGCGGTAACCATCCAGCCAAAGCGCAAGAGGGGGCAGATAACTGAACAACATCCATGATTTATTAAGATTTTGGGAAAGAGAAGCTGTAAATAAGGGATAGGAGTTTTGGTCCTTTTTGACTTCTTCTTCTTCTTCTTCTTCTTCTTCTTCTTCTTCTTCTTCTTCTTCTTCTTATTCTCTTCGGTACAGGCGATCTTCCGGAACTCTACAGGGGAACTCACCTCACGCTGCTATCTCGCTTTTGCTGTACTTTGAATTTGCTGTTTTACCTCTGAAGACAGAAATACGTAATATATATAACACATATTGGGGTTACGTGAGTGAACTACAATGTTCCTGACAAGGAAGAAGTGTTCATAATTTGCTAAAGTCTCTTTCACAAATTTATGCACGAAGAATTACCATACACGTATTAAATTTGTTGGACTGGTGCTCAAACGTATGCCAATAAATAAATAATTTTCTTACGCCGGGTTGAGTGGCTCAGACGGTTGATGCGATGGCCTTCTGATCGAAATTTGGCAGGTTCGATCCTGGCTCAGTCCGGTGGTATTTGAAGGTGCTCAAATACGTCAGCCCCGTGTAGGTAGATTTACTGGCATGTAAAAAAATTCCTGCGGGATTATATTCCTGTACCTTGGTGTTTCCGAAAACCGTAAATGTACTTAGTGGGACGTAAAGAAAATTATTATTATTATTATTATTATTATTATTATTATTATTATTATTATTATTATTGTTATTATTATTTTCTTACATTAAAAGAAAAGGTGTCTAGATTCGGAACTCATGGCCTTTCAGTTTTCAATTTCAAGACTACCTCGATAACCATTACACTACAGGCCCACACGTTTTCGATTGTGAAATGTATGGCACCAGGCACTGTTTAATAATGTGGACCCTCAAGTTTGAGTATATTAGAGTTCGTTCGATATTTGTTAATATTATTGGTTTTACGACCCACTAACATTTCAGAAGAGTATTTGATTGATTTTCTTAATATAAGGGGCATAGAATGTAACCTCAACACAGACGCGAGGTCATTACTTTTTTTAATACTTGCGGTCCTTATTAGTTCCCATGCCCATTATTTTGCTGGGTAATTTGTTCAGGGCATAACACTTTTCTTGGTATATAACTGCAATGCAAGATTATTTAGTGGCAAACACTGATACATGATAAACAACACGGCAGTGCGCCAAGAATCATACAGATAGCAATATGTTATTGAATAGTTGGTCACACCAAGCCATGTCGATAGCAGCACTATCGGCTTTCTCGCTGAAAACAGCAATCTGTCCGGTATTATCATATTAAAGTATTTGTCCGACTCGTTGGCTGAATGGTCAGTTTTTTTCTTTTTCTTCGGGGGGCCTCCGAAGCTCGCTCCCCCCGCGTGACCATCGACTCAATCTACATGGCCTCCGACATGCTATTAGTTCTAAGAAGAAAAGATAGCAGGGAGGAGTGGAAGTGTGATACTGCAGGAGTATCTACCTGTCCCCATGCTCAGCATGCTACCAGGCCAGATGTGGTGGTGGGTATCAATAGTGGTGTAATCAGGTAGTAAGGTTCAGGACAAAACCACACAGGCAGAAATATAAAGGTGCCTCCATGTAAAACCTGACATTTTGTAGATAGCACATGCAAGGATGTGGTTCTGGAGAGGTCCAGGTAATTGTGTTAGTTGGGAATAGGTATCATGCACAGTCATAGCCTATTCCTCGCCATTCCAGTTATTCAGGGGATCAGTCCTTCTGGGCACTGCTGTGACTAGCGCGGGCCGTGCCGGTTGCCGAGCCATGCGGCAATAGCCACTAGTGCCTGCCGCACTGTCCGACGTCCTTGAGGTCCCTCGTACTCAGTCTCCAATCCCGGAGAATGAGGCCAAGCCCGCCGAGGCGGGGACCTGCTGGATGGTTGTGGGACATGGCGCCGGGCCTCCTTCCTCTCAGCCCACGCCATGGCCCGGTATACAAGGCAACTGCGATGGGAGACCGGGAGGCCTTCCGCGCAATTGGCGCACACCGGCGCCTCCCTAAGTGTAGCGCAGGCTGTGTAATGGTGATCACCACCACAACTGTTGTACCTTACTTGGAGCCCACAGCTGACCTGACGGCGGCCCCACCTCAAACAGCGGAAACACTGTAAGAGCTGTTGAGGGGGACGTTCTGTTCTCACCTAACTGCCGCTACCTGCTGAGGTCCTCTCCTGATTGGTTCCTCGGTCGACTGCTGTCCTGGGAGCAGTACTGGGTTGCAGCTGAGTGGTCCTCTTCTGATGGGCCGGCGTCGCCTTCTGCTTCCTGGTCCGGCGTCGTCTTATTCTCCTTCCCGGGGGTTTCTTCTCGGCAGGGGAAGAGGCCTCGTCCTGGTGGCCCTCCTGCCGGCCTGGTGACCACGGGGTAGTTGGTGGCTCCGCTGCGTCGCCGTCTTCTTCCTTCTCCTGGCTGGCGGTGGCGGGGTTCGTCGGTGCTAGCACTCGACTGCGTTCCCTGTCCTGTGGGGCGCACATCGAGGTCTGCAGCTCGACAGACATGCAGGCAGGCTGTGCCTGGGCAACAGCATCAGAACACCAAGGGGCGTCCTTCTCCACTGCTGTGCTGCTTTTTCACGAGCGCTTTCCTGGTTTGCGTCCGGGTAACAGGCCCTTCCTGGTAGGCCTGCGTCTGCTTCCACTTCATCTTGGTTGGGGGTCGACGATCCTGGTTGGCGGCCTTGTTGCTCTGCGTATACTTCGTACAGTACAGCTTTCCAACTGGGGTCGCACCGTCGCGGCGCTCGGGAGCGCCGCTCTCGTCCTCGTTCCTCGGCTCCGTCTGTGTGGCTGTCTCCTGGCTGCCGATGCCGGTAGTGTAGTTCCTCTTGCCTGGTATTCGGGTGACCTGAAAGTAAGCAGAGAAGTTCCTCTCGTAGCGGCTGATCTGGCCTGGGTCCGTGGGACGTATAATTATCGCCCAGTTCTCGATGTTCTCGACGGCGTCCGGGGAGAGCTCCTTCCCTGTGGCCCCCTCGAGTCTCGTGAGGAGCTCGATGATGAGGTAGGCCTCCCTGTAGGTGTCCTCCCCAGGTCGGTACTGCACCAGCAGCGCAGGGGCGGTGTGGTTCAGTGGGACGGTCCTGTGGTCGACCCAGAGAACAATCTACCCTACTGCATCCTTGAAGTTCTCTGGTAGGCCGTCTCGAAGTTCCATCGTACCTGTCGCTTCCTGAAATAAAAATCTGAAAGAGAATAGCACTAAAAAGTGCTTCCTGACAATTCTCGTACTGCGTACTTAAAAGTACAGACAGTAGACAATGCTCTTTCGGAGATGTACTAACAAGTACAGCTGCCTGCCTAGTAGTGCGAAAGTACAGAGCGCCTGGCGAGGAGAGAGAGAGAGAGAAAGAATGAGAAGAACACGTCCTTCCACTACGGCTGTCGAACTCGTCCTCCAGTTGAACTCGTTCTCAATGGTCAGCGTCCTGGTCTTCGGTTCAGAGGGTCCCGGGTACGATTCCCGGCCGAGTCGGGGATTTTAACCTCCATTGGTTAATTCCAATGGCACGGGGGCTGGGTGTTTGTGCTGTCCCCAACATCCCTGCAACTCACACACCGCACATGATACAATCCTCCACCACAATAACACGCAGTTACCTACAAATGGCAGATGCCGCCCGCCCTCATCGGAGGGTCTGCCTCACAAGAGCTGCACTCGGCTAGAAATTGCCACACGAAATTATTATTATATTAAAGTATTTGGGCGAGGTCATGTTTTGTACGTGTTTTGTTCCCGACTATACCTGCACCTTGTATGGTACGCCAAGGGCTACTGGCGCCAGTGAATTAAGGCTCGTGTAAACCCAGCATATAAGATATCTAGAGGGGCATTCACAAACGAATTTATCATGTTTGTTATCGACATTCTTATTGCAGAAAGTAATGTGCAAATTTGTTCTATATTTAGACGGCAAAAGAAGGAACAGGCGAACCGCTTACAGTTGAGAGGACTTCTAAATAAACTTTACGCACATACGTGCCCGTTTCTCGCGACAGGGAGAAATCACTCTGATCTTCGATGTACAGTGCCCACACTCTTCTTAAATTTCATCCCATGATTAATATATCTTATTTTACTGAGTTCAACTTGTAGATAAATAAAAAGAATAAAAAAACACAGTTTGAATCTTTATTCTGGCGACTGTGTAGTTTTAAGTTGTCTGTGATAACTTTAATTTTTCCGTGCGATTACTCTTTGGTATTAGGTGATTTTTATGTTTATTCCATGCACATGAGATAATTAACAGAACTTGGCGTCGTCGAAATAAGTTGAGTTGTTGGAGAAAGTGTTTTAGAGGGAAGACGCTGATCGTGTTTATTCAACATGAAGACCGAATCTAACGATAGTTCGGACAGAATGCGAGACAGGTAATTATGCCGAAATTTTTTTTACTGTGTAATAGGTAAAGTTAGGTGTTGGCTGCAATACTCCTGGAATTGATTGGTGAAACGGCAAAGCCGGTTTAACTGTTGTATCAAAAGTAATGTACCGTATTGTACCTAGTATGTTTTCTTTTCTTTACTTTTGGTATTTGGAGTATATTAAAGATCTGTTTCAGATGTACCTTTTTGTTGGGAATATAATTTCGAATATGTGATTATGTGCCCATGCGTAGGATAAATCTCTAAGCTGTGAGCGGTACATGTTGTGCCATTTTGTTACCCTTGCGTCCCTTTTTCTGTTATGAAGGAAAACGTGGTTTGGTTTCAATTTACATATTCGCATGTTATCAGACCCGTCCGTTCTTACCTCTGTTACCAGTTTCAGGAATATTGATAATTATTTAAGGGATGAAACACTTTAATTTAGAAGATAATATAATCGCGTTTAACCATATTTTTGCCTGTTTTTCTCGATATTGTTCTTAGGGAAGGAACCTTTTGTAGCATAGGCCTAATTTCTGCCAACCCCTTACAACACGCAGTTACTCGTTCGTATTTTATGTATATAAGTAATTAGTTCAGAAATGGAATCGGAATGAATATTCTTTCTAATAATGTAGTTTGTTTATATATTCTAATAGATAAAAATTTGGAGTGTAATTCAGCTCTTTCGTTTTTATTTATTAACCCTCTCGTGCACGCATTTTCAGTTTGAAGTGAAAAAAATATTGTCTTGATTTTTTTATTAATTGGAAGGTTACAAAATACAATCACATAAAAAAAAGAAGTAATAGTTAATTTTCTTTGAAAATTACACGGATTTCATATGGGGCTTATGTGCACGAAGGGAGTCCAAACACACTACAGCACAATTGAGCACAGGAATAATTTTCTCGGGAGATACTATGCGCTGGATATCAGTTTAACATGCATTTTTTTACAAAACTAAATTTTGCATTAAGGAGTTTCTGTTGTTGTTGCTGTTGTTATTTTCTGCTGTGGAACTCCTCAATACACTCTGGACAAAGGGCTTGTTGGCAGCGATGGCAGATATACCTGGTTTTCCTTGAAAAACTGTGAAGGTGGCACTTTGATGCATAATCTTCCATCCTTCCTCAGCACGTCGGGAGCCTTCACATTCAACCTTTTTTTTTTTTTTTTTTTTTTTGGTTGCTGGTGGAGTCTGAAGCGGGTCTTCCTTTATTGGGTTGATGGTTGCTTGTCGTGTAAATGAGAGAAGTAGCTACTGAGGACTTGAATTCTAACATGTCCAGCTTCGCACAATCTGGGCCCATCCTCCTGAGGATCCAACAGTTAACAATGGTCACATTCAGTAGATGATGGAATACTCTGAAATACCACCTTTTGTGCCTTATTATGTGCCGATAAGGACCTAAGAGCAAGTCTATTAGATCTACGCCACCCATGTGGAAATTATGAATGCTGGTGGAATGTCAATGATTGCTTGTACTTTTCGACACCATATCTTAGCAACACCTACAGGTTCTGCTCCAGCAAATGTAGATGCTGCGTGTACAAAAGAATTATAATAATAAGTGAAATGCGCACAAATGTGCAAAGAGTGTAATAGTTAATTGTCTATACTGTATTCGTTGATTGATCTTGTTCTTTTTTTGCACTTAAATATGTGGTAGCGATCACACACCAATTGCCACTTATGGCATTGAAATTATTTGGGAAAGGTTATCTGTGGCTGACCTTAGGGCTCTAGAGAAACTAAAAGCCAGATTTCTAAAGCGAGTATTAGGTGTGCCTACGAACACAAAGTCCAGGTTAGTGTACGAACTTTGTAAAGAACCATTCTACATCGAGGATCTAAGAATTAATCTAGTTCTGCCCTTCACAAGACAAAGCGCAAAGATAAGTGTAGAGAGAAGAATGAAAGGAGCCCAAATCGAGCTCGAATTCTATGCCACCGATGCCATGGTGGAGGGAAAATGGACAGAAGCGAACTACTAACAGCGACATGTGGTTACAAGGATGGCAGTTCATGGCTTCCACCACAAGCTATGTGCGATTTATGACGAGTGTGTGTACAAAAGAATTATGCTAGCGGGTTATTGTGATGTTGGACTCCATCGTCGTAACAGAGTACAATGCTCTCGGTTCCTTCTTCATGGTTTTTTGCAGACCACAGCTTGAGATAAGCATCACAAAGCCTGTTGGCTCCAATAGTCCCGGAAACATAAATGCCATCGGTAAAACTTTACTTCCCGCAGCCCAACGTTTATAACATAATAGGGAAGTGAAAATAATGTAAATCTTACTTGGAATTCCTTTTAGAGGAGAGATGTGTTCATTGCCATGTCTAGGAACCCACCAGCCCGCCCCGAGAAATATATTTACTTTTATAACCTAATAAAGAGCAGTAGCCGCTATCGTCCATGGCTCAAGTAGTTTCTTGCATTCTCATTGGTCATGGTGAACGGAATGTGACGTCATTGCCATCAATGCTGATAAATACATTGTGTTACCAACCCCGGCTGAATAAAAGCACAAACAAAAAAAACACCATGTAAAATTACAATGCGGCTTTAACCGTCCGGACCAATGGTCTTGTCCAGGTCTTATCCTAACCGTCCGCACGGCAAGAACCAGTTCAGACCAATCGTGTTTCCACATGAAACTAGGGGCCTAAGGCCGCTTCGTGGCTTCTAACCGTCCAGACCAATGGTCTTGTCCACGGCAAGAATCCTAACCGTCCAGACCAATCGTGTTAACACATGAAACTAGGGGCCTAAGGCCGCTTCGCGGCTTCTAACCGTCCAGACCAATGGTCTTGTCCACGGCAAGAATCCTAACCGTCCAGACTAATCGTCTTGCCACCAGTTATCGAAGCACCTCACTCATTAGTTCTTCCGTACAGAGGTTGGCAGCTCTGAGCATAGCTTCAAAACATCCTTCCTGAGAAGGCCGCGAGCGTGTAAACAAACGACAGTCGTTCCGCGCGCAGCTGAATGTAGCGAGTGCTGGGCTGCAAGAAGTAAAGCATTGATATGCCATCTTCAACAAGTTTCTCAAGAAGATTAATCGACGTAAACAGATTATTTAAAAAAAACTTACTGCTTTTGAATGTCACGTCTTCACGTAACCTAAGAACATCACCAACTGCTCCAAATTCAGAATGACCCTCACCATTATTGCACTTTTCCTTGGTAAATCTCAAAGTTATGGAAATATCCTAAGGAACCGGATAAGACCCAAATTTTGAAGCCCCATTTTTGGGGTGTAGCCTTCATATATTGTTTCAGCTTTGATCGGCCTTTGAAAGGGACCATTATCTCATCAACTGATAAAAAATTCTTGCTGTGAAGAACATCAAAAGACGTGCTTGAAATGGTCAATCGCAAGACGTAAACGTATAAGCCGATCGTTATTGCCCGCTGGAATGTTCCGATTGTCAATGACGTGCAAATACTTGCGTATCTTGCAAAAGCGATTGTATGTCATATTGTCAGCTATTATTGACAATCTAGTAACATACTTGGAGCTCCAATACTGCCTCAGTTGTGAATATCGTAAGTAAGTAGTGATAAAGTTGATGTCCAGGTACACTTTAAGTTCAGGAATTGTCAGTGAAAAATTTTCTTTACAATTGCGGACAGCATAAAGATTCGACTGGTTCACGATCTCAGCCATCAAGGTCTCACCACTGATATTTGATTTGTGCTCGCCTTCAAAATCTGGGGCGTTATTTACAAATTCAATTTCTTTCTCGGCGTAACACAAGACAGGTCTTCTGTGTTGTACTGTATGACTCCGATTGTTTTGATCTTCATCCTCCGCTGGAACAGGTTGTTCTGGAATCTGAAGAGGGTCAGGATCAATAATGTATATTGTGAAATTGTCGTGAAGACTGTACATTTTCTACCGACGGCCCTGGTTCTTCATCCATTTTTTTTTTCTAAAAGTATAGAAATAAGAATATATGACATGTGTCATGAAACACCAGCAGTCTGTCTTGGTTTGCATCAAAACTTCCATCAAAACACTACAAAATGGTGTAGTTTCAATTGCAGTTATGACTGTCAACCATAACCTCTCTTACATTTAGACCTCATATGAGGCCCCTATATTACACAAAATAATGGTAATAAATTTCATGTACAGTAAAAATAATAATACCATTGGAAAGAGTGTGCTTTTCTACTATATAAAAATTTTTACTTACCAATTGCATACAGTCCCCGGCCAAATTAATAGAATCAGTAAGATTTTCTTTAATTCATGGAATCTGAAGCGATTTAAAACTGGTTTGAAGGCTTGGTATATGCAAGAAAAGAAGCTACATTCAATAGTTAGATATTTACAGTTGGTACAATTGCATTAGTGTTACTCAATTGTTACTACCGCGTTCGATGTGCAACTGTCTACTGCTGGGTAGCATTTGGCGCCAAACTGGTTTATTGCAACTAGCGGTTTTTCATTGTTTGTTTGACACTATAATTCAAAGGTAAGCCATAATATTATTTGCACTTCATTTTCTAAACTGTGTTGGGTGATTTTACAATGCAATTCACATAGAAATGAAGTATTTTTTGGAAATGAAGGAGTTCTTTTAATTTTTTGCAGGTTAGGATGTCTGGTGACATAACACCTTGGAAAAGGGCACAGATAAAAGTCCTAATTGAGACAGGAATGTATTCTCAGCGTGAAATTAGCAATAAGGTAGGTGTGTCTCAGCCTACAGTGAACCGTATCAATAAAAAACTAGCTTTTGGTGAAGATCTGAGTGTAAAAAGGAAAGGCCATTGTGGCAGAAAACCTCTTTTTACAGAGCGTGGTGAGCAATGCCTTACCAAAATTTGTAAACAAAACCGTTATTCAACAGTAAAAATGTTAAAAACTGAACTGGAAGCAAACGGAGTCCAAGTTTCTGAACGAACAACACACCGAAAGCTGAAAGATTTAGACCTCAAAGCGCACAGACCTTGCAATAAACCAATGCTCACGCCTGTTATGATGGCTAAGCGATTAAAGTGGGCCAAGGAACACAGAGATCATGATATTAACTATTGGAAGTCGGTAAGTGCTCATCTACAATGTTTATGGTGGTTATTAGAGAGATTTTGGAGGTTATGTAAGGAATTGATGTTATCCTATATTAAATTTCAGGTTTGCTTCAGTGATGAGTCAACCTTTGAAATTCTTGTGGAGAAGTCCCAGTTTGTTTGTCGTAGATCAGGCGAAAAATATCACCCAGATTGTGTTTCCCGGACGGTGAAGCATCCTGATAAAGTAATGGTCTGATCAGTAATCAGTGGTGAAGGAACAGGACGTCTCCATATAGTGGAAGGTACCATGCGTCAGGACCAGTACAAGGAAATTCTGCGTACAGAACTACTGCCTCAGATACAGGAATGGTTTCCCAATGGGAAAAAGATGACTTTTATGCAAGATGGAGCACCCTGCCACACAGCTAAGTCGGTCATAGACTTTCTGCGCCATCACAGCATACCGTTATTGCCATGGCCGGCAAATTCTCCCGACATGAACCCAATTGAAAATGTGTGGGAATTGGTAAAGCGAGAGATAGCAAAAGAAACTATAACTACAAAGAGGAGACTCTTAGAAAAGCTCAATGAGGTTTGGTACCATAACCCTCGCATACAGGAAACTGTCCAGAGGTGCATCGAAAGCATGCCCAGGCGGGTAAAGGCTCTGATAGATGCAAAGGGTGGTAGCACAAAATATTGAAACTGCACAGGCAGGCAAGAATTTGCTATAATTTCTAAGGAATTTCCTAACTTGTCATGTAAATTTGTTTTAAAGGGTTAAGGAACAGAAGTTCACTCATTTACTGGAATAAATGTAATAATAATCTATTGCAATTAAAGAAAATTTTGTGAAAAAATTGTGTTGATTCTATTAATTTGGCCGGGGACTGTATATTTATAAAGGATGTATCAATTTCAATAATGTAGTCTGTTTATGATACAAATAACAGCGCCACAACTGCCTACATCTTCGCAGCTGCAAGGAAGTGCTGCCATCTCATAGAGTTGTAACTAATATCACACCTTACATGAGGTCTGAAGTGAAGAACAGTCATAATTTTCCACAAATTCGTAACAATATTAAATAAATGGCAGGCTAAACAAAACATTATTTAGGGACCTCATATGAGGCTTGTGCGCACGAGAGGGTTAACGTGACTTATCATTTTGGTTGGCGAACCTGCTATGCACTCTTCACAAGTTGTAAATTATTACATTTTTAGCATTTTAGTTTACTTGTCTTAAATTGATTCATTGGTTTAGTTTTGCCAGGTGATTTCCTTTTTTAAAGAATTTTTTTTGCTATTTGTTTTAAGTCTTTTATATAAAACACATGCCTGTGCAATTTTTTTTTTTTTTTTTTTTTTTTTTTTTTTGAGGGGCCATCTGCAAAACTAGTACTTTTTGACGTGTGGAATTGTTGATACTACTTATGATATGTGCTGAACTCTCATTCCTTCATATCTGCAACATAGTGGTTGTTTTCTTAGATTTAGAAACTGCCAGTGGCAATATGGCATCCTTTCAGTCCTGCATGGATGGAATTTCCAAGGTAACTTGCCAGTTAGTATTGCAAAAAATTTTTTCCCTCCATCTATTCCAGGGTATATTCGCAGGTAAATGGAGTCCCACAGGGATCGGTTCTCAGTGTCACTGTTCGTGATTGCCATAAGCAGTATTGTCGCTGCTACTAGGGGAAAGGTTGATACCTTGTGTATATATGTTTCTGACATTGTGAGGAAGTAGAAGTTAATGAAATCTTGCTTGGAAGGAGTGTCAGAGAGGTGTGTTCATTGAGATGTCGAGGAATCCACCATCCTGCCCTGAAAGTACATTAACATTTATAACCCAATGAAGAGCATTACTGCCATTTTCCATTGCTGAAGTAGCTTGTATTCCTATTTCCCAACGTAAAGTGGCATGTGATGTCATTCTCGTCAATCATAATGAAATTCCGTTACCAACCTAGCAGAATAAAAGCACAAGTGAATGGAACATGGAAGGAAACAATCTAATACGGTAATAATACAGGTGTGATTGCACTTTCATGTCTCGCCGACTTCTTGCGATGGTCGTGATTGTGCGGTGCACAGGGCCGCCAACTCTTGACTTTAAGAACTAGTCTTACATTTTTAGGTGCGGCGCTAGTTCTGAACTTACGAACTAGCAGATTGGGATTGGTTTGGACTGTGACCCAGCAAAGGGGGTCTGGGGGCACCCCTAGCATTCCGTACGGTTAAAGCATACATGCATGCATACATTATCATTATGAAGCATTATACCTTTCGATGTTCAATCTGAAAGCCTCTGTGAATTTACATCGCCACAATCCTTTATTTGGAACCTCTTCTCGTTAAATCATTAGAAACTAAGACCAACCATTGTTATCTTGGTCTCTCCATACTTCTCTTACCCTCCATAACATAGTCCATTATTCTCCTAGGTAACCTATCCTCCACCATTCACCTCGCGTAACCCCACCACCGAAGCCGGTTTATGCGTACAGCTTCATACATAGTTCATTTCTAACTTCGCCTTTATCTCCTCATTTGAATACCCTCCTGCCATTCTTCTCACCTCTTTGTACCAGCAATCATTTTAGCTACTCTCATGTCTGTTACTCCTAAATTACGAACAAGATATCCTGCGTCACCCAGCTTTCGCTCCTGTAAGGCAAAGTTGGTCTGAAAACAGACCGATGTAAATATAGTTTCATCTGGGAGCTGACTTCCTTCTTGCAGAATACTGCTGATCGCATCTGCAAGCTCACTGCATTAGCTTTACTACACCTTGATTCAATCTCACTATATTACCATCCTGGGAGAACACACAACATAAATACTTGAAATTATTGACCTGTTCTACCTTTGTATCACCAATCTGACATTCACTACTGTTGAATTTCTTACCTACTGAAATCAATTTATTCTTCGAGAGGCTATTTTCATACCATACTCATTGCACCTATTTTGGAGTTCCAAGATATTAGACTGCAGGCTTTCGGCACAATCTGCCATTAAGACCAAGTCGTCAGCATAGGCCAGACTGCTTACTACATTTCCACCTAACTGAATCCATCCCTGCCACTTCATACCTTTCTGCAGATGATCCATGTAAACTACGAACAGCAAAGGTGTCTAACCCCCTGTAAGTACCCTGAACCAAGAACTCATTCTACCATCAATTCTCACTGAAGCCCAATTGTCAACATGACTTTGATCTTAATAATCTACTTTTAATTCCATAGTCCTTCAGTATGGCAAAAATCTTTTCCCTTGGTACTCTGTGTATGCTTTCTCTAGATCTATGAAACAAACACAGCTGTCTATACTGAAAATCTGATCTGAAACCACACTGGATTCATCCAACTTCTTCTCAACCACTGATAGCCCCCTCCCTTCCAAGATGCCAGTGAATACTTTGCATGAAATACTAATCAATGAGATACCTCGATAGTTGTTGCAGTCCTTCCTTTTCCCGTGCTTATAGATAGGTGCGAGTACTGCTTTTCTCCAATCTGAAGATACCTTGCCAACACTCCATGCTAATCTTATTACTCTATGAAGACATTTAATCCTTTTCTTCACCATTTCTACTTTCATCTATTCGTGCTGCTTTATGTTAATGGAGTTTATTTAATACTTTACAAACACCCCATGCTAATCTTACTACTCTATGAAGACATTTCATCCTTTCCTTCCCGCTATACTTCACCATTTCAGGTCTAATTTCATCTATTCCTGCTGCTTTGTTAATGGAGTTTATTTACCATCCTTTCCACTTCCTCAAGCATACTTTCAACCATTTTCCTCCTCCCCATGAGCTTGGCTGATCGCAACACCACCAGGAAGCTTACCTTTTACGTTGAGAAGATGTTACATATTCCCTCCACCTCTCCACTGATTTACTGGGATCTATTTTGAGTTCTCCTGAATTACCCAAAACACTGTTCATTTCCTTTTTTTCCCCTCCCTTCCTAAGATTCTTTATTACTGTCCAGAAAGCTTTCCCTGCTGCTTGACCTAGCCTTTCCAGGTTATTAGCAAAATCTTCCCTTGCTGTTTCTACTACATCATCCCTGTATGCCATCCATTCTCTTTCTATATCCTGAACCTGCTTACTGTCTACTGTTCGAAACTTCTCACTAATCATTACCATGTACTTCTAATTTCCTCGTCCTTGAGATTTTCTACCCTTGTTCGTTTGCAGACAGATTTCACTTTCTCTATTCTAGGTCTAGAGATACTTAGTTCACTACATATCAGATAGCATCTGTATCATCGAAAAGTCCCTGGAAAACTTGTACATTCCTAACAGACTTCCAGAATTCAAAGTCAGTTAAGATATAGCCTATTATGGATCTGGTACCTCTAGCTTCCCATGTGTAGCAGTGAAGAGCCTTATGCTTGAAGAATGTATTTGTAACTGCTAAACCCATACTAGCTCAGAAGTCCAGCAAAAGCTTCCCATTCCCCACATGTACCCATTACCCTTTCGTATCCTTCAGTTCTATTTCCTACTCTCGCATTGAAGTCGCCCATTAGCACTATCCTATCCTTGCTGTTCACCCTGACTACAATGTCACTCAATGCTTCATAAAACTTGTCCACTTCATCCTCATATGGTGAATGCACTGAGACATTTCTTGTCCTAATTCCTCCAATTGCCAAATCTGCCCACATCATTCGCTCATTTATGTGCCTCAGAAACCATGTTGTGTGCAGTGGTATTCCTGATAAACAACCCTACCCCATACTCTGCCCTTCCCTTTCTAACCCCCGTCAAGTACACTTTATAATCTCCTATCTCTTCCTCGTTATTTCCCCTACCCGAATATCAGTCCTAGCATATCTAGATGCATCCTCTTTGGTGACTCAGCCAGTTCTACTTTCTCTCTTCCATAAGCTCTATTAATATTGATAGCTCCCCATCGGAAAAAGGCTGAAGGAAAAACTATAGAGGAAGAGTGGAGTCATGAAACATGAAGTCAGTAGGGCTGCTGAAGAAATGTTAGGAAGGAAGAAAAGATCAACTAAGAATCAGTGGATAACTCAGGAGATAATAGACCTGATTGATGAGCGACGAAAATACAAGAATGCTAGAAATGAAGAGGGCAGAAAAGAATACAGGCGATTAAAGAATCAAGTGGATAAAAAGTGCAAGGTAGCTAAGGAAGAATGGCTGAAGGAGAAGTGCAAGGATGTCGAAGGCTGTATGGTCCTGGGAAAGGTAGATGCTGCATACAGGAAAATCAAGGAAACCTTTGGAGAAAGGAAATCTAGGTGTATGAATATTAAGAGCTCAGGTGGAAAGCCACTTCTAGGGAAAGAAGACAAAGCAGAAAGATGGCAGGAGCATATCCAACAGTTGTATCAAGGTAAAGATGTAGATAATTTGGTTCTGGAACATGAAGAGGCTGTTGATGCTGATGAAATGGGAGACCCAATTTCGAGGTCAGAGTTTGACAGAGCTGTGAGTGACCTAAATAAGAACAAGGCACCTGGAATTGATGACATTCCCTCTGAATTACTGACTGTCTTAGGAGAAACCAGCATGGCAAGGTTATTTCATTTAGTGTGCAAGATGTATGAGACAGGAGAAGTCCCATCCGATTTTCGGCAAAATGTTATACCTATTCCCAAGAAAGCCGGTGCTGACAGGTGTGAAAACTATCGCACCATTAGTTTAGTATCTCATGCCTGCAAAATTTTAACACGTATTATTTACAGGAGAATGGAAAAACAAGTTGAAGCTGAGTTGGTAGAAGATCAATTTGGCTTCAGAAGAAATGTAGGAACATGTGAAGCAATCCTGACTTTACGTTTGATCTTAGAGGATCGAATCAAGGACAAGCCCACGTACATGGCATTCGTAGATCTAGAAAAGGCATTCGATAATGTTGATTGGACCAAGCTATTTATGATTTTGAAGATGATAGGGATCAGATACCGAGAACGAAGAATTATCTACAATCTGTATAAAAATCAGTCTGCAGTGATAAGAATCCAGAGCTTTGGAAAAGAAGCAGCAATCCAGAAAGGAGTGAGGCCAGGCTGCAGTTTGTCCCCTCTCCTTTTCAGTGTTTACATAGAACAGGCAGTAAAGGAAATCAAAGAGAAATTTGGAAAGGGAATCACAGTCCAAGGAGAGGAAATCAAAACCTTGAGATTTGCCGATGATATTGTTATTTTATCTGAGACTGCAGAAGATCTCAAAGTTGCTGAATGGTATGGATGAAGTCTTGGGTAAGGAGTACCAGATGAAATTAAATAAGTCCAAGACAAAAGTAATGGGGTGCAGTAGAACGAAGTCAGGTGATGTAGGAAACATTAGAGTAGGAAATGAAGTCTTAAAGGAAGTAGATGAACATTGTTACTTGGGTAGTAAAATAACTAACGATGGCAGAAGTAAGGAGGACATTAAATGCAGACTAGCACAAGCAAGGAAGAGCTTTCTTAAGAAAAGAAATTTGCTCACTTTGAACATTGATATCGGAATCAGAAAGATGTTTTTGTAGACTTTCGTGTGGAGCATGGCATTGTATGGAAGTGAAACATGGATGATAACTAGCTCAGAAAGAAAGAGAATAGAAGCTTTTGAAATGTGGTGTTACAGAAGAATGCTGAAGGTGAGATGGATAGATTGAATCACAAATGAAGAGATACAGAATCAAATTGGTGAGAGATCGATTTGGCTTAATTTGACGAGAAGAAGAGATAGAATGATAGGACACATCCTAAGACACCCAGGACTTGTTCAGTTGGTTTTTAAAGGAAGTGTAGGTGGTAGGAACGGTAGGGGTAGACCAAGATATGAATATGACAAGCAGATTAGAGCAGATGTAGGATGCAGAGCAGATGTAGGATGCAATAGTTACATAGAAATGAAAAGGTTAGCACAGGATAAGGTGGCATGGAGAGCTGCATCAAACCAGTCTATGGACTGATGACTCACACACCCCATCGAATTCCATTTTGTTTTGCTGAGTTGTTTCCGAGGAGTCCCCCGCCTGTGAAATGGGAGTGGGATTTCGTTACTCTCATGGGTCCGAGGCTTGCTTAAAATGTTCTGAGCTCGTTAAATTCATGAACCAGTATGCTACCCTCCTTGCTCATAGTCCAAGTGAGACCACCGGTGGATTGTATAGCCCTAGCCGTCTGAGCACAAATAGGGGCAGGACTCAGAATATCTCCAAGATGCCCATTCCCATTCCATAGCAAATGGTATCCCGACTCTCAGGATCACTTACTAGGCCACTCAGCCGTTGCCCATGGTTCACGAACTAGGACGTGACTACAGTAATCCACACCGTGAACCATATGGTTATAGCAGCACATTTTAAAACCTGAAGTAATATGTCATGTCGGCTAGTCACTAAGTCATTGGTCTGGGTTGGTTAGGTTCGGCTAGTGACGAAACCATTGATCTGGATTGGTTAGGTTAGCTAGTGACCAAACCATTGGTCAGGTTAGGTTAGCTAGTCGAAACCATTGGACTGGGATGAATAAAGGGGGTCTGGGGGCATAAACCCCCGGGTTTGGTTCGCAAAGTGGCCCTTAGGCCTCTACCATTCCGTATGGCGACAGCAGCGCATTCTATGTTGGATAGTGACGAAGGAGTGACACTGACATAGCCGTTCGTTACGTGGAGCTAATGACAAAGGAATAGTCGTTTGTTCTGGCTGGGTAGGGTCTCGAGATATATGCTCACAGTCTTTAAAGAGTGGGTTATGCCATGCAGAATCATCATTTCGGATTGCTGGAAGGCGCACGACTGCTTGGAACACAAAGGATTTGTGCACCTTTGGGTCAATCACTCCATTCAGTTTGATAGCAGGAGTGACGAGGAACAGACTGCCAGTACACACTCAACATACTGAGAACAGGTGGAGGCATTGAAAGCATGGATCCTACTTCATTCCTGGGAGAGGGAAAGCTCATTTTGTCAGCTGCTTTTTGGAATTCCTGTTAAAGACCAACTTTCCTGCTGACAAGAGGATGCACGAATTTTTTAAGGCTGCTGGTATGCTCTTATCCTACCCTGCATTGAGGGAAGTTCAATAGAAAGTTATTGTTCTGTATTGTAGATTGTGTTACAGATTGCATTTAGATGTGTTTTTATTGTGCGCGGGTTGGTAATGGAATGTAGGTTATTTTACTTGAAGCTGGGAATGGTCACATCTGATTGTATCTCGGCTAATCAAAATGCTAGAGCACGCTTGAGCAATAAGTAAGGGTGTGTGATAAATTATGTTATAAAACTAAATGTACTTCTGGTGGACGGCAGGTGTGTCCATGGCTGTTGCATTGAACACATCTCTCCTCTATAAGGTATTCCACATAAGATTTGCAACATTTCCAATCTCTTGTGATGCTATAAAACTTGCTGCACATACTTTCTACAGAATGTAAAATACTGAAAAGCAATAATGTTGTATGAAACGTACCTTAATGTAGTGGTGGCTACAGCGCAGCCGCTGCCTTAAGGAACTCGTGCACCTGGGCCCTAACCACTCTAGACCAATGGTATTTCCACAGGAAACTAGAGGCCTAAAGCTGCTCCGCGGCTCTAACCTGGGTCCTTACACTCCCCAGACTCCCTTTGCTTGTATCCATATCGCTGGTCTTGTCCAGACCCTACCCTACATCATGGAAATTTGAAATCTAAGTAAGAAAATTACAAAATAAACGGTTCTTTTGCCAAAGCTGGTGATGTTTACGTTGTAATGAAGGCAGTGTGTTTGTTTGCTTCTTTTTTATTGAAACACAGCATTTTATTAACACAAATTAACACAATGCTGACTGGTCCCGAGAAAACTTGCGTGTTCCTGGCCGAGTGTTGCGGACCAGTGCCGAGTTACCTCATGTTAGCAGCAGCAGTTTAGTGCTATCTTGTGAGATATACCGGAACTATTTGGAGGTCAAGGGTGATAGAACTGTTATGTTTCTACACAATCGATAGTCTCAATTCTTTTCGATTATTCTTCATATCATAGCTTTTCTTTGCATTTCCTGACAATATGTTTACAAAGTTTAAAGAGCCATGCTGTCTGCAATATGGCAGCGCCCAGGGATCGCACGTGTTTAGACAGGAATGAAATTATTTGTGAATTATGTGCTGATACAGGCTCCGAATGTCCAAGTGATACTTAATATTTAGAGTTTGATGATGAAATATCTTCTAACGGAAATGTTTCAAGTGATGAAGATTGATATAGCTTTATCTTCAAGGTGTGGAACTCACGTGGTGCCAAACGAGTCTGATAATTGTGTTATGGGTGTAAATATTCTACATATTGTAAATAATGTAATGTTTTCTGACAACTGGGTAATGGACAACAGTGAACCTAGGCTAGAAGATTATGAAGGTGCTCCTGCATAATGAACCTGGAAGCATAGGACAAGTAGCAGGACTTATGTTTGGGGAGGATTTTTTTCAGTATGTAGCTGAACAAACTTATACTATGAGGAGAATTCACATTCTCGTAACGTATCCCCCAAAACTCTAAAGTGGACTAATGTCACTAGCAGGGAAATTAAAAAAAGATTTTGCTTTGTGTATATTGATAGGGCAGGTGAAGAAATCGTCTGAAAGATCCCCTAATAGAATACCCATATTTCCGAAGACTATGAGCCGAAATAGATTTCAACAAATACTTACCTACCTGCATTTCAACGACTATTCAGGAAGGCCACCAGAAAAAGCACAGTAGTTCTTTAAAGGCTAGTGAAGTTCTTACAGTTTATTTGAATGCATGCACTCCAGTTTGGAGGCAGTTAGAAAGTGGCCAGGAACAGGGCTGTGCATGGGGTGAAGGGCACCCGGTCTGCAATGTGTTAAGTGCAGCTGATCATGCAGGAGCTTTGTTCAGAAAGATATTTCCTACGTCTGAAATTGCAAAAAAAAAGTATGGTTGCGGTTGTACAAAAACGTGTCTCCTAAATAAAATGGCGCATACTGCAACACAGGACATTGTAACGTGTTTACAGGATAGTCCATTATCTTTGTCGACAGATGGAAGCAGTGGTATAGATTCCAAGTTGTATCCCATCATTTTATGATGCTGCTCAAGAAAGTTTTACAAGTACTGTTTTATCAGTACCAGCGTTGGAAGGGGATTCGACAGGGCACAACGTAGGAAAGCTGCTATTGTCAAAGTTGGAATTAAATAAAGTGCCAATTACGAGCTGTCTGGCATTCTGTTCTGACAATGCTCCTATTATGATTGGACAGAAAAATGAGTTCTAGCAATTTGAAAGCAGCTCATCAAAATATTTTTGGTATTGGTTGCAGCTGGCATCTAATTAACTTGGCTGCTGAAAAAGCTGCTGTAACTTTACTAGTTAGAATTGACATACCTGTCAACTTTTATGGTTTATCCATAAAATTTATGGAAATTGCAGCATTTTATGGATGGGCAGTGTCATTTTACGGCTTCGGACGAAAATTTGAAACGTTAACATGCAATAATCACTCTACTTCTGTACAATCGATTGTTTGCGTGGGTCAAAGACAAGTCCACGATAGTCGATAACACATTCTTTTATATGATTGGTAGTTTTAACTGTGTGACGTTTGTGTCGTTACCGGAATTTAATCCAGGAAAAGTTCTTCCGTATGAATCTTCGGTTTGCAAGCTGTCCACCAGATTAATTTGTTAATCTTCGGTGTCGACGGGCTCTGCTCCGCAAATTCTTTGTTCCGCTCCTTTCACTTGTGGTTTAACCCATATTCTTTGACCACGTGAGTGGTGTTCTTCGTGAAATTGGCGTTCCTTGAATGTTTTGGCCTTTTAAGGTTGACATATTTTAATGAAGTGTTAGAGAGTTTTTGTGTTATAACTTTGTGCTTCGCAGTTTCCTGTATTCGTTGGACTAATTATATTTGTTTCAGTGGCTGGGTATACCGCTGTTGGTGAAGCCCATTGTAAAAAGCAAGAATTACATTCGTTCCATGTGTGTTTTTTTACGATGTGCATATTCTTTGTTTACAAGATTGGCGTCTTGTTCATTTAATGGTTTAGTACTTCGTGTGATTTGACATGTTTTAATGAAGTGTTTGTGTTTTTTATACTTTTATGTGATGTTCAGTATCTAGGTTCCTTTTGATGTTTTGGTAGATATCGAGATATTTGTTCTCGGACATTTTCATACGCTATATATCTATTGTAGATTATGAATAAATCCAATAGAGTACTTCCAGACATTTAAAGGGTTATGTAGAAGTGAAAAATCTGGAGTAAATAAAGATATACGGTTGTTACTAGAGAAATATCTAGAGAAGTATGTATACGTACTTATGGGCTGTAGACAGGACTCCCTTATGTTGTATTCCACTGCTTATGCCGTCTTTTGTTTCTTTTTTGAGGTCCAGGGCTAACACCGATGAATGGGAGTGCTATGTCTCTGAATTCTCATTATCTTTGTCCATATGACTAACGCGGGCAGTTCAAACAGCAAAATAGCATGACCCCTGGACCAACAAATATATTACTTTTTTGTTGAAAGGAAAATACATGATCCCTGGACCAATAAATATATCATTTAACCCTTAGCACTCACGCGGCGGGCCATGACCGACAACGAGAATATCCCGCATAGGTCCTATGTCGGGCAATGCCTGACATGACGTTCTTCCGTATATAACTCCTTTATTAATAATCTTGACCATGATGGTCGGGATTGGATCCGTATTGACTTACACATGCATGCCACACGTAATATTTACATCATCACACTGGTAAGGTTTAATATTTTTACCCCGTTGTATTCTCATTTGTTCATGTCGGAGCCTTTTGTTAATTTTTAATTCATTTCCTTTTTATAGACCATTTTAACCTATTTTCAACCTGGCTGCATAATACATCTATCAACAGAAGATAATGGCAGGACTCCAAGTTTTAACGCAACTTCATTTATTTTTGTACAAATCCAATTGAACTACGCAAGATAGTATTATAATTCCTAGGACACCGTAATTTCACATCATTATACGACGCTGTGTCCAATATTTTAATTTAAATAGACATCATTTTAACACCCATTAACGGTGGATATTGGCAGGACTTCAAGTTTTAATGCAATTTCATTCATCCTTAACTCGACATTTTTGAACTACGCAAGGCAACTTCAAGGACACTGTGAATTCATATCATCACAAGACGTATTTAATTAGACATTAATTAGACTATATTGTGTTTTTAATTTGTACTTGACAAAATGGGATTTTAATTCTATGTTTGTACTATCCAAAATTTTTAAGTGTCACATTGTCATACTCATTGTTTTGAATTTTAATGGGGGCCCCCGTATTTTAGTCAGGTCTTATTGTATACTGAATTTTAATCCACTAGCTGAGGAAGAGAATGCATAATATTCTCGAAACATATACTAGATGTTAAGGTGAAAGGTAAATAAATGAATAGTATTGACTAGGCGGACTATCTTCCAACATATTTACTATAACTCCTTTGTCGGTTACGCGTGCATGAATTACAGGTACAGTAAGGTACTGCAAACCTTCGACGAAAATTTGAAGCCATGTATAGCTATAATCTCTTTGAAATCAGGCTTTGTGCAGATTCTTTACAGACCATGTGAGTTTGTAAACAAACATTGCTTAGCAAACATGGTGTCGTTCGAGCAGCGTGAGAAAGAAGTTGCCAGACTTTTAGGTGAAAGTAACTTTGATTTCAGTGATAGTTGGAGTGATTCTCAACTAAATGGTGAGAAAGATATTGCGGAATGAGATTGTGTTGGTGAGTTGAGTGATAAAAATTCCGATAATGAGAAAATTATGATGAATGGTAATGCTGGTACCTCTTCGGATGGATGGATGGAGGGAGGAAATACCGCGACACTGACTTGGATTTCAAAAGCTCATTCACAGGTACGTCAGGTTATAAACAACCGCATGGTTGAATGACCTTGACCTTTTCCAATTATTACCTTTGACTGACGAGTTATTGTCGGAAATTGTGTGCGAGACTAACCGGTAACATTCAAAAGATTACGCCCCTCATACGTGAGTCTATTAGGGGGTCGTGGATGGATGTTACTTTTCCTGAATTCAAAGCATTTTTAGGCGTAATCCTGAATATGGCAATGAACAGTAAGCCTAAATTACGATGCGAGAGTGGTTTTTTCAGCAATACCTGCAGAAAAAAGCCTGGATTACATCCCGGCGAGTGTTTTGGGAAGTTTCACACAATGCACTATTACAGACAAAAAGTGACTGTCTGAGATAATTTTAGGTTTGAAAATGCTGAAAATTGCACCTGAATACTGTAGTGTACTTGTATTATATTTATTTTGTGCTTGCTTTAGCTGATTTTTTATAAATATGCTGTCAGTATGTTTGTGCTCTCTGTTATCCCTCTGCAAGCAGATTCTTAAATGGAACTGGAGAGGCAGCAGTGTTCAGAAGAAAAAGAGGGTTAATGAATGAGTCATGGCATAAAACGAATGAGCAATATGAAGAAAACGACAGCTAATTAATGCAGTTTTGTTGCATTGAGTAGTGACTGCATGATTTCACAAAGTGTAGCTCTGCGTAAAAGGTAATGATTAGTGCATTATAGGAAGTGCGATATATAATAATGCAATTTGAAATGTATTTTAATAAGTGTTGACGTATAGCTAGTGAGAGAAATCGTTGAATGTACAGTGCATTTTACGAATTACGTGTGCTATAATCATCAAACGTGGTGAGAATCCTCGGCGCCATCTTCATGTAGGTTCACCAAGAGTTTACAAGTGATAAAAGATCATTGCCGTTTTGACGTAGGTTCGCTAAATATCTGTAAGTGATATAAGTTCATTGTGAGTAGCAAACTCCATAGAATAACATTTAATAACATCAAAGAAGCTTCAATCAAACAGATACCATGGCTACAAACAACACTGAATCAAATGGAAATATCACCATGCGCTGTGGGAAATGCAGTGGAAACTTCGACAATGAAGGTAATGCCATCGGCTGTGATGGGAATTCAAGTAAATGGTTCCATAAAGAATGTACACAACTGACAACAGAATATAATTCATTTGAGGTAAAAAATGGCAACCTCCTATGGATGTGTAATAAATGTAGAAATCAACTCGACAATTACGGAGTAAATACGTCCCCACCGGAGGATCAAGACATGAAGCAGATTGTGTTAGAAAATGAGATCCTGCAAAATTCTTTAAGAAAAATTGGAGGAAATGAGTGACGTTCTATTGAAAAACATGTCACTTATTCTTGAAGCACAGCTACAACAATCCGAATACCTGGCAAACAACTGAAAGGAAATATCTTACGCGAATATAACCTCCACAAAACTGCTACAAACCTACAAAATCAACTGCGACACAGACCCAGAAGCGCATACGAGCAGAGAGCCAGAAACTCATAGAGCAAAATTTCAGTTATCCAAGCAGTAATAAATAATCTGGCCGAGTACAGTATACAGAAGACTCCGCCCAAAACAGAGAATACAAACCTGTGACACATCAGAGAAATAACGAGGCTGACACAGAGCGTCGACAGTATGAGAGAAGAAACGAGGCTGACACAGAGCATCGACAGCATGAGAGAAGAAACGAGGCTGTCACAGAGCGTCGACAGTCTAGGGTAAGAAGACACGGTACAGGAACAAAGAAAGAAGGGGGAAAACTATGTTCAGCAGAACGTCTCGTGTGGTTTTATGTTGGAAGATTGAACACTTCTGAAACGGAAGTGGAGCTAATAGCGTACTTAAAAAGAAAACGGAATATCAGATGTCAAAGAATGTACACTCCTGAACTCTAGATCCACATTCACAAAGGCCTTTAGCATAGGTATTCTGTATTAAGATAAGGGAAAGGTTGACAAAGAAGACTTCTGGCCAGAAAGTGTGACTTTTCGCCCCTATAGATTTAACTAGGAATAATAAACATGATGAAACTACAATAAGGAACCCCGCGATCAGAGACACGTAACATAGGAACTGATATTAAATGTTTAATATGGAACATAGAAGGGTTGGCAAGTGTACTTGGTGCATTATCTTGCAATAAATTCTCTGAATATGTTATAGTGGTGCTTACAGAAACATTCTCATTGAAAGAAATTCATATAAATAATAAATATGCAATCCACGTGTTTAGCAACTCGAGGTGAGTCTGGGAGACCAAAGGGAGGGCTAGCATGTCTGTTATCAGCTAGAATGTCACCTTTCAGTTTAGTGCATAAGACAGACATATTTTCATGATGAAAACAGCATCCTTATCCGTGATGTGCGCCTATTTTCAACCTGAATGGAAAGAACACGACATTATAAATGAACTGATGTTAGGTATCTCTAAATTGGGAAATGCAGATCATCTTATAATTGCTGGGGACCTAAACTGCCGTATAGACGTTGCAAACAAAAAAGCGGAGGTGGTAGTAAATTACCTGGAGACAGAGGGATTTTCGTTACTGAACAAGAAAAATGAGAAGACATACATAGGCCCAAATGGAAGCAGCACTATTGATCTTATATTCAGCAATAAGATAGGTCCCAAGGAAGTGAGGCTATCTGTACTAAAAGAAATACAGTAGAACCTCGATAATTCGAAATCGGTTAATTCAAAATCGCACGTAATTCGAAGAAGCTTTCGTTCCCGGAAACATGAGATACAGTTTTGCATGTTATTTAAATTGTTTAATTCGAAATACGAAGTACATTGTCGGCCCCATTACCGAAATTCAGACTTTTAATTCGAAACTGCCTTTACATTTTAAAACAATAGTATGTTACAGAGTAATTTCAACTCAAAATTTATCCGCGTCATAATAGAATGCGTGTTCCGGAACGTGGAGGGGTAGCTTTCCGCACTTACACTCACTTCGGTGGGTCTACAGTGCGCTTCATGATTGCCAAGTTGAATGAAATCGGAATTCTTTTGTATTCAACCTTTTAAGGAACGTCGTTACATCATGCAACAGGCAGGGTGCGGGAAAACAGAATGCGCGAACACTGGCATGCCGACAGTTGACGAAAAAGCGTGGCTTATATAATAAATTCGTAGACACCGAACAATACTGTCATTGCCGATGAAACTGCATTGCTTTATTTTAATGCGAGCCCAAATGGTCTTATGGTTTTAAAGGAGAAAGTGCCACCCGGGAATCGTACAAGGGTCGGGGATGGGGGTCATAGTAGTGCGTTGCAATTGCAGTGCACATGGAAGCGAGAAACTTTATCCCCCAGTCATGGAAAAGTTCGATAAGCTACAATGTTTTAAGGCCGTCGGGCACTTTCATCTCAGTACAAAGCATCTAAAAATGCAAACAGTACAGATATCCAAAAAATAAAGCATTTGCACAGGGGAACCGACATTTATCCTCGTCTTTGAATTGTGTGATTTTTTTTCTTTCGTTGCGTGAGGTTATGTTCGTCAGTGATTTATCCAAGTGCATTATTTGAACATTGTAAATGCACCTTGTTGGATACATTTCGGAAATAGTTTTTACATGGCATTGGAAAGGTTTAAACTGTGAATCGAGGTGATTGCATGTATTAAAGGGTCTTAGAATACTTTGTGACGCGGCAAGTGTTTACATTTCTGAAATCCGAGAGAAGTGCCATGGCAGGAAATCGTACAAGGATAGTCATAGGAAGGTTTGATTTTAAGGGCATCGGGACCTTTCTGTGTAAATACAAGGCATCTAAAATGCATACAGTATAGTACTCCAATGAATAAAGCACTTGCACATGGGAGCCAGCATAGATTTCTCCTCGTCTTTGAATCGTGCTTTTTTTTCGTTGCGTGAGGTTATATTTGCCAGTAAGATATGTAAGTGCATTATTTGAATGCTGCAAATGCACATTTTTCGATACATTTTGGAAATAGTTCTTTTTTCATGGAATTTGAAAGGTATAAACTGTGAATTAAGGTTAAATGCATGCAGTAACGGGCCTTAGAATATTTCGTAACGCGGCAAGGGTTAGTAGATCTGAATTGCGAATTGGCGGTTAATTCGAAATCACATAATTCGAAGTCCGACGACTTCGAATTAACAAGGTTTTACTGTAACAATGAGGAAACACCTACCAGTAGAAACAGAAAACTTCGATTAGTTAATCAAAACCAACCACAAGAAGCTGCCGATGCGGAAAATCGATGAGGATTATAGAGGCCTGTTCTGTATTAGTACCAATGGTCTTGAATGAAATACATAGTGATAAGTTAAATGGGTCCCTTCAACACATGGGAGATATAATTAAGCAAACGTTAGTTCCACGAGATAACAAAGAAAAGAAGTCTAAACCATGGTTTAAACATATCTGCTACAAATCCTGGAGAGAAGTGTTAGATGCCCTTCATAAAGCCCTGGAATTTCAAACACCAGAAACACTTGCAGAATATTCCAAAAGAAGGAAACACTATAAAGCAATAATTAAAGATGCAAAGGAAAAATTACAGAAAACGTCAGAAGAAAATATGATCAAGAAAGCAGATGAGGAACCATTTTCAATCCTGAGGCAGACAAAACCAAAATATATGAGGCAGATCCCACTAGAAATCTGGGAAGATCATTTCACTAAACTACTACAAGCAAAGGAAACCCCGAGACTTGACTGATGATAGTGACTGGGATACAGCAACAATTGAATTATTCAGTTGACGAATTAGAAGTCGTCTGTGAGAGTAAGACTAGGAGAGCAGGAGGTCCAGATAACATACTCTATGAACATATCAAAGACATTTCGGCAACCCTAAAAGAACCTGTCACGGAACTTATGAATCAATGTCTCAAACAAGGAAGGGTACCAGACAAATGGCGGGAGTCAACTTTAAAAGTACCCCCTATGCGTGGGGGAAGCAGACAAAGAATACACCCAGGGTATCCCCTGCCTGTCGTAAGAGGCGACAAAAGGGGCGACCAGGAGATGATTGGATTAGAACTATGAAACTACTTGTGATTAGTACCATTGCGCGTATTACTACATTAGGTACCAAATAGGTTTGTGATTAGTAGCAATCAGGAGCACTGTACGGTCAGGCTTTTACGGTACCTGTGATTAGTAGCACTATATGAGACACCAGGGTTCTGGCTTGCCTATGATTAGTACCCACTGTATAAGGAACACCACGTGATAGTACGAGTCCCTGTGGTTAGTACACACGTGATGAAAACCATAGGTTTGCGTTGCCTGTAAATGGCGCCGCTATGTGTGAAACCACATACGTCTATATTACCTGTGCGAATTTCATTACCTGTGAGTAGTACCATAATGTGTGGAATACTGCGAGTCTACGATACTTTTGATTAGTACCGCACTATGTCACATACCATGGTTCTATTTTCAAGCGATAAGTACCATTATGAGTGGCCGTTAACCTATATTTTGGACCCCTTTAGCTTGCAAGCATCATTGATTCAGTACTGAGCTCTAGAAGCAGTCCCTTGGTCAGTATTACTATTGTTCTCAGTCAGTTTCTGAGACTGAGGCATTGCGGGTCGGCTCCACTGATTGTTTTAACTTCATATCCATCTGTTCCTTTTTCGTTCTCACGCTTCGAATTCTGGTCAGTGGAGGATTTTGGATTTTTATTTTGTCATTGCATTTCGTCTCATTCCTAGATGTTAGGCCCCTTAAAACAACAATCATCATCAACTTTAAAAGTGATGTACAAGGGTAAAGGAGATGTGAGTGATCCGAACACCTACCGTGGAATCGCTCTTGAGTGCACATTATTGAAGGTTCTTACAAAAACAGTGACAAATAGATTGAGGGATATAGTAGATGAAAAAATACCAGAAGAACAGTTTGGATTTAGAAGAGGCAGATCAACAATCCAGGCAATCAATTGCTTGCTTGAAGATATACAAGAAGCACTCAGGTTGCAGAAAGGAAAGCTCTATGCAGTGTTTGTAGATTTCTGCAAAGCTTTTGACTCCACAAGCAGGAGCCTGATCCTTCGGAAACTGGAAGAGTTAACAGGGAAAAGCTGCTACACAAAGCTTATTAAAAATATATTCTCAGAAAACTATGTGAGAATATGCGATGATTTAGCACAGTCAAAACCAATCCTTCAGACGGTGGGGTCCTTCAAGGGGATCCTCTGAGTCCACTTCTTTTTAATGTAATAACACGTGATGTTACAGAAGTAATTGCCACGATTCGTGCATAAATTTATCTATACGCTGATGACATGGTAATTGTATCGCCATATTGAGATGAACTTCAAAAAAGCAGTCACCAATCTGACAAATTGGTCAAAAAACAATTTAGAAATTAATGATCAGAAGACAGTAGTCATGGTTTTTAGAAGGGGAGGAAGAAGAGCAGCATCAGACATAATACGCTACGAAGGTTCACCTTTAAGGATTGTTAATACATTCAAGTATCTCGGAATTACTTTTCAGACAACTGGAACCACATTTACAGCTCACATAAAGGAAAGGACTCTGGCTGCAATCATAGCAATAAATGACATAGATCACCTTAGTCAACTGTCAATCAAAACGGCCTTGAAACTCTTCCACCTCAAAGTTACTCCAACTGTCACTTACGGCATTGAAACAATTTGGACCTTCCTGAAAAAGAAAGATCTAAAAGAGATAGACTTGTATGAACTGACCCAAGAACCTTTCTTCATTGAGCACTTGCGACATACAATGACTCTACAATCAACAAAGGCATATCAAGAGCTCTTACATGAAGACAAACATTTGGAGTAATTTCTATACAACGGATGCAATGACAACAGTCAATTGGTGTCAGAGTTGCTTCGACCTCAGACATACAGTGACCCGTGCAGCTGTCCAGGGCTTCCATCACAAGGCATGTGTTGTACCTAGATTTCACGATCCGAACCATTTCTGTGTATGTCGATGGTGTGAGAAGTTCTGTGGTCGTTACCACGCACTGGAGTGCCCGAAGAGACAGTGTTCTCTGACAAAACTTTGTAATGATTAAGTTTATACCCCTGCACATTGTGCGCTTTTCTGTGTAAATTAAAAAATTAATGCAAACAACTTCAGTGAGTAAAGAGATCACACCCGAAAGTGTTTAGACAAACGCTTACTTGTGCCAGGCTCCTCATTTTCATTTATCCTGTCCGACCACCCTTGCTAAACTCTTACTTTTCCGACCCCGACTGTATTAGAGAAAATTACAAGTAACATTCGAGGCCTAGGGAGTCTTTCATTTTCACGCCCTTCGTGCCCCTTGCCTTTCTTTGTCCGTTACTTCATTTGTCGAAGTGACGGATCACTATTTTTTTCTCTTTTATACCCCCTGTGGGTGGGGTTTGCAAATGAAGAATACACCCACAGTATCCCCTGCCTGTCATAAGGGGCGACCAAGGGATGATCAAATTGGAACTATGAGACTACTTGTAATTAGTACAATCGTGCAGGGAACACCATGGGTTGCATTTACTTGTGCGTAGTACCACTATGTTAGGTACGCAATAGGTTTGTGATTAGTAGCGACAGTGTGTGGGTCCTACGGTACGTGTGATTCGTACCCCTATATGAGCGACACCATGGTTCTGCCTTACCTATGCTCAGTTCCCACTGTGAGGAATACCATGGGATAGTGAGAGTCCCTGTGGTTAGTCCATTTACGTGCAGAACGCCGTAGGTTTGTGTTGCCTTTATAGTTTTGCATTGCTTGTAAATAGTGCCGCAATGTGCGAAACACCATAGGTCTGTGTTACGTGTGCGCATTACACTACCTGTGAAAAGTACCATAATGTGTGGAATACCACGAGTCTACGCTAATCTTGATTAGTACCGCAACATGACAAATAGCATGCTTCTACTTTCCTTGCGATAAATACCATTATGAGAGGCCGATGGATGACCTGGATTTTGGACGTGTTTTGACTATAAGCATAATCGATTCAGCATCGTGCTACAGAAGCGGTCCCTTGGTCAGTAATACTATTGTTCTTGTGCCAGCTTCTGTGCATGTGAGGCATTGTGGGTCAGATCCACTGATCGTTTTAAATTCATATCCATTCATTCATTCTTCGTCCTCATGCTTTGAATTCTGGTCAGTGGAGGATTTTGGACTTTTAATTTGTCATTTCATTTAGTCTCATTTTGTACCATTAGGGACCGATGATCTCGATGTTAGGCTCCTTTAAACAACAAACATCAATCAACGTTGGCAGGTATGGTAATGCTACACACTGCTGACTTGATATTTGACGTTATGTTAGTTAACGAGCTTATGTTCTGTGAAACAAGATTTCCATAGGCCTACACTAAATCTTAACAAGGTGTTAACTAACTCTGTTATTGGATTTATAACTGTGGTTGATGAAACTGGCCCCTGAAATTCTGAAAGTTTGCATTTTTGCATTATAGATTGATTTTCTTAAAATCCTGTATTGTAGTTGTAAAATTTTGTTCGATTTGACTGGCCATCTGTAGAATTAACACTCATTTGTCTTTTATTTTCATTTCATTCTAGGTCTCCATTAAATTCTAATCCTGAGAGAACTAATGAGGATGATGATTCCAATGTGAGTGGTGGAAACAAAGATCGTGGTCGTGAGAGAGATCGTGATCGTCAACGAAGAGGTGATAGACCCAGCCGCTTTGGTCCACGTAGTACCAGTCTGAGCCGTGAGAGAGATCGTGGTGGCAGGAAGGGTGGTGCTTCAGAGAGACGTATATTTGTGTCCAACATTGCATACGAGTATCGTTGGCAGGAATTGAAGGATCTGTTTCGAACTGAAGGTAAATTCTAATTGATAGTGGCTGTAGCTGTGTGTTAGTACTGGCAGTATTCTCTTTGATATTATCATAGTCATGGTATTTTGTTTATGTATACTGTTAGTAAGGGAGAGAGAAGTTTGTCAAAGTTACAGAGAAGAACTGATTGTCAGACGTCTGTTTACATCAGTAAACTGATTACAGTATCTTTGGATTGGAAGGATAATTTCTGTCAGTGTCCTTGTAATCCAGATCACTCCTATACATCAAGTCATTTCCCATAAACAATTAAATTCAGATGATTTGTTTCACAGCCCAACAATATGTATTGATATGAAATAATCCACTCGAGAAGCAACTTTTCTAAATCTTGTTGCTTTGATACTCTTGTGACTGGGGAAGAGATTTATTCTATTTTATTCCTGTATACGGAAACACAGGTTTTTAAGATAAAAATTCGTTTAAGGCTCTTTTTAGCAGTGAAATGTCATATGGCTTTTAGTGCCGGGACAACCCAGGTTTGATTGTGTCTGTATGTATTTAATGCCTTTTGACAGTCTTTCCTTTGCGTTATATTCTAGCTGGTGTGGTCGATGCAATTACTTCTTCGTTTCCCAATAAAACAAGGAGAATTCTTGGAAGTCTCCAGAAAGCGCTTGGGGAATTTACTTCAGGGCAAACAAGGACCAATTTGAAGTTAGTTCTAGCGCCTGACTCTCAGAAGCAGTCATAGGCTAAGTTTATGCATGAGCTTTCATGCTTGAGCTTTTTGAAACTAAGGATTTTCACTTTCCTCGCTCATTTTTTTTTGTGAACAAAATTACAGGCTCGGTGATATAATTGAACGCTTGCAATGCTGTTGCGTGCCCAGTTTATAATCGGTTCTCATGCTCCTTTGTATGCATTCATTATTTTTAACATCTTAAAGAGAAAAATTATTATGAAAAAAATACATCTACTTAGCATTATTCATATTATCATATTGTTATGATGGATGTACAGTAGAAGTCCGCCATATCGAGTACTGCATATAACAAGAATCCCGTTATAACGGTAATTTTTTTTGCGGTCCCTTCACAATTCCTATATTAAACTGTGTATTATCCTTCGGTTACAGCGAGAGCCCTATCACTGATGCATCCGTTATTACGAGTGATGAAGCGTGCACGATTTTTTCCGATGCCGCTATTTATGCAGCCCAGCGAATTTGTTGCGTGCGTTCGATTACCTTCGGTATCGTTCCTCGCTATTTCCACTAGAGAGTTCTCTCGTCGACTTTCGAAGGCGATGTCCGAGTCAATTAGTAATACCCGTCGACTGCTGTTCCATAACGAAAATTCAAAATGAAAGAGGACATAATTCGTAATAAATGTGTAAATGTGTCCGATAATGGTTGTTACCTCGTTAAAAATACAGGCTGACTAAACGATCGCTTGATTTTAATGCAAAATGATGCAATTAAGTAAGAATGGGATACACCTCGATATATGGCAGAGTGCATAATTGATTTCAGGGGTTAGTTTATATTTTCTCGCGTCTGGTTAAATTACGGAAAGGCTATTATCGTGTAAATTTATAGCAAGAAGACTATAATTTCTCTACTGGCGCTTGTGCGTGTTTTCATCATACGTATAAGAAGAAAACTGGAACGTTTGCCACAAAATGCGGTCGATCATCTTCGGTACAGTATAGTTTTCTCACTGTGCATTTGCGAGCTCTCTCGTAGACATTCGGAAGCGATATTGGAGTCGATTAGTAATACCTTCGACTGCTGTTCTCTAAAGAAAATTCGAAATGAAGGAGGATAACACGTTTTCGTAATAAATGCGTAAATAACATGGCCGATAACAGTTGTCAACTCGTTAAAAATAAAGGCTGAAGTAAACGATCGCTTAATTTTAATGTTATACCGTGCACTGAAATTAAGTAAGAATGTGACAGACCTCAAGACATGGCAGAGTACATTACTGATTTCAGAGGATAGTTCATATTTTCTCGCGCCTGGTTAAATTTCGGAAAGTCTATTCACATGTAAATTTTTAGCGAGGACGGTATAATTTCTCTACGTGCGTTTCAAATATGTGATACATGTGATACAAATATATGATACATGTTAGGTTAGGTGACGCCGTTTAAAGAAGAAAACTGAAATGTTTGCCACAGAAGCCTCTGGAGTGATACTGTATTTCTCCGAATTCAAGACGACGGTTTTTTTCTCTCAGAATCTTATGCGAAAAATCAAGGGTTGTCTTGAATTCGCGGCCTAACAGTAACGAATGCCACTGGCAACTACTGCGGTAACCACGCTATTTCTTTTCACCCCCGCATGCGCACACACACAACTCGTTGACAATAAACGACCACCTCTTTATTAAACATCGCTAGCTGCGACAACTGGTTGTACGGTGCCTGTGTGTAATGTCACTGCATCTCTGGAAATAGTGAAGAGAGAATGACATTCTGTTAGCCTCTACAAAATCGTTTCTCAAATCTGCAGAATGGCATCAAAATATGCGAGCCTTCGAATTCTCAGAAAGGCCACGGCTATTCAGTGGAAGAGTTATAACGCGTCTACCGTACCTGACGCTTAGTAAAATTTTTATAGACAGCAGGAACATTTTCGTGATGGATAGTCGTATTGTAAAGATACGTCGAACAGGTATTGCAGGCAAATTATCAACGTGTTCTCGTCGATATTATGATGCCAATTTTTAGTTAACTCTGGGAAATGTAGAATAATTGTGCAGCCGCAAGAAAAAAATGCGTACTGTACAAAAAATGCATTCAGTGGTCCGCAACAAGGGTGCTTTAAAGAAGTCGAAGATGAAATTGTGAGGCATGTGCACGAAAATCTCAAGGGCAGAATGGCCATACCGTTGCGCAATAAACTCGTTCGTTGACCTTCAACGTCCGCGATTTGGTCTCGCCTGCTGCTGAAGTTGGCCGAACCCGGCAAGCGAGACGCGCGTGTAGCGGTTGCTGGTTATATCTGATGCTGAGTAAAAGTAAGTTTTATAGACAACAAGAATAATTTCCTGATGGATCATCGTATTGTATTGCATGTGGTAGGTATTGCCTGCAAATTTTCAGCGGGTTCTTTTCAGTGTCCATTTTAAGTTAGTGGTCATTAAACCTGCGGAAATAAAGAATAATTGTACGAGGGCTATTTTTTTTTTTTTTTTTTTTCAAGGTCCGATCGGTCGTGACAGTTAAACGCCCGCGAATATATGATGAACTGCTGCACAGATGTGTTGCGCAACGTCTCTGAAATGACCGTTATGCGCCTCACCTCAGTCCCGTCAGTAGTGAACGTGCAGCGCGCTCGTAAACATGGCTACAACGATCGCTTCGCCCGCCAAGTGTGAAGTGCGCGGTGTAATTAGATTTCTTCAGGCTGAGGGGTGCAATGCAGCCGAAATTCATCGCCGAATAAGTCGTGTGTATGGTGAAACGTGCATGAGCGACAGCAAAGTGCGACAATGGTGCAGGAACTTTACAGCAGGGCGTACAGACGTCCATGATGCAGGATGCCAGGGAAGGAAGCGTGTGTCGACCGATGATCTTGTTCAGCGTGTGGATCAGGTAATTCGAGAAAATCGTCGGTTCACAGTTTCTGTGTTGAGTGCTTCGTTTCCTGAAATTTCCAGGTCAGCTCTCTACACAACTCTGAGTGAGACACTTCAGGACCGCAAACTTTGAGAGATGGTTTCCGAAGATGGTGTCTGACCGTCACAAAACACAGCGAATGGGCGCTGCTTTAGCATTTCTCCAGCGCTACCATGATGAAGGACCGGATTTTTTGAACAAAATTGTCACAGGGGACGAGACATGGGTTCATTTTGAAAAGGAAGAAACAAAAGAGCAATCCAAACAGTGGATGCATTCGCACTCCCCGAGTAAGCCAAAGAAATTCAAGCGAACATTCTCCAACAGAAAGTGTATGGCTACTGTGTTCTGGGACCGAAAAGGAGTTCTGTTGGTGGAATTCATGGAACGTGGTTCCACCATCACTGCAGCCCCATACTGTGCGACTATTCAACGTCTACGACGGGCAATTCAGAATAAGCGGAGAGGGATGTTGTCATCAGGCGTTGTCCTCCTCCATGACAATGCTCGGCCGCACACTGCAGCTGCCACCACGAACCTCCTGCAGCGTTTCCAGTGGGTCGTTTTCAATCACCCAGCATACAGTCCGGACCTGGCTCCATCAGATTTTCACCTCTTTGCTCACATGAAACGCTGGCTAGGAGGACAGCGTTTTGACAGCGACGAGGCGCTGCAGACCGGCGTACAAAGATGGTTACAGGCGCAGGCGGCGACGTTCTATCAAGAGGGCATTGACAAGTTGGTACCACACTACAACAAATGTCTCAATCTGCGAGGCGACTATGTTGAAAAATAGCTGTGATGTATCAGTAAGTGTTACTAATAGAAAAGTGTCAAATTTGTACTGCTGTTTCATTTCGTGACCAATCGGACTTTGAAAAAAAAAATAGCCCTTGTACACTCGAAAAAAAAAAAAAACATAACGAAAGCCAGTGTTCGGTGTCTAGAAATGTGTACTGTACAACAAAGGCTTCACATGATTTTACAAAGCACTTTTTGAGCCTGATTTAATTTTTTTGAAGGAAAAAGTGGGGTTTGTCTTGGATTCGGAGAAATGCGATACTATAATTTTTTCAGAATGAAATTAAACACATGCTTCCACGAAAAATAACAATCAAGTGATACATAGTGTGGATTTCATCCATGGAAACACAACTTTTGAACAAACTAATTGCCGTTTCATACCTATTTTAATGTGTATGGGTTTGACTTGTAATTCCATACAAAAATCGGGTATAACGACAATCCGCTATAGTAAGTAAATTTTTCGCTGTTATGAATTCTCGCTATAACGGACTTCTACTGTAATTGAATAATGGATGTAATATTGTGAATGCAAAAATCACATGGTAAATATCACTGGGTTTCCTGAATGCTCCGTCTTAAAATGACTTCCAAGTTTTTTTCTATAATTAAACACACCAAGTTATTCATGACTACTTCAGAAATGAATAATATACCTGCTTAATTAATAATTTTACCCCAAAATTCTGAAAGAAAAAACCCAAGTCCACGTTTAAGCATCTGATTACACTAGTTACAGATTGAGATGAGATCTTCAGTAATGCGCATACTACAAGAAAGCATAACTAGTTATGTCTGTAATTGAAGGATGCAGCGGTAGAACATACTGGGCACACAATTATTCATGACAATTTTAGAGTTAAATAACACACTATCTTAGTTTATTATTTCGCTGCAAGATTCTCAGAGAATGAAAGACGAGCACGTTTTGTGACGACACGATGTGTTCAGCACTATGCGTCGAGTGATGGCGAATGTAGCAGAGGACGGCTCCTGAGTGTCCAAAAAAAACCTAACATTGTTTCTTATTTTAAACTGTATCAATACGGATCTATATGATGAAGTTCTTAAATTGTACTCGTGAGTGTCGGTTGCTAGACGGAACTACAGTTTGATCATAAAGCCTTCCACCTCATAAGATGATATGCAAGAACCAGTCAGTGTCGTACTGTATTTACACACCCATATCCCCTACATCCCTCTCGCTGGAAATTTTTGGACCGAGCTCGATAGCTGCAGACGCTTAAGTGCGGCCAGTATCCAGTAATCGGGAGACAGTGGGTTCGAGCCCCACTGTCAGCAGCCCTGAAGATGGTTTTCCGTGGTTTCCCATTTTCACACCAGGCAAATGCCGGGGCTGTACCTTAACTAAGGCCACGGCCATTTCCTTCCAATTCCTAGGCCTTTCCTACCCCCATCGTCGCCGTAAGACATGTGTCGGTGCGACGTAGAGCAAATAGCAGCAGCAGTAGTAGTAGTAGTAGTGGAAATTTTTGGACGCATAGTCTTAAGATAATGTCGAGATCTTTGAAGAAATGTTTAGGAATGCCTAAAGAAAAATCGTCAATCCTACTGGCTGAAGCAGAGTAGTGGATCATTGAGGATCCCAGCTTCACTGCTAATACAATGGCAGTCTTCTGCCAATCTTGAAGTATGTTACAGATAAAACCCCGGATTTTAAGGGCGTGAAGTGTACGGCGGCAAACTTAGAATGGAAAGGCTTACGTTTCTCCTGTGCTATAATGAAAGTAGAACTGGGAAGTTGGTACCACTAGTTCTTGGAATAGCACGCAATCCGCAATGTTTCAGGAATGTGCTATCTTTTTCGTGCAAGTACATGTCTAACACGAGAGCATGGAAACTTCCACACTCTTTGAAAATTTCTTACGCGCGTGGGATGCAAGGCTTGGCGTGGGAAACAGGAAAATTGCTCCACTCGTCTCCAATCGTTTCCAATTTGAGAAACGTAAAGGTCATTTTCCTCTCGGCAAGCTGCACGAGTAAGCTAAGGCCTTAGGCCAAGGCATAATACGGTGCGTGAAGCAGAAGAGCCATTCCATGCAAAGTGGACAAATACATTTAAAAATAAATCTTGTAAATATTTGAAATATTTTTGTCTCTTCTTCAGTATATTGAAGTGCATGTTAATAATAAGCATTTTGCAAAATTTTTATTTTATACAGTTTTTTTGTTTGTTTAATGTCGGTATATGTAACTCGCCAATTAGGAGTACGAAATGTCGTAAGTTGGCAGCCCTTGTACACTGATAATTGAAGATTTTCCTTCCAGCTGACTAATGGAAGGAAAAGTACAGTTTACTGTCCAACAGTATAGTTTCCTTATTGTGCAAAAATAATAATTTTTTATGAATCGAGTCTGAATCAGATATACTTCAGATTGTCCCATCGGAAGGTAAGAAAGTTTTTCTAACTTGAATTATAAATAAATTGATCCAGTAATTTTAAATTATTTTGTTATAATTTGAGGTCTTTCTTTCTTTCTAGAAGTTGCAGCTGAGTGCCAGAAAAGAAGCAGAGGCTCTAGTGGGGAAGTCATCAACATACTCTGTGATGAAACTACAGATAGAATGGGCCGTTGTGTTTTTATCATCATATTCCAAGTCCCAGCCTTATCGAAAATAGAGCTGAACGTTGTTTCTGTGAACTATGAGGATGCAGGAAATGTTACAAACCACTCTCGTGCTGTTTTAGAAGCTCTTCGCAGTTATAGTGTACCATATGATGCAGTTAAAGTGTTAGTGACAGTGCCCCGTACATGACCCAGTGTTATGAAACATTAAGTTTGGGCATAGGGGATCATTTAATGCATGTACAGTGCTGGGCACAAGATTAGCTGGATTGGCAATACAGTAGAACCTCGATAATTCAGAATCTGTTAATTCAAAATCCCGCCCAATTTGAAGGAGGTCTCGTTCCAGGAGACATGAGATACGTACAGTTTTGCATGTAATTGAAATTGTTTAATTCGAAATATGGATAATTCGAAGTAGAATGTTGGCCTCATTACAGAAATTCAGACTTTTAATTCGAACCTGCCTTTACATTTTAAAACAATAGTATGTTACAGAGTAATTTCAACTCAAAATTTATCCGCGTCATAATAGAACGCGTGTTCCGGAACGTGGGGGGGGGGGACCGTAGCTTTCCGCACTTACGCTTACTTCGGTGGGTCTACAGTGCGCTTCACGATTACTAAGTCGAAAGAATTCGGAACTCTTTTGTATTCGACCTTTTAAGGAACGCCGTAATATCACGCAAGAGGCAGTGTGCGGAAAAACAGAATCCGCAGACACTGGCCATGCCGTCAGTTGACGAAAAACGTGGCTCATATAATAAATTCGTAGGCACCGAACAATATTGTCATTTTACAAGTAACTATTCTCATTTTGGTTCCGTATTGAAGTTGATGTATGTCTCAAGTATTATTACAATATTATGGGCCGTTTTCCCCAAATGAGTTTAAACTAACATTCATTTTCCCAGTATTGGTTTAAATTTTGTATCAAGTTTAAGCCTGGCTCAGAGTTAAACCTTCTATATTGCTGGTTTAAACTGCTGTTTATATTCAACCTTCTTGACATTTTATTAACGTATCTGTGATTTTCCTAATAGAAGGGTTAGTTTTGACTACCAGTACTGCAGCTCTTTAATGAAAAACGTACTAAAATTATAACCTAGTATTAGCATTAGAAAAATGGGAGAATTTATTGAAGTTTTTGGTTAAATAGGAAATAATTTTGATGTGCAAGAGAGGTTAAGAAGCCGCGTTCCAACAAAAGTTTACAATCTTGGAAAATCGGATGTAACGGAGTTCTTTGATGGATTTATAATTCATAAGCGAACAGCAAGGATTGTCTCGTATCGAAGAAGGATTCATTTAAAACGTCAACTGCACGAAATAATGCTATTTCGTTAGAAGCAATGATTCTGGTTGCTTTAAGATATGATGCAGCAGGCATTTTTTTCATTAACAACGGGGACCACAGACCTTAAATTGCAGTCTCCTTATAATATTATATACTGTAAAATACTGTTGGTGGTATGAATACTGTAATGTGAAGCATAAAAATATTCCTACATAAATCGTGTAATACGTCCGCTCTTCATGCGGTACCTGGTGGCTGTGATCGCTAAAGCGTTAAGTCAGCATCGTCCGAATGCGTGACAAAACGGTTCGAATCCAATTTGTCGAAAATATTTTTATCATCAGAATGTTGACCGGCACGGTAGGAGAGGCGGTGGTATACAATTTCTTAAGTGTAAGAAAGGGCCAAGAGCCCTAACTTCGCCACAGAAAATAAAGGCTTTATCTATCTATATTTATAGGATCAGAAAAACAATAAAGTGTTTCATGCTTGCTAGTAAATATGTAATAGAATAAATTATAGTTAAGAATGTTTCATCGTATCTATTGCCAGCATACCAGCAATAGAAATATAAATGCTATAGGGAGAAGAGTATTATGCATACAGTACGACATATCGCGAACTTGGTTATGTTATAAACGAATATGGAATCAAGTAATACATCTCCAAATAATACATCCTCAGTGGTTTGTCTGCTGGATCAAAGGTTTGTGAGATTGATCCCGGCCGAGGGCGATGGATTTTGATAGGAGATAGATCCCGAGCATGCTTGGAATTTGGGCACGGTAGGAGAGGCGGTGGTATACAATTTCTTGGGCACGGTAGGAGAGGCGGTGGTATACAATTTCTTAAGTGTAAGAAAGGGCCAAGAGCCCTAACTTCGCCACAGAAAATAAAGGCTTTATCTATCTATATTTATAGGATCAGAAAAACAATAAAGTGTTTCATGCTTGCTAGTAAATATGTAATAGAATAAATTATAGTTAAGAATGTTTCATCGTATCTATTGCCAGCATACCAGCAATAGAAATATAAATGCTATAGGGAGAAGAGTATTATGCATACAGTACGACATATCGCGAACTTGGTTATGTTATAAACGAATATGGAATCAAGTAATACATCTCCAAATAATACATCCTCAGTGGTTTGTCTGCTGGATCAAAGGTTTGTGAGATTGATCCCGGCCGAGGGCGATGGATTTTGATAGGAGATAGATCCCGAGCATGCTTGGAATTTGTTTACTTGAAATTCACATAAATGTTGATTTTCTGAGTAAAGGAATACCGTAGGCCTATTGCTGAAAGACCAGGATTTTAATATTTCAACGTCCCCGTGTGTTCCGTAAGACAATACAGACATCAAAAGACACGTATTAGGCCCACGGTACTTGTTTATGGTAAAGCATGACAGAAAAATAAGAAATAAAAGTGCGTTCCAATAAATTGTAGACAGCAATAGGTAGAATTATATGACACAACACTTCGCACAAATGTAAACAATTTATTTATCAGTAAAGCTAATATCCCACCGAATTTGTTCATTATTCACTACGTACGATAGCATTAATTCGCCACAAACAGCTGATATTATTACAAAAATGTCGGTCATTGAATTACTTGGCTCTGATTGGCCAATTCCAATCGACCATGCCTTCGACTATTCCTTCAGTGCAGCCAACGTTAGCGCCAACGACAGCTCGCCCGTTTAAACTAAAGGAGTGTCAGAAATTGGTGGAGAAAATGGACGCAACTTTAAACTAGGTACTAAAGTTAAACGGGTTTAATTTATACCAGGTTTAACTCGATTTGGAGAAAATGGCCCTATAAGTCCACCTGTTCAATACAATATGATCCACTATTTCATATGGTCAAATATTTTTTTATACATAATACGTAAAAGTCAAAGGTGCATGTTTCACCCTCCTTACGGGCATCATCAGCCTATATCAATCTTAAAAATAATACATATACTTATAAATTATAGGTTAAAATGTTGAAAAATGATTTCGTAAAACATTATACAATAACATCTAAAACAACGATAATGCACCAAAGTATGTTAAAAGAGAGTGAATTAACAGTTTTGAAGATTAAAACGTGATTAAACATGAAATTTTGAGAGTTTAAAACTAAAATGGATCCATATTTTTATAATATCATTAAGACTGTGATGGCCTTGAGTGTAAACACAATCATCAAAGGGGGATGTTTCTTCAGTTCCCAAGTTGAATCCAAGGTGGTAAAATCACTGTCAGTTATTTAAAACGGAAGTGTGAATGTAATAAACAAGTTAAAATGTATATGTTTGGGATATCTGAAAGTCGAGAAGAAAATGGAACTTCTGTAGAGGTGTTGCTTATGATAAAACTTGTCAAAGCTAGCGGAGTTCGGAAATTGTGGTATGATATAGATGTTGATTCCCATAGGGAATCTGAACTATTTGTCCTGAATGAGTAAATATATAATACCAATATAAATGGTCCGTTATTGGACATTATAAATTTTCCAGCTAACTCATTCTTGGTTGCCAGCGTTTCGCCCTCGTGTGCTAAGGTGGGCTCATCAGTTGGTACCTAGCACACCTACCAATACGCTGGCTAGTGCATACCGTGGAGGCCACTGCGTAGGCTAACTAGAGCCACCGGCAGTGCCAATGCACTAAGAGACTTTGTCTCATTATCAAAAATTGATGCCTGCTTGGCCATCAGATGATATAGATGTTGATTCCCATAGGGAATCTGAACTATTTGTCCTGAATGAGTAAATTTATAATACCAATATAAATGGTCCGTTATTGGACATTATAAATTTTCCAGCTAACTCATTCTTGGTTGCCAGCGTTTCGCCCTCGTGTGCTAGGGTGGGCTCATCAGTTGGTACCTAGCACACCTACCAATACGCTGGCTAGTGCATACCGTGGAGGCCACTGCGTAGGCTAACTAGAGCCACCGGCAGTGCCAATGCACTAAGAGACTTTGTCTCATTATTGCTGTAACAACCTGACGTACTTAATACGCTCCGTACGAGTAAGTACCGCATTAGCCATCTTTGACGTATGGGAAGTCTCTTGTACAGTACGGTATTATTCACCAACTTTCTTCTACATTTTGTTTCAGAAAATCCTGAACATTTCTTCCAACAAATGTTTCAACGGAATTATAACATCAACTTGACCATCTTTTAGATCCATTCGACTACCACATAATTTCCGAACTCTGCTAGCTTTGACAAGTTTTATCATAAGCAACGCCTCTACAGAAGTTCCATTTTCTTCTCGACTTTCAGATATCCCAAACATATACATTTTAACTTGTTTATTACATTCACACTTCCGTTTTAAATAACTGACAGTGATTTTACCACTTTGGATTCAACTTGGGAATTGAAGAAACATCCCCCTTTGATGATTGTGTTTACACTCAAGGCCATCACAGTCTTAATGATATTATAAAAATATGGATCCATTTTAGTTTTAAACTCTCAAAATTTCATGTTTAATCACGTTTTAATCTTCAAAACTGTTAATTCACTCTTTTAACATACTTTGGTGCATTATCGTTGTTTTAGATGTTACTGTATAATGTTTTACGAAATCATTTTTCAACATTTTAACCTATAATTTATAAGTATATGTATTATTTTTAAGATTGATATAGGCTGATGATGCCCGTAGGGAGGGTGAAACATGTACCTTTGACTTTTATGTATTATGTATAAAAAAATATTTGACCATATGAAATAGTCGATCATATTGTATTGAACAGGTGGACTTATAATATTGTAATAATACTTGAGACAATATTGTCATTGCCGATGAAACTGCCTTGCTTTATTTTAATGCGAGCCCAAACGGTCTTATGGTTTTAAAGGAGGAAGTGGCAGTCAGGGAATCGTACAAGAGTGGGGGATGGGGGTCATTGTAGTGCGTTGCAATGTACATGGAAGCTAGAAACATTATCCTGTCGTTTCAGGATATTTCGATATGCTATAATGTTTTAAGGGTGTCAGGCAGTTTCCATGCCAGTACAAAGCATCTAAAAATGCAAACAGTACAGAAATACGAAAAAAGAATGAATTTGCACCGGGAACCAGCATAATTTATCCTCGTCTTTGAATTGTGTGATTTTTTTTCGTTGTGAGAGGTTATGTTTGCCATTGAGATATCCAAATGCATTACAGTAGAACCTCGATTATGCGTTCCCGGAAACTACGTTTTCCCGTACTATTCGTTTAAATTACGTGGTCCCGCGAGCATCCTAATTAAATCACATTGTAAAAATCCCGTATTATCCGTTCCTCGAAGAAACTATTTCCCGGATCAGCCTTCCAGAAATTTCAGTCCCATTAACGCTAAATCCTCGGTCACGCGTTTTACAAGGAACTGTATCTCAAGAAAGGACGGCTGTGGCATACTTACGGATCTTGGTGTTAACGTCTCGTCATTGCGGTGCCGGTAATTTGAGGAAGTACTGTACCGTACTGGAAAAGCGATCGGCGGTGAACTTACATAAGGGATCATCTTAGCATCGCATTCCGGTGGTATTGTTTAGAGAATCCATGGAAATCATAAAGCAGAGTGTGTCCATAACGACTGGAAGGAAACGGAGTGCATTTCTTTGACAGCTCTTCTTGAACACGAAAAGAATTTTGTCAAATGTTTGTACTTGCAGAACGTCTTGATTATGTTCAGGGTTAGATGTTTATTTTTTCACTCGTTTTGAGTGAGTTACCGAACAGGTTTTCGGCATTTCCCTCAGGGCACTGTATAGTCACTGGGCTTTCAGGCACAAATCGAAACTGCTCATTCGTAAGTAACAGAAATTTACAGTAGTATTTTAATATAATTGTTCACGATTATGTTATCGAGACCAGAACAGATGTTGCACCTTAACATACATAAAGCCATGGGAGGTTTTTAGATTGCCTATTACTGTTTTTGCCGTAACATAAGACTGGGAATTTCACGTTTTTGTGTTGTGAAAACCGCAGTCGTTTTATTTGCGCACGTTACATTTAAAGCTTTGGATCATTTCACACTCGTATCGACTTGTACAGCGAGCGCGCTTTCCAGCTGAGCTCAAGGTCATGAATAATCGTAATTTCGGAAGTGTTAATGATATTTTTCTCCTTCTCTTTCCAATTTGAGGGGCACAACTGAATTTAATGCATTTGAGAACTTGAAGATCGATATTTACATACGAAACCATGTTCTCGAGTTCAACATAACCTTGAAAAGCCGATGTAGGCCTAATTTCCGCGATACAAGATTTCCATAAACCGATTACGAACAGTATACTGGTGACCAAATAACAATGGAAGATAAAGATGATTTCGCCATCATGTTGGGCGCTTTTGTATCTAATGTGCTTTATTTTACTAGATAGAGAATTAGAAACTACTTGTGGTCGATTGTTTGGCTTTTCTAAGAGTTTGGCTCTGGCTAATCAAAGTCGCTGAATTGAAAGAAGTTTCCGGTGGAAACTGACAAAGTTTCCCCGGTAAAACTGAATGTAAAGTTTCGAGATTTTTAAGTCGCGTACCGGTAATTAATGTTTGAAGCCGGCACCGCAGTCTAACTTGCCTGCCTCTCACCCGGAGGGCCCGGGTTCGATTACCGGCCAGGTCAGGCATTTTTACCTCCATGTGAGGGCTGGTTGCAGGTTCACTCATTCTATGATTAACTTCAATTGAGGAGCTGTTCAATGGTGAGATGGCGGCCCCCTGCCTAGAGAGCCTGGAATAACGGCCGAGAGAATTCGTCACACTGACCATGGGTCACCTCGTAATCTGCAGGCCTTCGGACCAAGGGCGGTCGCTTGGTAGGCGGAAGGCCTGTTAGGGCTGTTTGGTTAGGGGTGTTTGTAAGATTATATAAGTATACATATTTCATTTTTGTGATCTTTAGCCAAATTCTTGATAGTCCTTTCATTCCCGGATTTGCCGTTTTCCCGTGTTGCAAGTTTTTTTTTTCCCTGGTCCCTCCAAAAACGGTGAATGGAGGTTCCACTGTATTCGAATACTGTAAATGCACCTTCTTGGATACATTTTGGATATAGTTCTTTTATCATGGCATTTGAAAGGTACAAAGGTATAGACTGTGAATCAAAGTTAACTGCATGCAGTAATGGGCCTTAGAATATTTTTTAACGCAGCAAGGGTTGGTACTTGTGAATTGCAAATTGGCGGTTAATTCGAAGTTGATTTTTTAGTTCCAGCAACTTCGAATTAACGATGTTTTACTTTATTTGGGTTGCAGTGATGACAGATTTAAATAATGTGGTTGTAATGGTAAAGTTTGCATTTTTGAACACAAGAAAGCAAAAATATATTTACAATTCTTATCATGAAAGTATGGTGCTTCAAAGGAAGAAATGCTTTTACCTGCACCTGTCATAACCCGATGGAATGCCTGGTTTCAGTATGTCTTCTGTTTGAGTGCTTACGTTACTGATGTTACATTTTTCAATATGTCTGACATGAAAGACATCAATAACTGTGGTATTAAGTACCTGACTGATCTGAGTGCTGAGAAGTGAATATGCTTCACTCCCACATGGTTTTTGTCTCAGATCATCCAGATGGATTGGTTGACCTCCTTACTGAACTCGGAGGGTCTCGGTACCCTACCCCTCATCTCCTTTACCCCAAACTACATAACCGTGACACCAGTTTTACCTTCATTTTGTGAGGGGAATTTTTCCGCAGCAACTACAGTAAAACCACGTTAATTCGAAGTCGTTGGGACTCAAAAATTGGACTTTGAATTACATGATCTCGAATTAACCGCCAATTCGCAACTTAGAAGTACCAACCCTTGCCGCGTTACGAAATATTCTAAGGCCCGTTACTGCATGCAGTTAACCTTGATTCACAGTTTATACCTTTCAAATGCCATGAAAAAAGGACGATTTCCAAAATGTATCCAAAAAGGTGCATTTACAGTATTCAAATAATGCACTAGCATATCTCACTGCCAAATAAAACCTCACGCAACGAAAGAAAAAATCACACAATTCAAAGACGAGGATAAATTATGCCGGTTCCCCTTTTTTTGATATCTGTACTGTTTGCATTTTTAGATGCTTTGTACTGGGATGGAAAGTGCCCGACGCCTTAAAACATTGTAGCTTATTGAACTTTTCTATGATGAGGGGATAAAGTTTCTCGCATTCATGTGCATTGCAATTGCGAGGCACTACAATGACCCCTATCCCCGACCCTTGTACGATTCTCCGGCTGGCACTTTGTCCTTTAAAACCATAAGACCGTTTGTGCTCGCATTAAAATAAAGCAATGCACTTTCATCGGCATTGACAGTATTGGTCGGTGCCTACGAATTTATTGTATGAGCCACGCTTTTTCGTCAACAGTCGGCATCGCCAGTGTTCGCGCATTCTGTTTTCCTGCACACTGCCTGTTGCGTGATAATACCGCGTTCCTTAAAAGGTTGAATACAAAAGAATTCCGATTTCATTCAACTTGGCAATCATGAAGCGCATTGTAGACCCACCGAAGTGACTGTAAGTGTGGAAAGCTACCCCTCCACGTTCCGGAACATGCGTTCTATTATGACGCGGATAAATTTCGAGGTGAAATTACTCTGTACCATATTATTGTTTTAAAATGTAAAGGCACTTTTGAATTAAAAGTCTGAATTTCGGTAATTGTACATTGTACTTCGAATTACTAATTATCCGTATTTCGAATTAAACAATTCAAATAACATGCAAAACTGTATCTCATGTTTCCGGGAACGACAGCTTCTTCGAATTACGTGGGATTTTGAATTAACCGATTTCGAATTATCGATGTTCTACTGTAATGACTCTTTAAGCTCACTCCTCTACAGCAGGCTGCGTGTAGAGACACATTTGTCAAAGCTGCTCGTTCTTCACATTGCATGCTAGCCGCATTGAAAGCTAAAGACCCCAAGCATAAGCATTTTGTGTCAATTTCTCAAGCTTTGTATCAAAAAAGTATAATTTTGAATAACACTGAGATATTAGATGAGCTTGAGAAATTGTTTGGAGTAACAGATCTCTCACGAAACAATACCTGGTCTGGTTACTGTTCTCTGAAACATGCAATTAAAACTCAGATGAAAGAAAATGAAAAATGTGATGTCATGCTTGCATTAACTGCAGTTCAGAGTTATGCATATTTCCTAAATACTTTCGTGAGTTGTGAACCCTGACGAACAATGTAGATAGCGCACGCCTGTTGTCTCATTACAGCACAGTGGTTACAGACGGATGGTGTAATTTGAAGAAGAAGAAAAAAAAAGCAATGTCAAAGTACTGAATGCTTTCACTTGAACAATGAATTTGTATTGTGTGTGTGTGAATCAAGGACAATAATTGCACTTCATAAACTTGGAATCGTTAAAATTAATAATACCATGCGATTATTTTAACTTTGTAAATAGATGCTAATTTTGGAAAAAATGGATGATTATTTTTCAGGTCCTTATTAGATTGCAGGCAGATTTCACTTTCTATATCGTTGGCCTACAGATACTTAATTCACTACAGATCAGAAAGTGGGGTGTTTCATCGAAAAATCCCCTAAAAACTCATACATTCCTAACAGATTTCCTGAATTTGAAATCTTTTAAGATATAGTCTATTATGGATCTGGTACCCCTAGCCTCCCATATGTAGCGGTGAATAGCCTTATGCTGGAAGAAAATACGTAACTGCTAAAACTATACTAGCACCAAAGTACAGCAAACGCTTCCCATTCCCTTTAGCTTCCATACTTTCCCCACATTTACCAGTCATCCATTCGTATCCTTCAGTTCTATTTCCAACTCTCACATTGAAATCACCCATTAGCCTATCCTATCCTTGCTGTTCTCCTTGACTACGATGTCACTCACTGCTTCATAAAACTTTCAATTTCATCCTCAACTGCACCCTCACATGGTGAATACACAGACAATTCTCAGCCTAATTCCTTGAGCTGCCAAATCTACCCACATCATTAGCTCGTTTACGTGCCTAACAGAAACAGTTGCGTTCAATAGTATTCCTGATGAACAACCCTACCCCAGACTCTGCCCTTCCCTTTTTAACACCCGTCAAGTACACTTTGTAATCTATCTCTTCCTCGTTATCTCGCCTTACCCAAATATCATTTACTCCTAGCACATCCAGATGCATCCTGTTTGCTGTGACTCAGCCAATTCTACTTTCTTCCTTCCATAAGCCCCATTAATATTGATAGCTTCCCCGTCGAATTCCATTTCGTTCGCCAATTCAAATGGGAGTGGAACTGCATTACTTCCATGTGTCCGAGGCTTGCTAAAAATTTTCTGAGCTCGGTAAATTCATGAAGCAGGATGCTAGTCTACTTGCACATAGTCCAAGTGAGGATCTAACCGATTTAGGACCACCGGTTGATTTTATAGCCTTAGCTGCCTTAGCACAAGGAAGGCAATGACTCTGTATATGTTCCGAGATGCCCACTCCCATTCCGTAGCAACTGGTATCCCCACTCTCAGGACCACTTACTATGCCACTCAGCTGTTGTCCATTGTTCACAAACTAGGACGTGACTACAGTAACCCACACCATGAACCATCACATAATCTGTTTAATTTTTATTTGGCTGAAGATGGCCATTAAGCTGTTGAAACTAGTCCCAAGACAGATGTAATATCACTTACTTGATAAATTCTATTGAAAAGGTCGATCCTCTCGTCAATTTATTTCTTATAACTGTTGGGATGGATGTATGTTTGTTCAGTCTTCATTCCTAAGGCTGGTTGGATCCTCAACAGCTCTGCCATCAGCTGTCATAGATGGCCTAGGCATCACTGAAGAGGCGTACTAGGATGTGTTTTCATAAACTTATTAAAGTCGTTTAAGGCAATAGTCCTCTCCACTCTTCAGAGGTTTCCTTTGCTTATACTTTACAACACCAGCCATTAAAGCAAACAGACTCAAAGCCATACAATTGTGCGTGACTTTCCTTGTGACTGATAGCTACTGATACCAGATAAATGGAGAATTTCCACGAGCAGATTTTATATATATATATAACTTATTGACCCAACGCTTGGAACAGTAATACAATTTTAAATTGATGAAACGCTTTCACATTTAATACTTTATACTTGAAACTTCAAACTTTCAGAAAACGCTTGTATTTTACAAATTAGAACTGGACTTTTTACTGGGCGGACAAAGACAGAAAGTAGTGTGAAGTACTCAAAGTCGCGTTTTTTTTTGTTTTTTTTTTACACATACTTTATTTCCTACTTGGAAAGTGTTTATATTTGCACAAATTGCTTTGTACTAAGTTTATGGTTTCTTTAATCGATATATTTGTGTACATGTTGGTTATATTGAACGAGTATGAGGTATAGGAAGGTTGTGGGGATGAATTTTTAGTAGTTTTACCGAAGTCAACAGAATTCTCATCAGTTGTCTTATAGACTTTATGAGCTTTAGATAGAAATGTGGGAATGAGGTGTGATAATTTATAAGTCAGGCTGTTTTTAAAAATAAATGATTTGTCTAACATGAACATTGGTCTCATGAATTTTGGGTGCTGCACTGTAGCTGCTTCCACCTGTGCTAGGCTCATCGCTTTCATCTATCCTGTCTGATCACCCTGAGTCAACTTTTGTTTTCCGACCCTGATGGTATTAGGTTATGAGGGCTATGGAGTCTTTCATTTTCATGATCTTTGTGGCCCTTGTCTTTGACCAATATCTTTATTCCATTTTTTCTCTCCTATTAGTGTTATGTAGAGGATGGTTGCCCAGTTGTACTTCCTCTTAAAACTGTAACTATCACCACTACCACCAGACCTGTGCATGTCAGTGCAACATAAAATAAATAGTAAATAAAATGAATTCTTTCCTAGTTTGGTTGGTGAACGTCTGATTTTAATACATTAGTACATATGCTACATTGTGTTGCTGTTAAATAAAACTTGTCATTGTTAACTGTTCCTGTTAATTGTTTACAGTTGGTGAAGTGGCGTATGTCGAGTTATTCACTGATGAAACTGATAAACCTAGAGGCTGTGGTATTGTTGAGTTTGAATCCGCTGATTCTGTCAAGAAAGCTGTGGAAAAGATGCATCGATATGAACTAAAAGGCAGGAAACTTGTTGTCAAGGAGGTATGTCTGTTTATAGGATTGAGTTGAACAGGAATTAATTGTCGATGCAACATACTTGGCATATGTACCTCTTGATTGAAAGTTTTGTTATTATTGCACATTAGTTTTCAATGTCTTGTCTACATTTGTAATCTTAGCTCACCTTAGTTCAGAATTTTACTGTTAGTGACAATTTTAGCACCACATTACTCTGAAAGTAAGCCGCTAATGAATCGGAGACAAATATCCTTTCTTTTGCAGTAACTTCCTGAGGATGTCTTTGAACTGCAGTATTTTTCTAGAATTTGAATAAAAACATAAAAATTTACTGAATTACTTACCAGTGCAAAAATGGATCACTTCCATTTTGATTACAATCTTTTTATTTTCAGACCTAGCATTTTTATTTCTTAATTTACTAAATTATGTTACTTAAAACAACTTAAGTCATTTTGAGTATGAAATTACATGAAATGTAGTAAAAATTTGCTAGCATAGTCAAATCCAGCACATTTTCATCACCACCGTTGGTCAAATGGCACTCACAAATTACACTTCACATGCCTACTGAAGGTGTTGTAAAAGCATGAAAACAGTAGATGGGGAATGTTTCCACACTTTACTCGAATCACTGCCTGAGCCTGCCTGCTGGCCATGATTGTAAAGGCATGAGGTCAGTTGCATTACCCGGTTCGAGTTCCTTTGGTCAAAGAAATTTTTAACCAGTGGAATGTTGAACTATGGTTAGGTTGAATGGAGAATCCCACCTTGCTAGTCTATGAATGTATATAACATAAACCAGCTTAAAATCTAAATTACAGTATTAAGAAGTACAGTAGAAGTCTGCTATAGGGAGTACGGCTTATAACGAGAACCCTGTTATAAAAGGCAATTTTTTACTGTCCCTTCAAAATTCCTACATTAAACTGCCTATTATCCTCCGGTTACAGCGAAAGCTCTATCACTGATGCATCCTTCATTGCGAGCGCTTAAGTGCGCGAAAATTTTCCCGGTACAATATTTATGCACCCCAGCGATTAAGTTGCATGTGATCGATTACCTTCGGTATCGCTTCCTCGCTATTTCCACTGGTGAGTTCTCTCGTCGACATTCGAAGGCAATGTTGGAGTCTATTAGTAATACCTGTTGACTGCTGTTTTGTAAAGAAAATTTGAAGTAAGAGGACATTTTCATAATAAATGCGTAAATGTGTCCTATAACTCGTTAAAAGTAAAGGCTGACTCAACGATCGCTCAATTTTAATGCTAAATACTGCAATTATGTATGAATGGAATACACCTCGAGATATGACAGAGTGCATAATTGATTTCAGAGGTTAGTTTATATTTTCTCGCATCTGGCTACTGTACGGAAAGGCTATTATCGTGTGAATTTTTTGCGAGGTTATAATTTCTCTACTGGTGCTTGATGCGTTTTCATCATGCGTTTAGTATGGTTAAGTTAGGATAGGTGACTGTTTGAGTAAGAAAACTGAAACGTTTGCCACAAATTGCGATCAATCATGTTCGGTACGGTATAGTTTTCTCACTATGTGCATGCGAGCTCTCGTGGAACTTCGAAGGCTATGTTGGAGTCAATTAGTAATAACCATAGACTGCTGTAATCTAAAGAAAATTCGAAGTGAAAGATGGTAACACATTTCCATAATAAATGCGTAAATAACATGGCCGATAGCAGTGGTTAACTCGTTAAAAATAAAGGCTGAAATAAACAATCGCTTAATTTTAGTGTTATATACTGAAATTAAGTAAGAATATGATAAACCTGTAGATATGGCAGAGTACATCACTGATTTCACAGGATAGTTCATATTTTCTCGCGTCTAGTTACATTTCGGAAAGCCTATTCACATGTACATTTTTCACGAGGAGGTTGTCATTTCTCTACATGCATTTCAAATCCGTTTCATTATATATCTATATATATAAAGTAGCTTGTCCTGACTGACTGACTGACTGATTCATCATCGCCGAGCCAAAACTACTGGACATAAAGAAATGAAATTTTGGGCATAGATTTATATTAAGATGTAGGTGCTCGCTAAGAGAGGATTTTTGGATATTCCGTCGCTAAGGGGCTGAAAAGGGGGGTGAAATTTTAAAATGAGTGTGTCTATATCTCAAAACTTTAAAAGTTTACAGATGTGAAAATTGGTATTTAGAATCTTCTTTAAAAATAAGGAAACACGTATTTTTTTGTTTTCAGACAATCCAAATAGGAGGGGTAAAAGGGTGAAAAAGGGGTTGAATGCCTTTAATCCGGATACGCTACTTATATCTCAGAAACTGAAGATATTACAGACCTGAAAATTGGTACTTTTGATCTCTTTTAAAAATAAAGAAACACGTATTTTTTTTGTTTTTGGAAAATCCAATTAATGGGAGGGTGAAAAGGGGGTGAATTTTTAAAAAGAGTGAACCCATATCTCCAAACTTTTAAAGTTTGCAGATGTAAAAATTGGTATTTAGAATCTTCATTAAACATAAAGAAACACGTATTTTTTGTTTTCGGAAAATCGCAATAGGAGGGGTGAAAATGGGTGAAAAGGGGTTGAATGCCTTTGATGAGGCTACTTATATTTCAGAAACTGAAGATATTACAGACCTGAAAATTGGTGTTTGGGATCTCCTTTAAAAATAAAGAAACGCGTATTTTTTTTGTTTTTGGAAAATCCAATTAATGGGGGGTTAAAAGGGGTGATTTTTTAAAATGTGTGTATCTATATCTCAAAATTGTTACAGTTTTTAGATGTAAAAATTGGTATTTAGAATCTCCTTTAAAAATAAAGAAACACGTATTCTTTTGTTTTCGGAAAATTCCAATAGGAAGGGTGTAAAAGGGTGAATAATGGGTTGAATGCCTTTAATGAGGCTACTTATATTTCAGAACCTGAAGATATTACAGACCTGAAAATTGGTATTTGGGATCTACTTTAAATGTAAAGAAACACGTATTTTTTCGTTTTTGGAAAATCCAAATATTGAGTTGTGAAAAGGGGGGTGAATTTTTTAAAATGAATGTGTCTACATCTTAAAACTTTAAAATTTACAGATGTAAAATTTGATAGTTAGAATCTCCTCTAAAATAAAGGGACACGTATTTTTTTGTTTCCTGTAAATCCCAATAGGAGGGGTGTAAAAGGGTGAAAAATTGGTTGAATGCCTTTAATGAGGATACATATATCTCAGAAACGAAAGATATTACAGAACAGAAAATTTATATATGGGATCTCCTTTAAAAATAAAGAAACACGTATTTTTTTAGTTTTTGGAAAATCCTATTAATGGCGGTTAAACAGAAGTGACAAATTGGGGTGAATTTTTTGAAAGATTATCTTGGAAACGTAAAATGTTACAGACGTAAAAAGTGGGTGTTTGGAATCTCCTGTAAATGTAAAGAAACATAGGTGATTTGTTTTTGGAAACTCCATTTAAGGGGAACCCAAAAGGGGTGAAATTTTAACATGAGAATTTTTACAGTATATCTAAAAAACTTAACATGTTACAGAAGTGAAAAATGGTATTTTTATCTCTATTAAACATAAAGAAACGTGTATTTTTAATTTTCTGAAAAACCACTCGGGTGGAGGGGGGGTGAAAGTGACTGAAAATGGTGTTGAATTCTTATTTAGGCTACTGATATCTTAAAAATGAAGATGATACAGACGTGAAATTTGATATTTGCCATCTGCTTTAAAAGTAAAGAAACACGTATTCTCGGAAAATCCAATGAAGCGGGGGGGAGGGGGTGAAAGAATTGAAAAATTAATTGACTTTAATTGTATGAGAATATATACATCGAATAAAAACTAAAGTTGTTACAGACGTGAAAATTCGTATTTGGATCTCCCTTAAAAACAAAGAAAAACGCGTTTTGGGGGAAAACCATTTTGGGGGGCGGGAGTGTAAAGGAGTTTAATTCCTTTCATGAGGACACATAAATCAAAAAGTGAAGAAGTTAGAGTCGTGATAATTGGTATTTAGAAGATCCTTCACTATTAAAGAAACAAGTATTTTTTGCGGGAAAATTCACTTGGGGGGGGGGGGAGTAGTTTGAAATGAAGTGACAAAAGTAAATTATATTTATGGGGATACTTATATCTCAAAACTGAAGGTAATAGACGTGAACATTGGTGTTTGGAATCTCCCTTAAACATAAAGAAACACGCCTTCTTTTAATTTTTTGGGGGGTGGGGGGAGGGTTGGCAATAAAAACTAACGGCGGTGGGGTGTAAAAGGAGGTGAGACCAATTGATTTTACTGTTCTTAATGTACTTATAAGGATCGTCCGTTGCTCAGGCGGCAGCGCGCCGGCCTCTCACAGCTGGGTTCCGTGGTTCAAATCTCGGTCACTCCATGTGACATTCGTGCTGGACAAAACGGAGGCGGAACAGGTTTTTCTCCGGATACTCCGGTTTTCCCTGTCATCATTCATCCCAGCAACACATAATAGTAATAATAATAATAATAATGTTCCGGACCGTTGTTAAATGTGCGGACCGCGCTGGAAACGGCTCCTGGACGGGTAATGATTAAGAATGCAGCCGGCCGCGGGTTCAGTGCCGCCAAGGCTCCCAATAAGACACCACGCCGGATCTCCTGAAGGATTTTATCCAGATTAAAAATGATTATAGGAATATACGGTATGGCAAAGATTTACGGACCCAACCGACCGGTAAGAATACCTGAGCCTAGCCCGGGAAGTACGAAATCGATTGCTGGAAAGGAAGATTGAAAAATGGGAGGAAACGTGCCGTAATCTAATAGAAAACGAGTCAGATCGGGAATTTTGGTGGATTCTCGCTGAAAACGTGTCAGATCGCGAATTTCGGCGGATTATATATCTAAAACAATAAGCATGCAGTTATAAATTTCAGTATAATACCGTAGCGAAGCACGGGTACCATGCTAGTATATATATATATATATATATATATGTTAGGTTAGGTGACACAGTTTGAAGAAGACTGTTTGCCACAGAAGCTTCTGAGTGATACCATATTTCTCCGAATTCAAGAAGACTTTTTTTCCTCCGAATTCCATGCGAAAAATGAAGGGTTGTCTTGCATTTGCGTCCTAACTGTAACGAATACCACTGGCAACTACTTGCAGTATCCCTGCTCCTTCTTCTAACATGCGCTTCGAGACACAAAACTCGTTGACAATAAACGACCGGCTCTTTATTATACATCACTAGCTGCGACAACCGGTTGTACAGTGGCTGTGTGTAACGTCACTGGATCTTGGGAAATAATGAAGAGAGAATGACGTTCTATTAGCCTCTACAGAAAAGTTTCTGAAATCTGCAGAATGGCATCAAAACAAGCAAGCCTTTGAGTTAATGGAAAGTCACGGCTACTCAGTGGCACAGTTAAAACGTGTCTACTGTACCTGTTGCTTAGAAAAGTTAAGCTTTATAGAGAGCAGGAACATTTTCGTGATGGGTAGTCCATACCTGCCAACCCTTCCGATTTACCCGGAAACTTTCCGGTTTTTAACTTGTCTTCCGATTTTCCGATTTATTTTCACTTCTTCCTATTTTTGACCAATATAACCTCTAGTACGGCCAATACTCTGCCCCTAGGATAAAAGATAAATTCTTATGTGCTTGTTTAATTTACGAAACCTCATTTTTAAGCGTATTTATTTGATGCTTTATTTCGTGAGTGTTTCCCGCTCACCACAGCAGCGTGTGGACAGCTGGGGATTCGGGGCGGCAATCGTCCTGCAAGCAAGAGAGGCTAGCGCGCGCTGGCGACTCAGTTAGTCGGGACGAAAGAAAGAGTTTGTTGGTGTGTTAGCGCGCTGTAAACTTCGTTTCTGTGCGTAGTTTCGTCGGAGTTGTAGGCCACGTGTTTTTGCTTGCATCTCTATGCTTTCCCCCTCTGTCAAAGTTGTATGTTAATACTGTATGGGACATATTGAATTGTTTTGTATGAGGTAGTTTAGCGTATTTAAGTGCATAATTTTAATGAGTTGAATGTTTTTAAAGGTGTTGTGTCGGTGACAGTTTCTGGTATTTTCTTTTCTCGTAATGGCGAAAAAATATAAGAAACGTTATCTCCAAGTGTTCAGAGATACCTATAAATTTCCGTTCGTGTTACCGTCTGATAAAGGAAACTACCGTATTTTCTCACGTAATTAACGTCCTTTCATAATCTCACTGCCCTAGTTTTAGGAGTGTTTCGGGTACGGGACATTTTGTGATCTCAAAATTGTTTGTCAGTCCACAGTATTCGAGTAATATTAGATCATCCAAACTCGCGGTGATCTGTTTCGCCGAAATATACGGGAATAGGGCAGCGGGCAGCAAGTCTTCAGTGTCCAAATGAAACGTGCGTTACCGCGGTGACAGAAGTGCATTTAAGCGGCCAACAACTCTCGCAAAGCATTTCGCGGACCAAAAAGCGGCAAGTTTCCGCATGTAGAGGAGGTTCTGTTTAATTATATGATTTTGTTACGCAACGTTGGATAAGCCGTTTCTCACGTAATGCTTTACTGTATTTTAAAGAATGAGAAATAGCCGCTGCACATGGAATCAGTGTCTCTGATATGAAGGTTAGCCGAGGCTTGATTAATTTTATGAAGAGATATGGACTTTCTCTTTGACGAAGAACAACATTGTGCCAAAAAATGACGAATGATTTTAATAATTTTCATCGCTTTGTGATTGAGAAGCGTAAAGTGAAGGAATATTTGATCTCCCATATAGGAACCGCGGGTCAGACGCCAGTCAGTTTCCACTTGCGGCAAAGTCGAACAGTCGATAAGAAAGGAACATATAGTGTTATCGTACGCGCTACTGGAAGCAAAAAAACAACGATGTACTGCAATGCTTGCTGTAACAGCTGATGGCAGAAATCTTACAACTTACATTGTTCTAAAACGAAAAACAATGCCTAAAGTAAAATTTCCGAGAGTGATCCACGTTCGTATTCAAGAAAAAGGGTGGATGGTCACATCACTCGTACAAGATTGGATACGAACGGTTGGGGGTAATGTAGCAGGGTCCCTCCTTCGATGACCATATTTTATGTAGCCTATCTTTTAAATGTAAATGAATTGTTAATAATTTGTAAATATCTGAATTCCTTGAATAATTTACGCATTCGAAGTTTTCGCCTGTATTTTTCGTCAAAAAAAAGGCGTTAATTACGCGAGAAAATAGGTATTATGCATTTTGTTTATGTCGGTGTGACAAATATTATTATTCGTATGTAAGTGTCATAAATGAGAATGATTAGGTACATTTTCTTGTAACCATTTTTATGTTTTCTTAGTTTAAGATTTTAAATTTAATGGTCAATTCGCATTGCAACTGTAGGATATGTATGCCTTTTATCCTGACCTTTTTCACCTAGACCGTGGTGGATTATATGTGATGAAATCCAAGAATTTAAAAAATCTTCCTATTTTTGGTTTCTAAAAGTTGGCAGGTATGGTAGTCTTTTTGTAAAGATACGCGGAACATGTATTGCCGGCAAATTAACAACGGGTTCTGGTCGATATTATGGTGCCAGTTTTAAGTTAATGGTTATTAAACACTTGGAAATGTAGGATAATTCTGCAGAGGCCTAACTAAAGCCAACATTTGACGTTAGCGTGAAGACAAAGATAGCTAAAAAATGCCTACTATAAAAAAATTCATTCAGTGGCCTGTGACAAGGATGCTTTAAACAAGTGTAAGATGCAATTGTTAGGTATGTGCACAAAAAACTGAGGGGCAAAATGGCCATACCTTGGCAAAATAAACTCGTTCCTTTATCTTCAGCATCAGCGATTAGGCCTATACATCGCTAGCCGGTGAAGTTGGCCGAACCCGGCAAGCGAGACTTGCGCGTTGTGGTAGCCGGTTCTATCTAACGCTGAGTAAAAGTAACAATTTTATAGGCAGCAAGAATATTTTCCTGATGGATCATTGTATTGTAGAGACGCATGGAATAGGTATTACCGGCAAATTTTCAATGGGTTCTCTTCCGTATTACGATGCCAATTTTAAGTTAATGGTCATTAAACCCTCAGAAATAAAGATTAATTGTGCAGCCGCAAAAAGAGTACGGCATAATGAAAGCCAATGTTCGGCGTCTAAAATTTGTACTGTACAACAAAGGCATTCATTGATGTTACAAAGTAGTTTTTGAGCCTGATTTTAGTTTTTGAAGGAAGAAGTGGGGTTCGTCTTGGATTCAGAGAAATATGGTACTATAATTTTTTGAGAATGAAATTAAACCCATATTTTCAGGAAAAATAAAAAAGTAAGCTGTAGTGTGGATATCTGCAAAGTTTTGAACAAACCGATTGCCTTATCATACAGATTCCCGATTTTAAGTTAATCCGCTATAGCGAGTAAATTTTTCCCTGTTATGAATTCTCGCTTTAACAGACTTCTACTGTATATGTTTCGTTCTTAATATGGGACATCTTCAGCTAAAATGATACAAAAGTTGGCATAAACAACACTTATGATGATGATGATATAAAATGTTCTTTCCTGTTGGGTTAAAACATCAAGTCATTGTTCAAGTCTGAAATAAACTCAGACAGAAGGGATCTTCTTTCAAAAACTGGAATAGCGTGTACTTTTAGGATCTTGAAAGTACACTTAAAAATTCTTAAATACGATGTTTGGGGTAAATTCCTAAAGAATAACCGAAGCTAAGGTTGAGTTTTTAAAGTTTTTAGATGTTGAAAGGAGTCTGCAACGAAAGAAATGAAACTTTTGTTTTAGGAAAGGAGAATAAAGAAAAAAACCTTGTAAATATGTAGTTGTGAAGAGTATAAGGAACAATGAAAATGCTTTACCTCCCAGCCGGTCTCGCTATGTTTACTAATTCCCTTGCGCCATGCCGTCAGCTGACAGAGTGTGTGTGAGGAGCATGAGGGGGAAGTCGGGTGCAGTGAAGCCGGCAGGAGGGGGGGGGTAAAGTACAGGATGTTTTCCCGAAACTCTTCTGATGGCCTTCCTAGATAAATCTAGTTTGGAAACCTCTTCCAACAATATATTTGTTGTTGGTTCTTTCATTTACATTCTGTCTAGGGTTTTATTTTTGTTCAATCTCAATACAGTAGAACCTCAATAATTCGAAATCGGTTAAGATCTCGTTCCCAGAAACCTGAGATACAGTTTTGCGTGTTATTTAAATTGTTTAATTTGAAATACGGATAATTCGTAATTTGAAGTACAATGTCGACCCCATTACCGAAATTCAGACTTTTAATTCGAAACTGCCATTACACTTTAAAACAGTAGTATGTTAGAGTAATTTCAACTCAAAATTTATCCGCGTCATAATAGGATGCATGTTCCGGAACTTGGAGGGGTGCCGTAGCTTTCCACATTTACACTCGCTTCGGTGGGTCTACAGTGCGCTCCACGATTACTAAGTTGAATGAAATCGAAATTCTTTTGTATTCAACTTTTTAAGGAACGCCGTAATATCTCGCAACAGGCAGAATCCGTGAACACTGGCAATGCCGACAGTTGACGAAAAACTTTGCTCGTATAATAAATTCGTAGGGACCGCACAGTGTTGTCATTGCCGATGAAACTGCATTGCTTTAGCCTATTTTAATGCGAACCCAAACGGTCTTACGCCCCATTCACAATGCAAACGTAACCGTAAAATTAACGTAGAATTTGTGGTATTCACAATGGAGGAACGTAGCGTGAACGTAAAGAGTACACAGGAGCTAATCAAAACACTGCCACGTTATTTAGCACAGAAGTCGGGTTTTGGGCTATCTCGCAGTTTTATATTTCAATATCGTACCTCGATGGAATCAAACAACGTGGTAGCGGAATTCATATTACTTCAAACATCTATTGCTTTGCTCCTGGGAGCTGTGTACTTGAAAAGGCGATCTAAACAACAGTGCAGAAAATCTACTGTAAGAAATGACCTTCATCAGTTCGTTTTGTACATACGGATGAAACCTGAACTGTTTGCCTTTCTTATGATTTGATTCCGCTTTTTTAATAAAAAGAAATGTAAGGTCTCCTTTACTGACATCTATGCCCCTAACTATCACACTCTGATGAGATGTTTGGATCTATTTGTTTGGATGATATCGTTTTTGTAAACTAGTAGTCTCGTCATAATGTTAAGAAATATACAGGGACACGGTTTTATCTGGTTTTATTTATGACAGATTGTTACTCGCCCGATCGCCAGCGCTGCGAGCTTGTCTCCCGCTATTTACCGTCAGATTTCATTGCTACAGCATATTTATTTCCACATATTCTCTTTTCTTACAGCGTCTTTGTAATTATATTTCCTTTTATCATACATATACACAAAGATTATTTTGAAAGAGAATTACAAATGTTTTGTCGAAGGAAGTCATTATTTAAAGTAATAAACTTCATGGTTGGGTTCCGTATTAAGACTAAACTTAAACATGAGTACAGAATTTTATTGTTCCACCTTCTCAATACTTAAAATCATTTAACTTTTATCAAAACATTACAATATAATAACAGGTACTAGTTTCGGTCTGTTTTTTGGACCATCATCAGCCTAGCCAAAATTACAAGCGAAAGACATAATCTAAAAATGAAATGATGTGGATGAACAAGGGGGTGGGATGGGATGGCGATGGAATGACATACAAAAGTAAAAACCTTATACATGTGTTACAATAAATATTACCAGAATGTATTAAAATTAACAGATGAATAAAAGCATTGTGATGTTTTATAAAATAACTTGATGACAAAGTTATAGGTTAACGGTTGAACTTGTGTTGCATACTTAAATTAGAGTGAAATCTTATGCAAGTTCTTATGTTTCTGGAAGGTTCTAAAAGAGAGTTCCACAATGGCGCAGAGGGAATCGTCCAATATGACCAGTATAGACTTGACGAAATGAGAAAGCTGGACTTGTTCTATGTAGCATGAACGATTGCTGTTTATTAAAGGTAGTCTCAATTCAGTCGGAACCCAATGAACCTGAAGAACAAAATTGGAAATAACTCGAGAGATCTAATAGAGAAAATACAAGTGGAGGGAGGGGGGGATAACGAGTACTCACCTTGTGCTTTTTGTAGAACAAGCTGCTGGAGTGCAACGGACAGAGTGAGCGTCACGCGGAATAGAATAGCAAAAGAGGAGAGGGGGATGCGGAGGGAATGGGTGACGTAAGTGTGGAAGGAGACTGGAGGGAGGGAAAGGGGAATGGTTCAGGGCGGGTTAGGAGAGAGGGAAGTTAATGGTATTTGTGGTGGTGGGGGACCCTTAATTGATTTAAAGAAAGGGTTATGAACAGCTGATTTATTTTTCCTATAATAGGAAATAAAAAGATGAAATAAAATATTGGGTTTCTCGGTAATTTCATTAAGATTGTAGTTGGCATTAAAATATTGATCCTTATGTATGTAAAAACTCGCCATTATGTTGAGTTGAGGTCCCTTTTTAGCTATTTCGAGTATGTCCATGTCTGTTGTTATATGTTTGTTGTATTTGACAGCGTTGAAATGCTCAGAATATCTAATATTGAAGCTCCTACCGGTCTGCCCTATGAAGGAAATACTTGAACACGTGTTACATCTAATTCTGTAGAAGTACAATGTCGGCCCCATTACTGAAATTCAGACTTTTAATTTGAAACTGCCCTTACATTTTAAAACAATAGTATGTTGCAGAGTAATTTCAACTTGAAATTTATCCGCGTCATGATAGAACGCGTGTTCCAGAACGTGGAGGGGTAGCTTTCCGCACTTACACTCACTTCGGTGGGTCTACAGTGCGCTTCATGATTGCCAAGTTGAATGAAGTCGGAATTCTTTTGTATTCAACCTTTTAAGGAACGCCGTAATATCACGCAACAGGCAGTGTGCGGGAAAAGAGAATGCTCAAACACTGGCGATGGCGACTGTTGACTAAAAAGCGTGGCTCATATAATAAATTCGTAGGCACCGAACAATACTGTCATTCACCCAAATGGTCTTATGGTTTTAAAGGAGAAAGTGCCAGCCGGGAATCGTTCAAGGGTCGGGGATGGGGGTCATTGTAGTGCGTTGCAATTGCAATGCACATGGAAGCGAGAAACTTTATCCCCTCGTCGTAGAAAAGTTCGATAGGCTACAATGTTTTAAGGGCGTCGGGCACTTTCCATCCCAGTACAAAGCCCCTAAAAATGCAAACAGTACAGATATCCAAAATCATAATGCATTTGCACAGGGGAACCGGCATAATTTTTCCTCGTCTTTGAATTGTGATTTTTTTTCTTTCTTTCGATGCGTGAGGTTATGTTCGTCAGTGGTTTATCCAAGTGCATTATTTGAACATTGTAAATGCACCTTGTTGGATACGTTTCGGAAATAGTTTTTCCATGGCATTGGAAAGGTTTAAACTGTGAATCGAGGCGATTGCATGTATTAATGGGTCTTAGAATACTTTGTGACGCGGCAAGTGTTTACATTTCTGAAGTGCGAGAGAAGTGCCATGGCGGGAAATCGTACAAGAATAGAGTCATAGGAAAGTTTTATTTTAAGGGCATCGTGTTCTTTCTGTGTAAATACAAGGCATCTAAAATGCATACAGTATAGTAATCCAATGAATAAAGCACTTGCACATGGGAGCCAACATAATTTCTCCTCGTCTTTGAATCGTGCTTTTTTTTTCTTTCTTTCATTGCGTGAGATTATATTTGCCAGTGAGATATGCAAGTGCATTATTTGAATACTGTAAATGTACCTTTTTGGATACATTTTGGAAATAGTTCTTTTTTCATGGCATTTGAAAGGTATAAACTGTGGATTAAGGTTAACTGCATGCTGTAACGGGCCTTAGAATATTTTGTAACGCGGCAAGGGTTGGTACTTCTGAATTGCGAATTGGCGGTTAATTCAAAATCACGTAATTCAAAGTTCGATTTTTGAGCCCTAACAACTTCGAATTAATGAGGTTTTACTGTATTTCAAGACTTTAGTAGAATTTTTTTTTTTTTTTTTTTTTTTTTGTGATGATGCAAATATTTTTATGAAAGTTAGTTATCCACTTGATTGTTTAAAACTTAAAGATCTTAAAGATGATTTACATTATCTGGAAAAATATTGTATGCTTAATAGGTTGAAACTTAATCATAAAAATGTAAAATATCTTTGTTTTTTAATGAGAAGTAAACATCATTACAGTACAAATTTAGTAATAATTATGTATCCTCTGTTTCACAAGTTAACAACCTTGGTATTTTGATCAGTTATAACCTATTATTTGAAGAACATATTGGAAATATTTGTAAGAAACCATTACACAGACTAGGTGGCATTACTATACATTCCAGAGAATTTTCCTACTTTGCTACCTATCGCTTACTGCATATATCTATGCATACCTGCCAACCCTTCCGATTTACCTGGAAACTTTCCGTTTTTTAACTTGTCTTCCGATGTTCCAGTTTATTTTTAATTCTTCCTATTTTTGACCAATATAATCTCCAGTACGATCAATAATTATCCCTTAGGATAAAGGGTAAATTGTTATGTACTTGTGTAATTTACGTATCCTCATTTTCAAGAGTGTTTATTTGTAGCCTTTATTTGCGAGTGTATCGTCCGTCGCCTTCGTGTTTCCTACTTGCTACTGCAGCATGTGTGCTTTACAGCTGGGCATTTGTGATGGCAACAGTCTAGTGTGCGCTAGCGACTCTTAATTGGGACGAATGAATGAGTTCTTACTGTTAACATAGTTTCTGTCCGTAATTTCCTTGGAGTTGTAGGCCACGTGTTTATTCTAGCAAATCTGTGCTTTTCCGCATGACAGTCGTATGTTAATAATGTATGAGACATATCGATCTCTCTTGTATATTGTAGTTTTGCGTATTTCATTGCATTTTTGTTCAGTCTTACTTCATAATTTAAATGAGTTGGATGCGTTTCAGGGAGTTGTTTCGGTGACAGTTTCTGCAATTTTCTCTTCACGTTATGGCCAAAAAACAAACGCTATCTCCACATGTTCAGAGATACCTATATAATTAAATTTCCGTTCATTTTACAGTCTAATAAAGGAAACTTTTATATGTTTTGTTGTGTGTGTCGGTGTGATATAAATACAGTGGTACCTCTATCTCAAATCACCTCGGGAGATGTTTTATTTCGAGTTATCGAAATTTTGTAATAGAATGCCGTTTTTGAGCATGTATTGCACATAATTGAATCATATGTATCTATGGGCTTTTACTGAAAACATTATTTTTAACAGTACTTAAAAATATACAAAGAAACTCTATTTTATGGCATCACTTTAATTATAACACTTACTATAGTAACTTTTTAGAAGACAGGATACAGTACATACAGTAGTGAAAAGAGAATCATTGCTCCATTAACACCTTTGGAAAAAATCCGTTAGCATCTTCTGTTTGTTGCGGTTAACCTTTCCTCCCTTCATGTTGATACTTCTCGTCAATGCCATGCAGCCGAGTTTTGTCAATGGAGCTTGTCATCCACGACTTCTGTGCTTGCTTTTGTACGTGACTGGTAATTGACACCCGAGAAATAGCGAGACTTTGCCGATTTTCCGATCACTAGAAGTTTGTTTTGCGGTTCCTGTCATATTAGCCCCCAGAATCACACTAGACCTTTCTTTACTTGTCAACTGTTCCTCACAAACCACAAATACTGTATTGCACAGTTAAGATTTTGCACAAAATTCGTGTTACAGGGTTTTTTTCTTGCTTCAAGGGAGGAAATGTTTGCTTCGAGAAACTAGAAATTTGTGTAACCAAATTTCGCGTAATAAAGAAATAAATACACATGAAGAATAGGACAAACAGCCGGAACTTTACTTCAAGATAACTGAAAATTCTAGTAATGGAGGTTCAAGATATTGAGGTTCGACTGTGTAATTCCTATATATGTGTCACAAATGAGTGATTAGGTACATTTTTCTTGCAACCATGTTTATGTTTTTGTTTGAGATTTTAACCCTTTATAGGGCAGGATTTTTTCCTTTGGTTATGAGTACATTTTTATGTTTCTCTTAATCCTGAGTTGCAAACGAGTGGGTTAGAACAGTTTTTAAGGCAATTTGCTTCTAAATTTGAAATATGAATTAAAATATGGTCCATTCTGACCCACAACTTCCTGTATGTGGATGGTGGCTACTTATTTAGCCACCATCATTATATGAAGACACAATTTTCTTTCATTTGTAGGAACTTTTAAACAATACCGTAGGACAAATACAAATAGTCTTTACAAATTTGGATGAACCTTGATGAGAGACTAAGAAAATTTTCAGGATCATCTTGTTGTATGTCAATGTCATCAGTATCCATGGGATCAGCTGATTCAATCTGACACATCGTTACAATTCAGAATCATTGCTGCTTTTAGAACGACTAGATGTATCCATCATCCAAGTTCTGTATGCAACAGAATCTTCAGCATCACTATCTTCATGGTCCTTGGGGTCGTATGCTTGATCTGCTGAAACAGCATCTAGTAAGTCATAGCTCGTCTGCCGACATGCTTATTTACGTCCACGTATTTCTCCATGACGTATCTTGAATCGCATGTAAGAAAATACGGATAGACATGTTTTATAGCAGCTGAACGCTGTTACAATGATCATTTATAGCATAAACATAGGCCTAGGTCTACGGCTAAAAGTGAGGTTATGTTTTGTCACTTGCCAACTCGGATAAAGGCGATATTATCTGAGCGGATAATTTCCCATATTAAAGTCGCAAATTGGTTACATACATGTTTATTTCTACGTACATTTTTACCTCACACTATTCTATAACTATACATGTTTCCTTCATAATGTAACATAATTAGTTGGCAAGCGTAGTATTGTTTGGCGCAACGTCATCAAAACTACTTCATAAAACAATGTACTTGTGAAGAGATCTGCTAACTTTTGGCAGAATAAACTGTCTGAATATAAACTGAAGACCCTGATATAGCCACAACTAGCAATTCAAATTTTGTTTGTTAGAAAAACATCGAATTCACTCCAATACAGCATAACCATATTTTCGCATGGAGCCTCTATGGATGTTGGCAATATAGTTAGCTATCTCGATTGTATTCCAATTCCAGTTGCTTGCATCGACTTCAAAGTCTTCTTTGTGGCTTACTATTTAGCCACTATCCGTTCAGGCAAGTGGTTTATGGCAATAAAGACAAAATTCATTGCAATTTTTTTAACAATATGGACCTTTATGTGGGGTGGCTAAATATTTAGCCACCAACCTATCAGGGGTTAAATTGAATGGTAAATTCACATTGTATCTGTAGGTATGTATGTCTTTTATGCTGTCCTTTTTTCCACATAGACTGTGTGGTGCATTATATGTGAAGAAATCCAATATTTCAAAAATCTTGTTATTTTTTATTTCTAAAAGTTGGCAGCTATGTCTGTGGCATGCCCTATACTTGAATACTGTTCACCTGTATGGAATCCTTTTCATCAGACCTCTCTCTCATATTTTTACTCTACATAAATTACATTAAAAGTATATTTCAGAATTTAGAATTGTTTTTGTTTGATGATGCAAACATTCTTATGAAAGTTTATTATCCACTTGGTTGTTTAAAACTTAAAGATGATTTACATTATCTGGAATAGTATTGTATGCTAAATAGGTTGAAACTTAATCATGAAAAATGAAAAATATCTTTGTTTTGTAAGAAGTAAAAAATCATTTCAGTACAAATTTAGTAATGTTGTACCCTCTGTTTAACAAGTTAACAACCTTGGTATTTTGATCAGTAATAACCTATTATTTGAAGAACTTATTTTAAATATTTGTAAGAAATCAATACACGGACTTGGTTGCATTACTATATATTCCAAAGAGTTTTCCTACTTCGCTACCTATCGTTTACTGTATATATCTTCTGGTATGCCCTATACTTCAATACTGTTCACCTGTATGGAACTGTTCTCATCACTTGCCCACAAGTACAGAAACTAAAACGATGAAACAATGCAAAGCTGCTGAACTCTGCTATGAAGATATCACAGAATTCAATCATCATATGTCTTCTTTAAACAAGGTCGATCAAGACAAGTTTCTATCGATGTATATGCACATTTCCACACCTCAGCGCTGGGTAGTGAACATTGAAAGTGCTATGAAGGAGAAAACTGTTTCTGTGAAGTACAGCATTAGGAATAAAACTGGTGAAATACTTCCTGTCTGTGCTGCAACTTTTCAAGGAATTTCTGGCATGTCAAAGGACAGATTCTTATATGGCTAGTAGGTTTCATCATACTGGGAAGTTACCTAAGAAAAATCGAGGTGCTGACAGAACACGCAAGGAACACATGGACATAACGGTTGCCATTAAGAATCACATCAAAAGGTATAAATGCAGAGAGAGCAATCATGGCAGAGGAAAGTCTAAAAGAGGATATTTACAGTCATATCTCTCAGTCAATAAGATGTGGAAGACATTCTGTGAAGAAACTAAAAGTTCTGGATTGAAACTGTGCTCGCTGTCAAAATACATATTCTATAAGTGTTTCAATCTGTCATTCAAAACTTATCACACTGATACCTCTCCATTGTAAAATTAGTCTGATGAAAATAGACAGAATATGCCTAGAGAGGAAGAATGAACTGAGGACAAGTTATAGATTGCATAAACTTCGTGCAAAGCGGTTTTATCAAATAATGAAAGAAAACCCAGGTGTCATCAAGATATGTTTTGACATGCAACAGAATCAACCAATTCCGAAGTTATCAGTGAGTGAGGTTTTCTATGCTAGACAAGTGTGGTTATACAATCTGCATCATGATTCACTCAAAGGAGCAGAGAAAGGAAGACATATTTTTCTGTACTTGGCTAGAAACAGAATCTTCAAGAGGTTGCAACCAAAGTGCCAAGCCGATTGTAGCACACTATTCCACTGGTGCCAGGCATGAATTTCAATAGTATTCCGCTGGTGCCACAGCAATTATACGGCTTGTAGGCTGTTTATATAATCTTGGGATATATTAATATGATGTATTAAGTAAATTTTATTTCATCATACCAAGGTCATGTGTGACGCCATTTTCACTAAGCGTAAGATATAGTGTGACGCCATATGGTGTCATAGAATTTTTTTATGTTTTATATGGGATGTACAACACAAATTTCAATAATGTCAAATTTATGTGATAATTCACACTAACACAATATTTACGAAAACCTGCTGAAATGCAAAACAAATCCTTATATTACATTACATATTGTTACCCCCTGTGGGTGGGGGACGCAGATGAATACATCCCCGGTATACCCTGCCTGTTGTAAGAGGCAACTGAAAAGGGGCGAGCTAGGCGCGGACACGGATTGTGGTTTGGTACCATCTTTTGGACCACCTGTGGATGGGAAGAGTTGAATAAATCCACAGGTAATTCCTTTTTGTCGTAGAAGGCGACTAAGAGGGTCATGTGGCCACCGGTCTGCTCTTTTTTCTTTTTGAGGGTCAGTTGTAGACCGATTCAAAATTCTTGATGTGGGTGCTCCTGTGGCTGAAGAAGTATCAATTCGAAGATTTAGATGCTCCTGGCTTGTAAATTGAATATCTTTCTGTGTCCCTACACAAGGACATCAGTCATCATTGTTCACAGGATTGTGTACACCATTTGCACCAGCATCGTGGTCACTATCAGTATCGCCACTGTCTTCCACATCACTCGATACATTCATCATGCTGTCAGGGCACTCGTCACAGCGTTATATTCACTGTCAACACATACAACTTTCTCTCCATCAGAATCCATAAGTAATTCACAAATATCCAATTCACTAATTCTCTTCTGGGTAAGTCACCATTTCTACCAATAATATTAACAATATCTACCATTTCTTTATATTTTTGCACAGCTATACAAACCGAGTGATAATTTTCACGTAAACAAGGAAAAACAATGCCTTGGGCGCTTTCACTCGTAAGAATGATCACGGGCCAGTCGGTGGTTTTGGAAGAATACTGTGGCGCCGTATGGTGGCACATAGTAGCAAGACCAGCCATATGGCATCATGTCGCACCCAACGCGTTAACCTGGAAAAGAAACTGCACAAAGATGGCCCTACCACGATACATTTATTCTCAGACTCTTGTAGCAGCCAAAACAAAAACAGTGTCATCCTGGCCACACTTGCTGCTTTCTTGGAAAAAAGCACATTATTCCTTAATATTCTACATTTCTTCCCTATTCGGGGACACACCTACATGGCTCCAGACAGTATTCGGTAGAATTGAAATCTTACAGAAGACAGGAAAATATACTCTCACAAACAATACTACGATATCTTAGACAAGCATGGCACCCTTAAAATTCTTAGCAGGGACTGGGAAATCAAAGATCTAAAAGAGAGTTCACAGAAGTTACTACGAGCTAAGTTGCATGTTAGAATACAAGTAACAAATGCTGGGGGTGTACCTTAATTACGCCACGACCGCTTCCTTCCAACTCCTAAGCCTTTCCTATCCCATCGTTGCCATAAGACCTATCTGTGTCGGTGCGACGTAAAGCCCGTAGAAAAAACAAAAGATAATACAAGTAACAGCCTTCTGATGGCTGTGTGTTTTGATGAGTTCTTAAATATTGAGTAGACTTTATTTTCTAAGACTTAACTTTAATTTAACCTCTGTGATATTAATGTGTTCATCCATTACAATAGGGTTGATATTATAGGTGAATACCTTATTTTGTTTTATGTTACACTGCTTGATGCTAAGTATGTTAGAATCTAATAATAGTATGTAATCTTACAATACCAAGTAACCTATATTAAAAAATGTATGACAATGAAGCTCAAAAATAAATACATTTTCAAAAAATATTATTCACAAAATAAAAATAAGTACATAATTCCATAAACAAAAGTACAGTGGAATCTTGATTCTCCGTTTTTCGAGGGACCACGGATAAAAAACGTACAACACGGGTAAACGGAGAATCCGGGTACAAATTATCCATCAACAATTTGGCTAAATATCACAAAAATGAAATGTGTATTCCTATAATCTTACAAACACAAACCAAACTACAGCCCCAACGGGATTTCCGTCTACCAAGCAACTGCTGCTCGGTCCAAATGCCTGCAGATTACGAGGTGACGCATGGTCAGTGTGACGAATCCTCTCCGTTGTTATTCCTGGCTTTCTAGGCTGAGGTCGCTATCTCACCATTAAATAGCTCCTCAACTAAAGGTAATCGTAGAATGAGTGAACCTGGAATCAGCCCTCATATCCAGGTAAAAATGACCAGGCTGGGAATCGAACCCGGGCCGTCCGGGTGGTGAGAGGCGGGCAAGTTAGACCGCGGGTCCGGCTTCAAACATTAATTACCGATACGTGACTAAAAAATCTCGAAACTTTACATTCAGTTTTACCACAGAAACTTCGTCAGTTTCCTTTGAAAACTTGTTTCAGTTCAGCAATATTGATCAGCCAAACTCTTTGAAAAATCTAATACCAGTAACGCCAAGCCAAACAACAATCGGCCACAAGTAGTTTTTAAATCTGTAATCTAATGAAATAAAGCACATTAGATACAAAAGCGCCTAACATGATGGCGAAACCCTTTCTTTTTTTTATCTTCCATTGTAATTTGGTCACCGGTACTGTTCATAGTTTATGGAAATCTTGTACCGTGTAAATTAGGCTTACCGTACATTGACTTTTAAAGGTTATGTTGAACTCGATAATATGGTTTCGAGTGTAAGTAGGCCCTATCGATTCTCAAGTTCTGGAATGCATTATATTCAATTCTGCCCGTCACTAATCACAATCAAATTGGAAAGAGAAAAAATATCATGAACACTTCCGAAATAACGGTTATTCGCGACCTTGACCTCAGCTGGAAAGTGCGCTTGCTGTACAAGTCGGTACGAGTGCAGAAATGATACAAAGTTTTTAAATTTAACGTGCTAAAATAAAACAACTGCGGTTTTTGTAATATTGTAACACAAACGTGAAATTCCCAGTCTAATATTAGGACCAAAACAGCAATAGGCAATCCCAAAACCTTCCTTGGTTTTATGTATGTAAGGTGCAACATCTGTTCTGGTCTCTATAACATAATTGGGTACGATAATATTGAACTACGGTACTAAATTTTTGTTGCTTAAGAAGGAGCAGTTTCGATTCCTGCCTGAAAGCCCAGTTACTATACAGTGCCCTGAGGGAAGTGCCGAAAATCTGTTCGGCGATACACTCGAAAAAAGTAAAGAAAAAATAAACATCTAACCCAGGATATAATGTAGACGTTTTGCAAGTACGAATTATTGAAGAAACTCGTTCCGTCTTCTAGTAGAGCTGCCGATATGCGCTCTGTCTCCTTCCATTTGTTGTGCACACTCTCTGCCATATGATATCCGAGGATACTATAAACAGTACCATCGGAATGCGATGCTAAGATGGTCCCTTGTTTAAGTTAACCGCCGATCGCTTTTCCAGTACAGTAGGCTACTTCCTCAATTTACCACAATGACGGGACGTTAACATCATGATGCGCAAGTATGCCGTAGGCGCCCTTTCGTGAGATACAATTTCTTGAAAAACGCACGATCGAGGATTTAACATTGATGGGACTGAAATTTCTGGACGGTTGATCTGGGAAATCGTTTCTTCGAGGAACGGATAATGCGTAATTTTTACAATGTGATTTAATTAGGATGCTCGCGGGACCACGTAATTTGAATGAATAATACTGGAAAACGTAGTTTCCGGGAACTGTATATCATTCAGTTAGGGTATTAATGAGAGGTTCCATTTTACCAGAGTATTTGCATATATCGACTTTCGAGAAAACTTGAGAAAATTATCTTCTAATCTTACCTCATCCACCTTAAGTTTCAACAAGTTCTATTCAGGTATCACCGAGCTCGATAGCTGCAGTCGCTTAATTCCGGCCAGTATCCAGTATTCGGGAGATCGTGGGTTCGAACCCCACTGTCGGCAGCCCTGAAGATTTTTTTCCGTGGTTTCCCATTTTCACACCAGGCAAATGCTGGGGCTGTACCTTAATTAAGGCCACGGCTGCTTCCTTCCCACTCCTAGCCCTTCCCTGTCCCATCGTCGCCATAAGACCTATCTGTGTCGGTGCGACGTAAAGCAAATAACAAAAAAAAATATTCAGGTATCGTGCTTGTCTCTATTGGAACTAACATTGACTAAAATTGAAATGTTTCATGCATATTTTTCTAAGTGGAAATAAAAAAAAACATATTTCCTGAAAAGTGATGTTTGCTGCAAATAGTTTTGACAAAACGCTCCTCAATTTTTTTTTTGTTTATATTCATTTAAACAGGCTTCCCATATGATAATGTTGACTATACAGCCATACATTTAATTTTCTGCATAATCTGTCACAATGGCATGAATTCCTGGATGCACCTTTTCATTTTAAAATTGCTCCACTCGGTGAATTGCCAACAATTCCTAAAAATAAAAAATAAATTACATGTACCAGACAGATGCGCGAGGTTTAATCATACATTGTCCATAAATGGGCATAGAACTGACTATGCAATTCATGGACCAATTGAACTAACATCAACGTTACTAAACAAAGTGGATATTGATGTTTTTATTTACTAATTGCCAAAATTTAGATATCCCTTCCACAATCTCCAAAAGTGATTATTACTTTCCTGTGTTTATTTTTATTATAATCTGTGTATATTTGTGCATTCTTCATTTTTATTTGTCTTACACCCCACTGTCTTTCCTTTCTTTTTAGTTTTTAGTTTTTATTTATTGTGTTGCATAAAATATTACCGTTAATAAAGGAGTATTGTTTCGCACCTGTACTTCATATTTGTTACTCACCGCTCTCATTCAGTTTTCTGCAGCATATTCTAACCCTTTCAACTTGACAGGGACACTGGCTATCAATTAATACCTGGTTGCCAGCCATTAAGAATTTACGTAGGTAGTTCTCTTCCCTGTCCCTTCACTATTGTTATTTTGTCTCTGTGTTTTCCAAATTCGTACGTTCCTCGTTGCCAGATGTTCCATTCCAGCTATGTCTTACACCTACCGTATGTTATGCAAACACGATATGTGAACCGCTTAGTCTGACTGTGGTGGTTCAGTCAGCTTCTGCTTCGAACGCTAGCATTGTGCCACGTCCTGGGGACCATCTGGTGGCGAATGAATGTACCTTTTCCACTTCTATTATAACATTCTGTTATACAAAGTGTCATGGTTTAAGAAGCCTTTCTCGTGGTCTAGAGATTTCTTCTTAGGACCCAGTGCGCAGTTTTCTGCAAAACCTTAAGAATTTCACCTTATTTTCTTGATATGGCATAAGCCCAAAAGCCTATACACTATCATGTCTACAAGTACGGGCCATGAAAGCATTAATGGCAACACCATGGTTCTACTTTCTTACCGATAAGTACCATGACCTGGATTTCGGATCCGTTTAGACTACAGGCATCATCGATTCAGTATTGTGCTTTAGAAGCAGTCTCTTGGTCAGTAATACTATTGTTTAACGCTAGTTTCTAGGAGTGTGGGGCATTGCTGGTCGGATCCACTGATTGTATTTTTTAATTGTCCTTGCATTTTGTTTCATTCCGTGTCGTTAAGTGTTGATGACCTAGATGTTAGGCCCCTTTTGAACAACAACAATCATCAGTAGTTAATGCCAAGATGGATGCGCAGAGCAATAAACATTTGACTCTGCTTGATATAAATAATTAATGCGAAAGTGGTGACAGTTAAATGTCATGTGATTCTGAAGGTAATGATGAAGAGTTTATTGTTCACAAAAGTAAGGAATCTTAAGTCGGAAAGTGATGTAGATCTCGACAAAGAGTTAGATGCAGCTCAGCCATCCACATCGTGGACACAATGTTTATACTGGAACACGATCAGTTAAAATTGACTGGAAGTGGAAGGATGAAGACATTGTACCAGGTATACGTAAATTTAGTAATGTATCATCTGCCAGTGCAGTTATTACTCCTAATATGGGTGAGAGACCTTCAGCGCTAGATGTTCTAGCATGTGTTCTGACGGACGAATTCTGGACTGTGATTCAACAGAAACTAACACATACGTTAGAGTTCTTAGGAAATCCAGATTATGAAAAGAAACTTTATGATAAGTGGTTCGACACCTGCGATGATGAATTGAAGGCTTATTTTGCATTATGTATTGTGTCGCAAGTAAAAAAGGGATATTATTGAAACTCCCTTATTTAGCTAAAATATTGCGTTTATTCGCTTTGTTCTAATTTTCAGATTTCTTCACTTTCGAGACAATACTATAGGAAATACTAGTGATCTAAGAAAAGTTGGAAGTGTTATGGAATACTTGAATAACAGATTCCAGTCCATTTATTGGCCAAAGGAAAATGTAGCAATTGACGAGTGTCTCATGAAATTCAGAGGACGTTTTTCAAGTGTTCAGTTCAGTTCTTCCAGGCGTGCTAGATTTGGGATAAAGTATGACAAAGTTCTATAAATTATCTGAATCAAATTCAGGTTATTGTGTGAAATTTATACTGGCAATGATTTAGTTGTGGGAAGTGTAGTCCTGGAGTTGGCAGAGCCCATCTTGGACAAGGGGTATACCCTGTTCTTAGACAATTGGTATTCATCTCCTAAGCTATTCGTGACACTTCGTAATAGGAACACAAATACTGCAGGAACTGTAAAAAAAAAAACACCAGGAAATGATGCCCAAGGATTTAGTGAACAAGCAACTGAACAACGGTGAAGCAGGCAAAGGTCAAGTCTTGGTTTGCTAGCTATAAAATAGCATGACCGCAAGGACGGTTTCATGTTGTCTTCAAAGAATGCAAGTGTTGATATCGTGGACACAGGGAAAAGAAAAAAAGAGAGAAAAAAGCACGGATAAAGTAGCAGAAGGAGAAATTGTTAAAAAGCCAAAAATGGTCCTTGAATATAACGGAATGGGAGGGGTGGACAGGCAGAGGATAAACTACTTGCCTGTTTTCCCATTATAATTAAATTTATAAAAGGCTACAAAAATATTTTCTTCTACGTGCTTGATATCGCTCTACTAAACACGTGTCATCCATTCCCAGAGAGTAAGCAAAAAAAAGCACAGAATTTTGCAGAGTTTCGCTTGGACTTGGCAGATCATATTCTTCAGTCTGTAACATTGCCCTATTATAAAGGAAGAAGAGGGGATTTGAATGGCGATTGTCCAGCTAGACTGCAGGCAAAGACATTGGCACATTTCCGAAGAAGTATTCCTCCCGCAGCAAAGAAGCTTCATCCAGCTGTGGCCTGAGAAGTTTGTACTTCACAAGGTAAACACAGTGAAACAACCTGGGAATGTGAGAAATGTGAAGTACTTTTACATATTCCTTCTTGCTTGAAGAGTTACCACACCAGTGTTAATTACTGAAAAGGTATTTTTAGGCATGTTCACAAGATTTCAATGAATTATGTACCAGTAGTGAATTGTGTGATTTATGTCATGTTTGTCACAAGGGGCATTCTGTATTACAGCCTCAATTTTAAATAGGTATTCAGTGTTATGGTGCAGAAAATCAAATTGGTAGTCAAGGGGTTAATGGTCAGCTCCTGGTTTGTTTCAATTACCACTTTTCTGATGGCATTGGTTGGCTTAATATAGTACATTACTGTCCCCATCTCAAATTACCTGGGAATGAAGAATAACAAGCCACGGCCACATGCACGTTTTAGTACTAGTCGCATAAAAAAGTCTGTCAAGATACTGCGAGATCTATAACTAATTCAAATAATCGTTAACTAACATGTTATAAGAGGAATGCAACATTTATACAATCACCAGTACGAATCAAGATGATATTCAATACAATTCTGTATATAGTGTACTCACCAATGTCACTTGCGGAAGAAAGATAGGTTACTCAGTTCCCTCCTTGTCATCACTGTCGGATTCGTTCACATTTATCACTATCCGTTCAGTGGCATCGTCTACTGACTGGTCTATATCCCACATCATTTTTCCTTGTCTCGATGACCTTTTTTATACACATTTTGCAATATTGAGGGGTCAATAGTTCAGTCCCTTCTAGCTGCAGTTTTCTCACTTATGCAAGGGTGAAAGTTTTGTTTTTCCCTTAACTTAGCTCCACACACTTTCAGTTGGATTTAAAGAGGAATGGTACGGAGGTAATCTTAAAACTTGCCTTCCCGATTGCAATTTGGTATCATCTACTCAATACGTGCCACAAGAGTCCTTGATCTTCTTTGGGATGACATTAAGAAGTAGCAGCTATTACCCTTGTCACATTGAGAGTACTACCAGGACTTGCGTCACTAAACTTCTTAAAAACTTAGAGAACACACTGTTTTTCTCCATTTTTCAATGCTTTTGTCTTCATATTCTTTATATGAAAAGGACCGGGTTCACCCATCTTCTCTCCACACGTAACTAACAAAGGTTATGTTAACGTAAATTAAAACGGTTTACTAAATCCTGAACACCAAGACAAAGAATGACTACCAACTTAATGATATATTACTAAATATTAGCACGAAAGAAACTCTTGATAATATGCTGTGTCACTAGCACGCCAATGACACCCAGAACACAGCTTTAAAAAGGAAACACATGGGTTTGTGTGTTTGCTAAATGAGCCGCTACTGAATACTGCAATGGCTGTTCCGCTGTTGACACATCACCCCTCTCAAAAGGCACTTAAATGCGCGAGTATCAATTATAAATTGAAACTAAAACAGCTTTTTACAAGTGGAAAGTAAAAATAAATGGATTTAGATGGCGTGCATAACTTTTATGTGGAAATAACATTACTTACTTGAAGTATTTTCAATGCCTTACCAAAGGATACAGTACCACCACATTTACTACATCCTTTTTGTATTTACCTTATCTCCCAGGATATTTAAGATGGGGTGCAGTTATGTAGGTTGCTTACCCCACAAGTGATGTCTTACACTATCGTACTGTCTATGCTGTTGACCTATCTGACTAGTGAAGAAGGCTAAATATAGATCATGCAGGATGGAGCTTCTATGTTGGTACAGCAAAACTGTTATATTGTAAGATTAATAATGGTGTTACCAATTTTAATTAACTCAAAAAAATAACTTTACTTCTTATATGTTGAAACTGTTGTGGTGAAAATGTTATCTTTTTTTTTTTTAAAGGACTTTGATGTGGAACGTGACAAGTATGGACGACCAATTAAGGGAGGCGGCGGCGGTGGTGGTGGAGGAGGAGGAAGTAGCGCTGGTGGGGGTGGGAATGCAGATGCTGGTCGTATGAGAGAAGCTCTTAGAGGCAAATGGGATCCTGCACCATCTGCTATGGCATCATTTAACCGTGCTGGTAATGCTGATACCCAAAAGTGGGGCAATACTTATGGACTTAGCCCTCAATTCTTGGAAAATCTGTGCATCACTGGGCCTTTGATGACAAGAGTGTTCGTGGCCAATGTAAGTGTATTCATTTATCATTCTGTTTACTTTTCATATAGTTTGTTTAATATAGAGTATTGATGGAATTAATGTATTCCCATCACAATATTCAAAATTAAATCTCGCTTCCGTGGATGTTCAATATTTATTCAGATCTGACTTGGCATCAAATCCTCATTCTCTGCAGAAATATACAGTTGTGAATATATTCCTGAAATTCTTGGAATTGTGACAAATTTATAAGCGATTCAGTATTTTTAGTGGTGTTTGTACTGAGTTCAACTAAGGAACTTTATAATCATTCTTTTAGGGAGGCATATTGTGCTGAATTTCCTTGTTCTATGCGATCACGGAAAGGCGAAACATTCGCATTCTGTTCCATGTGGTCGTATGATATAAACGTTTTTCACGGAGGAAGAACCGAATTAGTAAATCATATTAAATCTGTTAAACCAGTCTCCAATACAATATTTAAGGATGGCAGTCAGAAAATTAGTTTTTTTACGTCTTATGGAGCCAACCTTGATATAGTACGAACTGAATTCTTGTACACTTCATATTTAATTGAACATGATATCGCGTTATTTGCTGCTGATCATGCTGGTTCTCTGTTTAGGAAAACTTTTCCAGGTTCAGAAATTGCAAAAATGTATGGCTGTGGTCGTGCGAAAACCACACATTTTGAAAGTACAGTAGAACCTCGATAATTCAAAATCCCGTCTAATTCGAAGAAGCTCTCGTTCCCGGAAACATGAGATACAGTTTTGCATGTTATTTAAATTGTTTAATTCGAAATACGGATAATTCGTAATTCGAAGTACAATGTCGGCCCCATTACCGAAATTCAGACTTTTAATTCGAAACTGCCTTTACATTTTAAAACAATAGTATGTTACAGAGTAATTTCAACTCAAAATGTATCCGCTCCGCGTCATAATAGAACGCGCGTTCCTGAACGTGGAAGGGTAGCTTTCCGCACTTACTCACTTCGGTGGGTCTACAGTGCGCTTCATGATTGCTAAGTTGAATGAAATCTGAATTCTTTTGTATTCAACCTTTTAACGAACGCCGTAATATCACGCAACAGGCAGTGTGCGGAAAAACAGAATCCGCGAACACTGGCGATGCCGACAGTTGACGAAAAAGCATAGTTCAGATAATAAATTCTTAGGCACCGAACAATATTGTCATTGCCGGTGAAACTGCATTGCTTTATTTTAATGCAAGCCCAAATGGTCTTATGGTTTTAAATGGGTCATATTAGTACGTTGCATTGCACATGGGATGGAAGCGAGAAACTTTGTCCCCTCGTCGTAGGAAAGTTCGATAAACCACAATGTTTTAAGGACGTCGCTTACTTTCCATGCTAGTACAAAGCATCTACAAATGGAAACAGTACAGAAGTTCAAAAAATAATGCATTTGTACAGGGGGAGCGGCATAATTTATCCTCGTCTTTGAATTGTGTGATTTTTTTCTTTCGTTGCATGAAGTTATGTTTGTCAGTGATTTATCCAAGTGCATTATTTCAACGTTGTAAATGCACCTTGTTGGATACATTTCGGAAATAGTTTTTTCCATTGCATTTGAAGGGTTTAAACTGTGAATCGAGGTGATTGCGTGTATTAATGGGTCTTAGAATACTTTGTGACGCGGCAAGTGTTTACATTTCTGAAGTACGAGAAAGTGCCATGGCGGGAAATCGTACACGGATAGAGTCATAGAAAAGTTCGATTTTAAGGGCATCGGGTACTTCCTTTGTAAATACAAGGCATCTAAAATGCGTAAAGTATAGTAATCCAATTAATAAAGCACTTGCACATGGGAGCCAGCATAGATTTCCCCTCGTCTTTGAATCGTGCTTTTTTTTTTTCTTTTTTTTTTTTTTTCTCTTTCTTTCTTTCTTTCTTTCGTTGCGTGAGGTTATGTTTGCCAGTGGGATATCTGAGTGCATTACTTGAATACTGTAAATGCACCTTCTTGGATACATTTTGGAAATAGTTCTTTTTTCATGGCATTTGAAGGGTATAAACTGTAAATCAAGGTTAACTGCATGCAGTAACGGGCCATAGAATAGTTTGTAACGCGATAAGGATTGATACTTCTGAATTGCGAATTGGCGGTTAATTCGAAATCACGTAATTCGAAGTCCGATTTTTGAGTCCCAACCACTTCGAATTAACGAGGTTTTACTGTAATTGCTACATATTCAAGAAGTGATCTCGTTGGTTACATGCAACATGAACCCTATTCTGTAGCTACGGATTGGAGCAATAATAGTAATGCTAAGCTTTACCCTATTTGTTGTCACTTGTTTTGCGGCAAAGCGGGAAAAGATATGCTCAATGTTGTCTGTCCCAGCATTTGTGGCTGATTCAACGGGACTTAATATTTGGCAATTTGGTAATTTCACAGTTAGTGTTAGAAAATACCAATTCAAAATTGTGTAGCGTTCTGTTCCGACAATGCTCCAGTCAGGATTGGAAAGAACAAATAGTGTTGCTGCTGTTTTAAGTGAAACACAGTCGTGTCTTCATACTGGATTGCTCATGCCATTTGATTAACTTGGCTGCTGCGAAAGGTGCAAGCAGTTTCTCACTTCTAGTTGAACTATTAGTCGACATCTTCTATTATTTAGAAGAGAGTTTTAAGAGGAAGGAAGGCCTTAGGAAATTCCAAGAGCTTCACAACAGGGAAACAAAGAAGATACTGTAACATGTTAGCACAAGATGACTGTCCTTAAATTAGGTGTCAGCTGAGGCTGTTACAACAATGGGATCCACTACTTGGTTTCTTTAATGATTAGGTGTTTGTTAACGCTCAGTGTGCGTCAACTACTAGCTTAACATCATATGATCCCAAAAGCCGAACTTGGTAGTTGCAAAGATCATGAAAAGAGGAAAGCTACTGAGCTATTGGAATTGGTTGCTCCCAAAGATTTGAATGTGTCTCAAAATCTGACACTTGTTTACTAAACAATGAGAAAATCATTAAAAATCGTGAAGAAATTTTTGTAATGATTATGTCATCAGGCTTGAATAAGGCACACTGTGGCTTCCTGTATGCTGTCATTCATTTTGATGAGTTAGTCATTGGCTTTGAGACAAATTAACTTGGTGAAGAACCTCAGAGATAAATCAAAATTATATTCATGCCAGATTTCCATCAATGTTGCCAAGGAAAGACAGCGAGTCAGTTGAGGATGCAATGAATGTGCTTCAGATTGATGACTGTGCTATTGTTGAGTGTGAGAATCTGACACATGACATTGAATGAGCTCGCTTGAACATTTGTGGACCTGATGGTGTTAAGTACACTAGTGCCCAAAAGTTAAGCATAAGTTACGAGTAAGCAGGGCAACAGGAAGTAGACTGGAAATCGCTTGACATATGCACCTACCCACCTTACATGTTTGCTTTTTATAGGAAAGGAGTGTTCCCTGCTTTGACTAGTGGCGTAACCACAAGGTAAACACAGCCAGGGCCTGCGTCCCATATTCCGTTAGTCGTGTTTGCCCTGTTTATAGTGTGTGGAGTGTAGCCTCGTGAAGAACGTGACAATAAAATGGCACGACGACTCCATTTGGACCCCGTTTTGCAGGGTAGAATACTCGGCCGTCTGGAAGCAGGTCAGACATAGACCAAAGTCGCCATATCCTTGAATGTGCCTCAGAGTGTCATTTCCAGGCTTTGGAGACAATTTCGAGACACAGGAAATGTTAATCGTAGGCCAGTACCAGGTTCGACCAAGGGTAACCACTTCACAGCAGGACCGATATATAGCCTTAACTGCCTGACGAATTTGGGGTGCTCTTGCACGGCTATTGTCGGCAGAGCTTGCAGCGGTCTCAGGGTTTTCAGTTTTTCGGCGAACTGTGTACCGGAGGCTCAGAACAGCAGGACTGTTTGCCTGACATCCAGCGGTGTGCGTCCCAATCACTCCAGCACAGAGACGGGCCCGTTTACTGTGGAGCTATCAACATCGAAACTGGACCATGAATGAATGGAGGCATGTTCTCTTCACAGATGAATCCCGCTTCAGTTTGCAGAATGATTCCTGTCGCACATTAATCTGGAGGGAACCAGGTAGCCGATACAACCGCAGGAACGTCGTGGAATGGGGCCAGTATGGTGGTGGTGGCATCATGGTATAAGGCGGCGTCATGTTGAATGGCCATACGGACCTGCACTTCTTTACGGTTGGTCTGAGGAACACTGTTAACCCTCCGAGATACAGGGATGAGGTACTGCGACCACATGTTTGACTCTTCAGAGGTGTGGTTGGTCCAGACTTCCTCTTAATGGACGATAATGCCCGACTGCACTGTGCTGCTTTGGTGGATAAATTTCTGGCTGGGGAACACATTCATTGCATGGACTGGCCAGCGAGGTTTGCAGATCTGAATCCTATAGAACATGCCTCGGATACATTGCGGAGGAGAATTGCATCCCGTCAGCCTCCACCAATGACTCTCCAAGACCTTCGTATTGCCCTTTGGGAGGAATGGGATCGACTGCCAGAAGAGCTCTTGGACCATCTGATAGAGAGCATGCCATGTCGCTGCGATGCATGTATGGCTGTTAGGGGCAACCGTACACCCTATTAACAGCATATTTCGTTGTGGAAGACAATGACAAGTCAAAGGTGTACCTTAGCTGTCAGAACCTTGCCGACACGGGTGGTGTTTTTTTTTATTTTTTAAAATTTTTTATTTTATTATTTTTTTTTTTTAACAAGTTGTGTGACGTGTGTGGCAGCTTCAGTTTGTTCAGCAAGCCGTCTGACATTCCCTTCAGGTGGTATGGCCTAGTGCAGGGATGGCGAACCTTTTCCAACTAGTGTGCCATTTTAGGTCTGGATTATTATTCTCAACTGTTTACTGTGCCACTTGTTATTTTCGTTTGTAATGGATACAACCTCTACCCCTACTAACCACCGCTACCACCGACTTCCGTCCCTAATTCCAATTTGTGTTCATAATATATTACATATATATATTGTAAAATACCAAATACATGTGATTGCATGTTTCATGGTCGTATTTTGCGAATACCGCAAAAATAGTAGCTTTGTAATTTATGTTAGGTTCATAACTTGTCTTCACAATATTCACTGTAGAAAATATCTGCTTGCAGGAGTATGATGACCCAAACAAAGTAAGTAGCGCTGTAGCAAGTTTCTTCATGGCCAAAAACTTTTGTGGGAGACTGTTCCACTGTTCAAGTATTAAGTTCTCCGGCTTCTGGAGAGAGTATTCACCATCCACAGCACACCCGATTTTCACTAATGCTTCATCAAATTGTACGAAATTTTCACCCATACATGCTTTCTTAAAATTCAGTCAACTCCATTTCTAAACTGCCAATATCTAACCATGCAAAAAAAAGTCATTTGTGCAATATGAGGTTTGGAAATAAAGTGCGATACTTTCTCCATATCTCAATATTGGGATCATTTCTTGGCAACTATTTGTCTTACAAAATTCACAACAATAAACAGTTACTCACTACAAAAAACTATGCGATGCTGGCAACCACACACAAGCCAAATTTCACTAATTCACTTGATATGGGTGAGCGAATGGCTCGTCGGCTGCATCTGACATTTCACTTGACTTCAGGACCTCTGGGTGTTGTAGTGTTGCCATAATGCACGTTCGAACGGAACTAGAATTTAGATATTCGGTATTTATTTCTTAAACCTGAAACACTATGACTATACGATGGATGAGATATGTATAGTCTAGAGTACAAAACGTACATAAAAATGTTAAGATGGTCATGTGGTGTGCCACCGAAATCGTGTTCGCGTGTCACCTAATGACACGCGTGGCATAGGTTCGCCATCCCTGGCCTAGTGTATGATAGGATATCCAGGTTAATGCTTTCTGTTCTTACTCTACCGCACAGCAGTGCTGAGTGTGAACATGTGGTCAGCTTGCTGAAAAAGTACCATAATCAGTTAGGTCCTCATTGTCAAATGAAATTCTGGATTCTGTTTCTGTTTTGAAAACCAGAAATACTGGTCCATGTTACTACAGTAGTTTTCCTCCAGAATTTCTGAAGAAAGCAAGGAAAACAAGTAATTTCCATCTGTCCTCTCCAACCTGTGATGGATAATAGCCTGTATACTCTGAAGTTGACAGGATTTTGTAAATAAGTGCACAGGTTTAGTTTAATTTTGATGGTGACATCCATATTGTGACCCACAAGTTTAAAGTGAATAGAAAAAACCCACTCAATGTAGTGTGTGAACTGTTCCCAGTGTTACGTGGAAATAGATGAGCACTCGTCATGATGTAACTTCGTGTAAGTATCTAATTTCAGGGGTGATCATAACATGTATTTGACTTGTATTAGTATTGTTTATTTCCCCCTTGCCTTCCTTTTTCACCATGTGTCAAGACTGCAGTGCATGCGTGTTCAGTAATAAAGCAGTTGTTAAGCGAAAATGTAAGAACATAGACTCATGGTATGGCCGTGTAAAAAGGATGGATCAAATGATTACAGCAAGAAAATGGCTAGAAAAGGAACTGGAAGGCAAAAGACCTAGAGGTAGACCAAGGAATCGGATCGGTCAAGTAATCGTAATCTATAATCTTCATTTCCATATTGACAAATTGCACAATTAAAAATAGGAGAGGATTTCCACCAATCAATACTTATTTATTGCATATATTAAACTACAGGACCGGTTTCGACCTCATATACAAGGTCATCTTCAGCTGAACCATACATACATATTTATATAATGAAGCTTTGATTAAGATTGTGTTGTTAAAGGAATGCTATATGATGATGATGTACATTTAGTCACATACAAATGGGGCACGTCTTAGCATGAACTGGCGTATATGTCATTCTGTACAATATTGCAGCTGTATGTCTAAAATATTATGTTGAAGGTCTTAAAATTAGTGTATAAAATATGTCTTTACTTAAACTAACTTATATATGTACAAGATAAATACAATATATAAAAACACTTCATGCATATGAACATTCGTTCTTGCTTGTTGGTCAATACATCGACTAACTTCCGTATTTAAGTCTTATTTACAGTTGTACACTTCAGCTGCTATTCTTGGAGTTTGTAAATTGCATGGGTAAAAATTTTTTTTTGTCTTCCTGTGTATACGTGGGATAAAACACTTTCAGTTTTTTAAAAAGGTGCCAAATGTATGGATGAAATTCAACTAAAATATGTTCAGCTCTGCTGTGTGTGTTGCCCTTTTATTGGAATCAATTCATGTTGTCCTGTAACGTCCGTAAAGTGACAATAGTGACAATGTGGCGTTGGTGTTCGATGATGAAATAAAGCGTACATTTTCAAGTCTGAGCAAAGTCCTGATAAGAAAACACATTGTTTCTTTAATTGAGAGATTAAATGGTAAAAAAAGACGAAGAGGAAGAACAAAATATGCAAGCCGAGCCTACAAATACAGAAAAAAGTGATTTGACGCTCAAAGAAAAACTTCAGCTGGAAATAGAAAACAGCATGAAGTCTCCTGAAGCATTAAATGAAAATGAATTTTCCAGAATCGTTAAGAAAGAAATGAACTTATACAAGTCTTCAAATTCTACTCGGAGCTATAACCTAGAGCAGGCTTATAAGTATTTACTAACGATTCCTCCAACTTCCATCGAACCTGAGCCCGCTTTCTCAACAGCTGCGTATATGTGCAACAAATTGAGAAGCAGGTATGGTGATGAGACATTGAACGCGTTATTTCTCAGATCATATTTTCGCAATTCAAACTAGAGTGTTGTTATTAAATTAGTTTTCATTATATTTACGAGGAATGTGAAATGTGACTGGTTAATGTAATTTTTAAATACTTTTTGCTAAGAAACTTTCTACGTACTTACTATATTGTTACATGAATGTTGTCTATTTAGTCTATGTTCAGAGAGATTGTTGTTAATTTCTAAAGTTTATTTGCATAGTTCGTTATATAAGGGTTTTTTTAACTTTATGTAAGTTTTAAGAGATCTCACTGATTCTTGGGAAAGAATAATTTTAACATAGAGACTGAGTGATGTTAAATCCGGTTAGTCTGACTCTGTCTGATTAGTTAGAGTGATTAGATTAAATAGGTGTATACCGTAAAATATGTTTTTGTCTAAATTTTGATTTTCTGATTAAACAGCTGATTTCTGTGAGAATATCTTTCTTTTTATTTGTAACTTTCAATCCCAGGATAATCCCGGGACTGACCAAATGTAATCCCGAAATCCCGGGATTAGAAATAAGGGCCGGGATCGAATCCCTAGTCTTGTGGCACCATTCGCAACAAAGTGAGCCAGCTGAATTACATTTTGAACGTCTTCCACGTCATTTGGTTCGTCTGGAACAACTTCACTCTCAGGATCACTTCACTGTGATCATCAGTACGAATCCACTCATGATCTGATAAAGAAGATACCTCATCATCAATCTCCATTTGTAAAACTGGTGAAATACACGCACAATCAAGCCGATCTACTTTTTGTTTGGAAGCCATGATTCGGTTCATAAATGGCTGCGCGGGAACTTCGTGCAAGGCGCCAAAACAAATACATTTCATGAAGCTGTGACAGCTCTAAAAAACAACACATAGCGTGATCTCGTGGAAAACATATGAACTAATGCGATAGATTCCATGGCAACGCCATATGCCTTCACACTCAAGATAAATACGCGATAAATTTTACGATCGACTAATGCCATCACACCCACTGTAGAAGCCCAGCGCGAAAACGTTTAAAGACGTCATACCCAGTTAAGGGGTTGAAGGAAAACTATGACGATATTTGGAATTGTGGCATCGTACCTCATTTGGTTTAATTGAAATGTGAATTCTCATCATAATCTATTCTTGACTTGTTTTAGGAGTGGTTTATTATAGAAACTATTTTTCTTTGTGAATTTATTTAATTCATTTGATCTCCCAAGGCACCAAGCTGTTGCATGGGCAGTCTCCAGTTTGAATAAATTGGATTTTATGTTGTATTCCTCAATTTTTAATCGTATATATTAATTCAGTAGTATAGATCCCTTTTGCGGCACTCACAAAAAAACGATCGCGACCAATCAGTATTCAAAAGAAAGAGAATTGACATTAGCAGTGACGAATTGCACTCCCAATTCTTGCAATTTCTTTAAAAATTAAAGAAAATTGTACAAAGTGTGTGATTTGCAAATACTGTTGCTGTAGTAAAATACGCACAGTCATTTGCTGTCCACTTCACATTTTGGCTGCTGGGATGCTTGTTTTATGCCATTATAATATGCTGTAATTACCAGTTAGGAAAAGATAGTAAAACCATATGTTACTTCCGTAACATTTGTCGGTATAATAATGCACTTGCATTTGCTTCCGTTCAAGTGGATACCATAAATGTTAAAAAATCAATGAATACATTAAGTGTTAAATAATACTGTGTAATATTGTACTGATTTGTGTGTTCCTTAGTTCACCAGTAGTCTATTCCACCACATACTTTATGAACATGCAAGATTTCTTGCACAGGTCCCCTAGCATATTAAAATCCTCACCGAAAACCAAGGACTTTTTGTGTACCTAGAATTTTGATATTTTATTCATCAATTTTTAATATGTTATTAATCCTCACCAGAAACCAAGCACCTTTTTGTGAAACTAGTATTGATCCTGACACCTATCCTAAAATGGTACTTCCATAGTTTGGGAGATTTTGTTAGCTGTACGTCATCCTGGTGGAGTAAGTTTTGGTTTAAGTCACATTGTGGAACACACTGCTGTTCTAAGCCTAAAGGTTTTATCTCGCTGTTTATTTTTATTTTTTTCTGAAGTAATTTACGAAATGAGTAAAACATAATCAAATTATGCCATTTGTCAAAACTTCATTTAAATCCTAAGGTAATTAGCAGTGTCATGTTTTCCGTAACAATATAGCTGTGACTGTAAGATGTAGTTGAAGAAGTGCAATTAGTGTTAATAATTAGGGGGGGTCATTCCCGACTCCTGCGCTTTTCCTCCTGCGTAACATCGCCTCATGCTGACGTCACGTGGAGGGCTCCTGTCGGCAGCTGTTGCGGTGAACGAGTAGGAACTCTTTCAGTATATGTCCACATTGCGATACGCAGACTTTTATGAAATTTTCTTTATTTTGTCGATTGTTGCATTAAACATGAATGATTCTAAATATGGATTGTGAGAATGGCTGCATAGTTATTTTCCAGGTGCACAGCTTTGGCAGTGCGGTATACTTAACAAGGAAGTTGAAAGCAACTTCTTAGAGCTAGTCGATGACACCTTCGACGTTAAACTACAGGGGGCCTAAATATGAAAAGACTCCTGTTAGAAGTGGATATGGCTTAAACTTAGAGAGCCAAGAAATTACTCTTAAGCGCTTTGTTGGCAAACTTTACTTCATTTCGGAAGTGGTTCGTAGTTTCTATAAACTCTCTTGGGACTTTTTGAAGACTTGAACAATGCAAGTATGTCTTATATTTTAACTGCCAGATTAAACGAAGTATGCTTGGGGAATTTGTTTTCACGTGTCTGTGGCCTAGGAGTTTTTAATACCAATCTGTCCCTTTTTGAATTTCCTCTCTCCAGAACTTAGTATGGCATAATAGTCTATTTATTCCTGTAGTATTGAACTTATGCTGCATATTACCACTCATTTTTGTAGACCAGCTCTGGTCCACAGCCTCAGTCAGCACAGTATTTGTTACAATCGTTACTGTACTCTTGTTGAACCGGGTAGTGTCGTCTTTGATAACATGTTTCTTTTGATATCAGGTTCTTTTTGGTACGTCGAAAGAAAAGGTTAAAAACTAGTCAGATATTTCGTAAAGAGTAGTTAAATAATTAAACTTTAAAAGACTAGTTGGTTGAGCTTCCCAGTGATGTCAAATACGGACATCACTATTGGCAGTGCAATATAAATGGGAAATTGTTTGACATTAATTCTTTCCGCACTTACCAAAAACAAAACAGTAATGAAAGTGAAAATAACTTTCGAAATAGATTTGAAAATTTCCATATGGTCTTTACTGTTGTGAACTGCCAGCATATTCTTCGAAAAAGAATAGTACCATGTGGCTTCATGTGAAACCACAGGACCTCAACTCATCACATCTGCTTCAGAGTATATAGTGCACGGAGGAGAAAATGAACTCCTGTTCTGCAACTGGCGAGTGTTGAGTTAATCTCTTATTAAAACAGCTGGTATATGCTATTTTGCTTCAGTTCAAAATTTAGCGGATTTTCAACTATAATTTAGCGGAGAAAAGATTTATTGGTTAGCAACACTGGGTGCTGGTCTATAGGCGACCTGCACATCTGTGAGGATTGGGCTCTACTTAAGATGAATTGTAATGTTGAACACGGTACAAAGACCCCACCCCTGAGGCATAAGAATTAACTAATGAAAGTTAAAATCCACGACCCGGCTGGGAATCGAACCAGAGACCTCTTGGACAATTTAGCCATGCAGCCCGACACAGCTTTGGTGATTAAGGTGAAATATTTGCGTTGCTACAGGATGTAGCTCAGGACTGGTTATCACTCATTTATTTCAAAGGGAATCCTTATTCGTTCAACCGAAGAATGGTATCAAATAATTATGCAATTTGAGGTACTGTTTGGCAGTTTTCACGGGCTTTATATTATTTTATAAATGTGAAATAATTGATGCAGATTTTAATTTCTATACTTAAATAAAAATTTCCCGAACTGTACATCGGAAGTAGGACTTTCATTAAAATATGTCACCTCGACAAAAAATAAATCGAATACAGGCTATTAAGAAGCCTTTGGTGCAGAAGAGTCGACTGTGGGCAGCTTCAACTTCTTCACCACGTTCCTAAGTCATCATAACGCGAGTTCTAAATACAATTAAGTCGACAACTATTGTAGTGTTTCTATGTATGTAATTACTCAAGAGTTTATTCTATTATTTATCCACAGTATCAAATGATTTATTCCTGGAGGTATGTAAAGTTCCATTTTATTTTAATAAGTGCAACCTTTTAATAATTTATTAAAAATTGAAAGGATTTTTCTTAATTATCCACGTTTATGCTTCATGCAGACAAATGTAGGCGCGCACTCCTAGCCCTCCAGTCTACATCACGCGTGATCGACCAATGAGAGTACTGAGCGGGAATGGCCTACCTAATATACTCTACCTACTCTGTTAATATATCACATAAGAACTTGATTGAAGAAGTGATCCTGTTAGCAATTTAGGGAATTGCTGTTTTGTGCAAAAGTTTAGGTTTAGCACCAGCATGGGTCTAAGGTATTTTTGTTTTATCACCATCTTTGTGAACTTTGTGTTAATCTGTTTTTATTCATTTTTTCCAGCTGGATTACAAAGTGGATGAAAAGAAATTAAAAGAAGTATTCAGACTGGCAGGAAAAGTTTCAAATGTTGAACTGAGCCTTGATAAAGAAGGAAAAAGCAGAGGATTTGGAGTTGTTGAGTATGAGCATCCTGTGGAAGCTGTCCAGGCTATTTGTATCCTTTAGGTGCTGATCAGTCGCTTGGAAAAGTGGGAACTAATGGTTTTGAGAACCCTCTGTGAAACAAGTTAACTGCCATTCAATTAGTCTGTTCACATTTAGTATTTTCATATCCCTTTGTCTTGAAACATTTAGAGTTTTGTTTCCTTATGCTCTTATGTCAGTCTGACAGTTCTCTCTATTTGTATGGTTCATGTACAGCATGATTATTCTACATTCCACCCTTCTCCTTTTGTAAACATCATTGTGCTTGTTTAAAGGGGCCTAACACCTAGGTCATCGGCCCACATCATTGTGCAGTGGTTCCTAGACATAGCAGCAATCTTCCCTATCACTTTAACACATTGCCATACTTTGACGGAACCTTCCATCCTGCGATCGTGAGGCGGTAACATACTTTGACGGACACTTCCATCCTGGAGCACGGAACATTTATATAAGTTCATTATCATGGTTAGCTGGTCAGAGAGATTTATTCTTTTTGTTTTGCAGCCTACCCGATGTCATGTTATCTGAAACCATTTTCTCTGTGTAAATAGAAACTCTGAGCTGAAGTACTGAAAATAAAAAGCACCTCAGTTTGCTGCTAGTTGTAAACAAGCACGGTGGCATCCGCACTGCATGGATGAGATGAGACTTTGTCTCATTGTCAAAAATTGATGCCTGCTTGATGCGCTCTCAGTTTTTCAAGCCTATTCAAGGCAATATCAGACCTTACAATAACTTGCCATCAAGGCACAATTTACAAAAATGAAACGGGTATCTCGTATCCAACGTACAGGGCCTTCGTGTAAAAGAAATAACAGTTAAATAAATGGCCCAAGCACAAAATGAAAGGAGGCGAATACTTGCACTCCTCTATGCAGCTTCTTAAAACCTAACAGGCACTAAGCAGATGAGACAGGGGCTATTCCCATACTATGGAGGTGACCCGTCTAAGAAAATTTAAAACATTAAGGAAGGGAAGAAAATCAGTTACCAAAACGTAGTCACCTCAAAACCAAAATGAGGGTAAATCACTCTCTATCCCCGAATTACAGTTCCAGATTTTATAAGTTTTTTACATAAGCCAGCAGAACTTACATTTTAGAGAAAATGGTTACATATTAAAGTTTTGGACCTTTCCCGCGGGTTAGACTGCTGAGCTAGCTAGAAATAAGATGTTAAACGGCCATTACCTTGCTGAAGACCTGCTGCCTGATGAAAGAGGCGCCACCCGCCTTGCTGCTTCACATCCACACACTTAGACGTTGATCAAATGGCCAAGAGACGTGAAAATCAGCAGTTTATCATCTGATGGCCAAGCAGGCATGAATGTTTGACAATGAGAAAGTCTCTCGTGGTGCATTGGCACTGCCGGTGGCTACAATTAGTCTACGCAGTGGCCTCCATGGTATGCACTGGCCGGAGTCTTGGTAGGTGTACTAGGTACCAACTGATGAGCCCAGCCTAGCACACGGGGGCGAAACGCTGGCAACCAGGAATAAGTTAGCTGGAAAATTTATAATGTCCAATAATGGACCAATTATATTGGTATTATAAACTTACTCATTCAGAACAAATACTTCAGTTTCCCTATGGGAATCAGCATCTATATCATTCTGCAGTCGAATCGAATTTGACTTTCGATAGCTGGTAATAAGGGATGTAGTGTTTGAAATTTGACCGGTTAATGTATCCTTTATCACATTATCGATTATCACAGTGCTTTTGTCAGCTGTTCGACCTCAACTGCTACTTCATTCACTGAGATGTTCCCAGACAACTAGCAGGCTGTGATTTTGAAGAAAAGAAATCCGTGAAATGTAGAAGGCTATGAATTTATGTATAACAGCTTTCGTAACTGTCGTGCTTCATAGCAGCTGTGAAAAGCTTCGCTTGTGTGTGGGTGTAACATTGGCGGTAGTACTGAAACTCGTGGAATTGTGACGAATTTATTGCTGATTGAGTATTTTTAGTGGTTTTCGTAATGAATGAAACTAAGAAACGATATCAGTCTTTTAGGGAGGCATATTCTACTTAATTTCCTTGTTTTATACGATCACGGGAAGTGTTCCCAGTGTTCAGTGGAAACAGGAGCACTCAAGATGTAACTTTTTTTGTAGGTGTTTAATTTCAGGGGTGATCATAAACATATTTGACTTGTATTGGTATTGTTTATAATCTACCCCCTTGCCGTCCTTTTTCATTATGTCTCGCGACTTTGCGACGCATGCACATGTTGTTAAAAAGAATTCGCTTTAGGATCTTCCGGATTTCTCTTTTTGAAAGTTGGCAGGTATGTAATTATGTAAATTTCATTTTTGTGATGTTTAGTCTAATTGTTTGATTTCATTCATTCCCAGATTCTCCTTTTCCCCATGTTGTACCTTTTTTTTCGTCCCTCTAAAAGCAGAGAATCGAGCATCCACTGTATTTGAAACATTCAACTACCTCATGATTTTGTCCTTGATACTAACGATTACTTTACCTTCCATTTCTCGTGTTGTCATCACTGTTTTGCTTTTCTCCTCTCTGATTTCCATGCCATGTTTCTCTGTATTATATGCCTCTAGTTGGACTTGCACTTGTATGCTTTTACCAGATCTAGACCAACAGATAGTGACATTACATTTAAAAAAATCTGTGCCCTACTAATCACTGCCTCCATTTAAAGTACCGTAGTACTCCTGTATTGTGCAAGGCATGTAGAATAAGCATTTTGATCAAATCTCTCTTGATTTTCTTATCGAAATCTCCTGATTTTTGGTTTTGTAAAGTTGGCAGGTATGCTTTTGTCTTGTGCATCTTCTTTGGGCTTGTGCTGCAAATTTCCCAGCTACCGGCATTATTATCCCGAATGAAGTATCTTCACTGTTACAGAGAGCATTCGAGATTGATATGTTTAATAAAATATTTTCGTTCCTGATTATAGGGCCCAAACATTGAGAATCTATTAAAAATTGATTTGTTATTCCCAATTGTATGTGTAACGGAGGCCACCCCTTTCAAATAAAGCCGTTCTGTAGAAAGTGTATCATCCCACCAGCTGATTGCTAGCATATGTTAGGAGTTGTACTTCCGAATGTAATACATAGTGACTTTAAGCATTCTTTGGATGACTGTCCGTTGAAAGCTAGACCCGTAGTTTTAAGTCTTGTTTCATGCTTGTTCTCTATATCACATTAGGATTTACCTAAACAGCTGTAATGGCGATGAGAGAGGCCACATTGTTTGGATTAAGTACGATATCAATCACCCAGATAGTGCCAGATGTTCCATGAGAATAAAAACCGGGAAATCTTTGTGTATTTATGGATATCTATAGGGTGTGGAGGTAATTAGTTTTATCATACTGTTTAATTTCGTTTGTTCGTTGTCTCCCTGTTTTTGTTAACGCATAGTATCATTTGTTTGGCATGTCCGAAAACCGTAAATGTAGTTCATGGCTTGTTAAACTAATAACCTTCTTATTGTTTCGTTATTCCCTTTCATAGTGTGTGTTGGAACTTGATTGGCTTGATGACTTTTGCCTTTTCTTCCAAAATCTCTTCCTGAATTCACTGTGTTACCTCTACCATTCTTTTGACCACTTTGCACGCAAGGTCGTTCAAGATCTCTGGTGACGAGTTTGAAAGCTGCTGGCGGTGTTTTCAACTTTAGCTTGTCAAAACGGGAAGTGATGATTCACGTTAGTACTAAGAATGTGTGTTTAGAGTTTAATGGCATTAGCTGCTTTGAGGCCGAAGCAGATTGACCCTTACTGGGAGAGCTACATAACAGCCCGTTATGATGGTAAATGTAGCTATCCTGCAATCCAAAAAGCGTGATTCCTTTGTACCAAAGGACGGGAACAGTGCTGTATATTGAATAAAAAAAGACAAAGGCCTACTGGGCTTGGAGAAAACTGACAAATCCATGATCAGCCACCAGCCGTACATCAGAAGTGGTGCAGCCCTGTTCTCCGGTGGTAACCCTGCCCCCCCCACCAATTGACTATCGTGCATAACTTGGGGATATCGGTGTCAACGGTTTACACCCTAATTATCAAGGACGTACAGTTAGAAAAGTGGCATAAGGGTAGAGTTCACAAACTGTTGCCTCGTCACATTTCAGAACATCTCGCTAACACAAGAAAGCTATATGAGGGTTATCTGGCAGGGGACAAGATGGAAAAATGTAGTGCCATGAGACGAAGGATGTGTGTACCTTAGTGGTTGTAAGAAACTCCGCTCGATCTGCTACCACCCTAGAAACAAAAAGAGTTATCAAACATTGTATAAAGAATGCATGAAAGTTTTCCAAGGGGTTTTGTGATCATCGCGCCATGTTGCAAATGGCGTGAAGGTGAACTCTACATACCATCAGCTATGGTAGAATAAAAAACCAGGTATGGTTACATCAAGATAAAGCATCCAGCCACACCTCCTGTTTGATTCTTCTTTTCTTAGAGGGAGTGGAAATGGAAACTGGGATCCATGGAGTTCCTTTTACAGACAGTCTGGTAAAGGCTCCCAATGGATCAACCATGACTTCTATTTATAGGACTCCTGAAAAGGACAGTCGGCAGCGGTGCAGACTATTACAGATTGTCCGTAATGATTACGGATTTCACTCTGGAACTACGGCATTACAGTCAAAGGGGAAAGCAACAATATTATGTTAAAGGTTAATTTGTACAAAAAAAGAAAAGAAGTAAAAAATGTTCAATCCCTTACAGCATTACTCGTCAACCCTCGTTTCAATGTAAACATATTTGGCGGTTATTTGGTTGTCACTTCCTTTTGTTTCCCCACGAATGTCGTTAAATCACGGCCAGCTACATAGGTATACGCTGCTCTGTTATCTAAAATGACTGATCAGGTTGGCCGTGAAGTAGGCTCTACTCCTTGCTCTTCTGTTCTCCAGTGCACGCGTTCTGCTCTCTTTGTTGTGTGCGTAGAGGTATATTTAGCGTGTTTCAATTCTAATTATTCTAGTTGTTGATTCGAAAAGAAGTGATTGGTTGTGTAAAATGAAGCGGAGCTATTGTCAAATTGCATCTTCTTCTAAGAAGACATCAGTTACAGAAATATGGAGGCGGTTACATAAACGAATGTCCATACCTTATTGCTTCACGTTTGTGGAAACTACGTGTTCTGCAGTTTTTGTTAGTGTGATTTCTCTGTGGCTCACGGTGGACGAGATAATTGGAGGAGACACATAGAATCCAAGAATCATACATATGGTGAATCAAAAATACAAAACCAGTCTGTTCCATCGTTCTTTGTAAAAAGTAATGAAACGGCGTGACTGATACGAATTACTGTTCACATAATTTGTTTTAGACCATAATATTCTGTTATCCCTTTCAGACCATGATGGAAATTTATTTAGATCAATTTTTTCCCAACTAAAATATCTCAGAAATATGGTTGTGCAAGAACTAAAACCTCTGCTTTAGTTCAGTACAAGGCATCTAAGGCAAAAAAGGAAATAAGTGAACTTGTGCAAATAACGCCCTTTTCTTTGGCTACTGATGGTAGTATGGATTCAAATGCAGTTAAACTTTATCGTATAGTTGTCTCTTTCTTTAATGCTCAGAGAGGTCAAATATCAACTCTCCTATTGTTAGAGTACTGACAACACATGCGAGGGAATTTTGTTTATTAATAGTGAATTTTCTTCTTTAGTCATTCCATGAGTAAAATGCATTTCTTTTTCATCTAACAGTGCATACACAGTGATAGGGGAAATCAGGGTGTTGCCAAACTTGTGAAGGACGGGCATTCTGTTTGTCCTGGGTTGTTCATGTCATCTCATACACATCTGTGCCCGAAAAGCAGCAGCCCAATTACCAGTCAATGGGCAAAACTTTTTGGCTCAGTTATATTACTATCTTGATAAGGGTTCTATAAGGCAAAAGTGTTGAAAGTATATCAGGCTGTTTGTGGTACAGAGGGTCACAACATTTTGAAATATATCCGTGCCCCTTGGCTCTTGTTTCTTCTGTCTATTGAGTTCTTGAGCAGTGGCAAGCTTTGACAATCATTCTGTAGTGAGCCCCACCAGAAAAATTAGAGCACCAAACAGTTTTAAACTGTAAAATCTTCTTACAAGACCCATACACAAAAATGTGCTACTTTCTTCAGAGTACACCTACAGTCTTTAACTTAATGAATTTATATCTGCAAGATGCTCCAGCCATACATCTTCTTAGGAGGAAGCTTACTGGTTTTTAACTGACCTATTAGATTTGTTCAGCCATATTGTATTAAGTTAGAATCAACCCCCCCTTTTGGGTGTTGAATTCAGGAGGAGGAAATACCAGAAAGCCAAGGAGGACTTGGTAATTGGAGTAAAAGCCAGGACATACTGACCAACAAGGATGTTCCAATTAACCTGAAGACCAAGGTTTATAATACGTGCGTGGTGCCAGTTACTACTTACGGTCTGGAAACGATGACTGTGATGAAGGAAAGTGCTAGAAAGCTTCAGCGAACACGAGCCATGGAGCGACAGATGCTAGGGATCAGCCTTAGAGACAAGATCCGTTCAGAGGACATCAGGAGAAGAACGAACATAACAGACATCCTGGAGAGAGTAGCAAGACTAAAATGACAATGGCTAGGACACGTAGCTCGACAAGACTACAACAGGTGGACCTCTAGGATTGTTCACTGGAGGCCATGGGAACACGAGAGGTATTGGAAAACCCTGGAAGAGATGGCTCGATGACATAAAGCTGTTGGCTGGAACACACTGGTTCCAAGTGGCTCAAGACCGAAGACGATGGAAGCATATGAAAGGCCTATATCCAGCAGTGGATTGAAATAGGCTAGAAAGAAAGGTTTTATATGGCACGTTGCAGTTACATTATCATAAAAATTTCCCTTTGAATTTCTTCGTTATGCCGAAGTTGTAGACATCTCTCTCAGAATGACGGTTTCCTATCTATCTCTTGAAATTTTGTTCGTAGATTCCCAAGTTTGGTCAAGGAAAGTGAACATGACAAACTTGAAGAGGAATTTGCAGTTTACCAGTGTAATACTTTTCCCTGAATATATTGTACATGGATCTAACATCGATGTGACCTGGGACAACATTGCAGAGCTTAAAAATGAAAGTGGACAAATTATATATAAAACCTTAAGTAATTTGCAGTATTAAGTGAGTTACCTCACAGTAACTCTCCCACAGAAAGAGTTTTCGGTGTCGTTGGGAAAAATCTGACAAAATTCAGGCCTGCATTAAGTACATCTATACTGGAATCGCTTATGGTTCTGATTGCAAAAATGTCATCTCAGGGGGAAGTATGTTTCAAGAAAACCTACTTTGCAAAGCAACTGCTGTGTGCAAAACAAGCTACAAAGAATTTTTATCACAAAACTAGCTGGTAATGAGCAAATTTTATTGTGTGATATGAATAGATTGCTGTTGGAAAGGGCAAACTGGGTGCTTTGGATTTGACTCAGGCGTTTTGCGGGTGGCGGTGCACGAGTTAAAAATGCGATTACTGATGACCCACTTGAAAGGTTGGCACCTCTGCTTAAGATATAGATGTCCAGTCAATATCGATGGCCTTACATGTTACAAATTTCATGACTGGTCTGTATTGAAATCTACACTAATTCAAGAACCCATTGTGTATCATGAGGGTGAAAGCAGTGTACAAGTGGGGAGTGGTAACTGAAACATTTTATACAAAAAAAGGTCTCAAGCAAGGAAGTGCACTGTCGCTATTATTGTTTATTATATTGATGGATGGAATCATAAAACGTGTATTACAGAGTATCAGTAGTGATGAAGTGAATGGTTTTGTATTTGCAGATGATGTGGTGATTTGGGGAAAGGGAGAAAAGGGAGTACAAAGGAGACTGGACATAAATCTGGAGTTTGGAATGGTAATTAGTAAAATGAAAACTGTAGTCATGCTCTGGAAAAGAGAAAAAGAGAAGCCAAGTGAACAGAGAACGGTTAGAGAATGTAGAACAGTTTATATATCTGGGTAGCATTATTAATGGGAAGTGTTGAAATCAACCCTGAAATTAACAAGACTTAGTAAAGGTACAACATTTTATCATCTAGTCAGAGAGCTTTTATGGGATGACAAAAGGACCCAAGAAAACAAAATTACCTTGATAATTCAAAATCGGTTAATTCAAAGTCCTGCGTAATTCAAGGAAGCTCTCATTCCCGGAAACATGAGGTACGGTTTTGCATGTTATTTAAACTGTTTAATTCGAAATACGGATAACTCGTAATTTGAAGAATGTCGGTCCCATTACCGAAATTTACTTTAATTCAAACTCCCTTTATATTTTAAAATAGTTTTTCTTCCAGAGTAATTTAAATTCGAATTTTCTCTGCGTCATGATAGAACGTATCTTCCAGAACGTGCTGGGGTAGTTTTCAGTATTTTCACTCACATTGGTGTGTCTACAGTGTGTTTCATATTTGCTAAGTTCAAGTAAAATTGTAGTTCCTTTGTATTCAGCGTTTTAAGGAGCATTGTAATATCACTTAGCAGGCAGTGTGCGGAGAAGCAGAATCCGCGAACACTGGCAATGCCGACAGTTGGCGAAAAAGTGTGGCTCATATAATCTATTCGTACGCACCAAATATTGTCAACACCGATGAATCTGCATTGGTTTTTTAATGCCGAGCCTAAACGGACTTATGGTGTTATAGGAAGGAAGTGCCAGCTGGGAAATCGTACAAAGGGGATCATTGCACAGTGTTGCAATGCACACGGAAGCGAGGGACTCTTTCGCTCGTCATAGGAAATTTCAATAAGCCACAATGGTTTAAGAGCGTTGGGCACTTTCCGTGCAAGTACAGTACATCTAAAATGCGTTCAGTACAGTAATCCAATGAATAAAGAACTTGCACAAGGGAGCCAGCATAATTTGTCCTAGTCTTCAAATCGTGTGTTTTTTTTTTCAATGTGTTAGGTTATATTTCCCAGTGATTTATTTAAGTGCATTATTTGAATACTGGTAATATAAATGCACCTCGTTGGATAAATTTCTGGAATAGATTTTTCCAAGCATTTGAAAGGTGTAAACTGTGAATCAAGGAGATAGGGTGCATTAATGCGCCTTAGAATACTTTTTTGATCCGGCAAGGGTTTGCATTTCTGAATTACGAGATAAGTACCATGGCAGGAAATCGCACAAGGATAGGCGAGTCACTGTACTGTGTTTGAATTCAGACGGAAGAGAGAGACTTTCTCCCCTCGTCATAGGTAGGTTTCTATAAACCATGATGTTTTAAGGGTATGGGGTACTTTCGGTGCAAGTACAGGACATCTAAAATGCATTCAGTACAGTAATCCAATGAATAAAGGACTTGCTCAGGGGAGCCAGCTTAGATTTCTCCTAGTCTTTGAATCATGCTTTTGGTTTCCTTCGTTGCGTGAGGTTATGTTTGTCAGTGAGTTATCCAAGTGAATACTGTCTCGTGAATTTGAATACTGTAAATGCACCTTGTTCGATACATTAAAAAAATTTTTTTTTTTCATGGCATTTCGAAGTTTCAAACTATGAATCAAGGGTAATTGCATGCAGTACAGGTCCTAGAATATTTTTTGATGCGGCAAGGGTTGGCATTTCTGAATTAAGAGTTCAAAGTCCGATATTTGCGTCCAAACGACTTCGAATTAACTAGGTTTTACTGTATAAACCAGGGTCAGCCAACTGCGTGTACGTGTGATGTAGGGTAACACGTCGCACACTCTGCTCAGGCAGCGAAACGAAGTACTTAGTTCTGTAACTGAGAAGTGAAGGCTAGAGGGGCGAGGGGAAACACAACGCCATTCATAGGGGGTGGCCCAAGGGCTGCAGGTACAATGCGGCATCTGTAGTACATATTTCTCTCTGCATGTTTTATTGTAACGTAACTTAGAGTTTTAAAGCAACTTTATTTCTACATATACAAACTAAACTTGTTTTCTGTCGGTGCATCTTCGGAACCGATATTGAACAAAAAATTGCTGTGTTTGACAATATCGTGCACTGTAAAATGAGTGCTAATATTAACAAAGAGTACAGTTTTACAACAAAAATAGTACAGAGAGTAATCTTTAAACTCAAAACATACGTTTTACTTCATGATATCGATACTCAGTTGCCACTCGTGGGTTTCCTTGATTTTTGTAGTCTTATTTCGTTGACTAGTTTTTCAATATTTGGAGTTAATGTTTGAGAAACACTAGGTTTAAGAGCACACTTTAAATTGTGATCTGACAACTGGCTTCTCTGTTATGGTTTGGTTGTTTTTAAAATAGAAAAGAGTCGTTCACAGGCATACGAAGAGCCGAAAATACTCAACATCTTGCTGCAAACCTATGCAATTGGCGAAACTTTTTTTTTATAAAAAAAAGTCTATAAACTTCACACACATCCTTCTCATTTCCAAATTTATCTCTTAGTTCTCTATCACACTGTAAATCTATTAACTCTAATTGTAGGTCTGGATCAACGTTATCTGCAACAATGGAATATGGCGTGGTTAAAAGTTGAAAATCAGTTTCCAGACACGCCAAATTGTTAAATCTGGAATCAAATTCCAAATAAAGGTTTTTTTATGATTTTGACGTACCTATCAATATCCTCAGCCGTAACACTTTCAAACACTAAGCAGTTTTTGAAAATGTGAAATAGTTCTGTTCATGAACAGACGCTCCCACAGACACAATTTTATTTGAACAATTTCACTCTATCAAAGTTTTCTGTAGTTATTAAACCCTTTTCCTTGAGGGAAACTTTCATCAAATGACCTGTTAAATCTGCAAGAATGGCGAGGTCACAAATCCTTCTGTGATCTTGTAGTTCGCGGACTGGCACATTTTGTTACTCCATGAATGTAGCTATATCTTGTTGTAGTTGAAAAAACACATTGAGTACTTTGCCTTGACTAAGCCAGCGAACAGCGCAATAAGGCAAATCACCAAGGTCACTGTCACTTTCTGCTAGGAATTCCTTGAATTGACGATGATGTAAGGCCCTTGATCTTATGAGGTTAGTAATTCTAACCACTGCGGTCATTACATTGTTCAGTTTAATGCTTTTTGTACATTGATTTTCTAAATGTGTGATACAGTGAATTGGAACAAGTGTGCGAGCTATATTGAGAGTCTTCATTTTTTTTTTCCTGTTTTCACGGGGGATGACAAAATACCTTTTCAGAGCTACGAAAAATTTGATCATGCTAAGTGGTAATAACAAAAGTTTCTGACGCGCTAAGCGAGGAATTTTTATATAGATTTAATGTGAAACGGGACTTCGAATTTATGATGTGCTTAGCGAGAAAATATCTTCATGAATGCACTAATGAGGTTTCACTGTGTATATAATTCCTTCATTTCTAGTTTTATTTTTTCTTTCTGATATCTGTAACAATAGGCTCTCTCCCCCAAATTCTATAGTTTTTTTCTTTTGTTTTATCCACTTTTGGTTAATTCCCCTAGCTCAGGATTTTGGTGTTTGTGGCAGTCTTAATGCACACGTTCGTCTGGATACAACTACATTACACGACTGACCACTGTGGAAACACTTTTCGTAGGGTTGGAGTCAGGAAGTGCATTCTACTGTACAGTAAAACTGGGCTTTATTCACGTAAGTAATGGCCCAGGGTAATTGGAAAAAGGCCTGGAATTTGAAAGTTCCAGTTTGTTATTTATCTCAATTTTGTAGACGCAGAATGAAGCTATGGAAACAACTTGCTTTCCAGTATAATGTTCTTGTGCGGCTTGAGTATTACTATATTACTTTATAAAATTAACATAATACACGTTGCAGGTGAGCTTTTGGAACAGTAGCTATTACCTGCTGCCCTTATCTGCACCTTACCAACAAGTATGTCAGTAGCAGTAGTGTATCTCCATCTCGCTTTCTTCAGTCCCACTGTCCCTTCATCTGTTCATTACAGACGATGCAAAACCTTCATATAAAAATGTGCAGCGACAGCCAGGTAACTCTTGCTATTGCTAGATATCCAAGTTAAACATTAGAACCAGACATTATGAAATACATTCAGTAGAGTGTGTCGCGCACTGTTCATATGCCGACTGAATGAGCTTTAAGGAAATAGTTCTCCTATTGGACAAGACATTAGACAAAACATGTCTCTCTGGCACAAACTTCATCTCATGGCAATGATATCATAGCTCAGGGATAGGATGAAAATGACCCTAGCCTTAATTAGGTAATCGCCTAGTGTGTAAGTGGAAAACCATCTTCCAGGCTGCCAACTGTGGACTTCGACCTCTTCTTCTCTCAAATGTAATCGAACAGCTACGTTACTGTAACAGTATAGCCAACGTGCTTGATAAGTTCAGTATAAAAGGCTACAAAATCTTCATCTTCCACTATGGAAAAAGGCTGGAAATCTGCGGAAAACAACTGTGAAATTGGCTTATCCGGCCTCTGCTGTACATAATTTTCTTTTGTACTGGTAAAAGCTATGATACCAACTGTTGCTTCACTGCTCCACAGGTTGCAGTCTGTGACGAATGTCTGGAAGGGGCAGGTACATAAGATTGCACTTGGGATGGCTTTTCATGACCTGGTAATATTGGAGTACTATGGACACTCTGAGAACTACATGCACTGGTAGAATTTTGATAATTATCTTCATTTCCTAAAGAAGCTGCAGTATAGTCCGAGCAATAAACAAGATGAAACTCCTGCAACTGAAGCAACGTCAACCTCAGTCTACATAATCTTAGTGACGAATAATACAGTAATAATAATAATAATAATAATAATAGTTTCTGCTTGTTCCAGAAAAAATGTATCATTGAACGGACTAGATGATAAGAAACAAACTGTTTGTTTTATGCTACACGTGTATTCTGTTATGTATGTATGTTGGGTATTCAGCCCGAAGGCTGGTTTGATCCTCTGCAGCTGTCATAAATAGCTTAGGCGTCACTGAAGAGGCGTACTAGGAAAGTGAGGAGTGAGGTAGTTTCCCGTTGCTTTCCTCACCGAGCCAGCCGCTGCTATTACATATCAGTCTGCCAAGCCCACTGAAATGCATGCACCAATCGACCCTATGAGCGATATCTTCATACCATTCATAACGGACTGGCTGCATAAGCAATGGTATTACTAGCATCACTCATACCTCAGTCACTTTCATATTGTCAAAGCCAAGGATGAGACTGAGACAGGTCAATGAAAGTAACAAATTTGATATAGCCCATACAAGAAGACATAGTGCACTGTAAACACTACATCTCGCCAGCAAAGGCATAAGTCATGATATAAAAATAGGGTTTGCCTAGTAGCTCTCAGCACATATAGCAAGAGAATTACTAATATCGACGGCTAAGATTGAGATTGTAAAAACAAAATATTACTCTGCAATTTTGCCAGAACATTTTGGTTAAGCAAAGTTTGGTTAAGTGGGGTTCAACTGTATCTACAATAGAAGTCAAATTTCTTGCCGGTCCTTTCACCTCAGTTACGAGATTCACTGAGCGAGTTCTCGCATTTTGAGGAGGTATATGCAGTTTCCATTTCATGGCGTCTTTTCCAATAAAGTGAGTCACATTAAGCTGTCATTTTTGTTGGGTAGAGTCCCATTATCAAAATCTTGCTCATCCTGTATCTCCATGTCCTTTTCCAGCTCCAAATCATCTTCATGACATTCACGGTGATCTTCTTCAACAAAATATTCTGCAATCACGGCATTCTCTTCAGATTCCAGTAGTAATTTCAGCTCGTACTCTTGTTCACATTCGTAATTCATTTAGTTTCATTTCCAGCAGAAAGTAGCACGAGTACTAACTTTGGTCTGAGAGACCAAAATAAAGGAATTCATTGTAAGAACTTGTGCCAGCCACTTAACATTCATGTAACAGTAAGTAAACCGACCGATTTGAAGGTACCAATGAGTGAAGCGTAAGCGAAGCATGCGCACTAAAGTTACAGCAGAATAATTGGGTGGGCGGTCTTGGAGACCAGATGTTAGTACGGGAGGGTTAATAAGAGAAGAAAACATGAGAACTAGGTTGTCTCACAACTGGATGTCATGCTGAGGACAATGTTGTAAGGACCTGAAAGAAAAATGAATGGTTGAAACCACTACTGATTCATAAGTACAATGTCTTCATGGGAGGTGCAGATAACATTTAACACTTGTTCCAGACTGACCAGAAGGTACTGAAAACAAATGTTTTTCAAATCTCCCAGATATTTCATTATTTAATGCAAACATCCTGTACATAAGAACACTAATAAGCCTTTACCAAGGAGAGACTTCATGGTCAGTATAGTTAGGGGATTGCTAAATTAATAGTTCCCAATTTCAGATATGAGGCCAACAGGTCATGTAGGAGACCCCCTCTCATGCTCTGAAAAACTGCTACAGAACAATAATCGCTTATATGTTGTGTGTTTGCAAGAGTAGTAGTAGTAATAGTAGTATACATTCTCGTGTCCAGAATGAACTAGTGCACAATCGTGGAGTAAAAAGAAAGATCCACCCAAGTGATGCTGAGTGAAATGTACAAGTGGTAGCGTACAATTGTATGTATTGTATATTTTTTCGAGATAACTGTATTATGAACTATACAGGTTACTATTTACTATGAACTGGTGCTCTTTTTGTATGTCATTTCTTTAATTTGACCTAAATATAAATGTATTATATTTAGCAAAACTATTGCAAAAATAAATAATATAAACAAATTAAATATATTTTTGGTCTTACGTTTTTTGGATGATAAATAATCGCTTTAGTATAATCATCATCTTATTCCTTGTACTTTTGGCGCAATTCATTCTAAGAGTCTGCAATACCGGTAGCTACTACAGCATAAATGACTGCCACTTCGAGGGTTAAGTTATCTATAAGGGGAGTGTTAAGGGCTTCAGTCCTCAAAGTACTTCCTCATATATTCCAGTCTTCCTGCCCCTTCTGGTGTTGACTATATTAGTCTGAGTTTCCTTCTTGTGAGTGTGAAGCAGAAGTGTCTCTCCTCGACTTAGTCTTTTGTTTCATTTTTCTTACCTCTTGTGTCTTCTGGTGTAAAGTTAATTTCCTTGAGATCCTCCTTTTTTTTGGAGGTGTCCTGGGTTAATTTTAGTGCTTAACCTAGCTTGTTTGTTCTTATTTGTATCAAGGTTTTTTGTTTAGGTTTGTTATTACTTCTCAGAGATATTTCAATTGGCTGAGAATTTTTATTATCATTTCTAGTTATTTTCGTTATATTGGTTTTTGGAGCATGATTTTTGTCTTTTTAAATGATAATTTGGGGCAAATTGTAGTTGCAATGTTCTTCAATTCTAAAATGTGTTTTACCTTTGTCTGTCAGATGCTGGTAATGCCAAGTCATCAGTGAAACCCAGGCAGTTTTTTCTGCCTATTTTTATTTTTTATTTTACTTTTTTGTGCATGTGTTTAACCATCCCATTACCATTTCTAGAGCATAATTGAACGGTAGTGGTTATAGTCAGTCACTTCAATATTTTCCTGTTCCCAAATGTTGCTGATAATTTGCCCTTAAATTTCATCTTTGACTTGGTTGTTGTGAGGGTCAATTTCATCATATTTATTCATTTGGGGTGTAGTCCATGGTGTCTTAGAATTGTTAGTAGAGATTTCCTGTGGATGCATCCATATGTTTTGTTATGTCTGTAAATGTTACCACCCTATCTCTGTCCAGCTTCGTGGCTAAATGGTTAGCGGGCTGGCCTTTGATCACAGGGGTCCCAGGTTCGATTCCCGGCAGGGTCGGGAATTTCAACCATCATTGGTTAATTTCACTGGAATGGGGGCTGGGTGTATGTGCTGTCTTCATCATTTCAGCCTCATCATGAAGTGCAGGTCACCTACGGGAGTCAAATCAGAAGACTTGCACTTGGCGAGCTGAACTTGTCCTCAGACACTTCTGGCACTAAAAGCCATACGCCATTTCATTTTGCCATATCTCTTTGTCTTCTCCTGTTGTAATCCATTATTAGCTTGAGACTCGTGATCAGGTCAGGTCAGCCCTTCCAGCCAAGGTCTGAAACGTCCCTCGTATTCTCCTAGTTCCTGCTGGACTTGTAAACTGATTCTGGGCACCGGGCAAGTTGGCCGTGTGGTTAGGAACATGCAGCTGTGAGTTTGCATCCGGGAGGTAGTGATTCGAACCCCACTGCTGCAGCCCATAAGATGGTTTTCTATGGTTTCCCATTTTCACACCAGGCAAATGTTGGAGCTGTACCTTAATTAAGGCCCCGGCCGCTTCCCATCCGTACGCCTTTCCTGTCCCATCGTCACCATAAGACCTATCTTTGTCAGTGCGACGTTAAACTGCTAGCAAAAAAAAAAAAAACCTGATTCTGTTGAGAGTGATTCTTGAAAGGATTTTGCATGTTATTTCTAGTAGTGAAATTTCCTTGTTGTTAGGATCGGTTTTGTCTGGTCTTTTGTGTAGTGGGTGGATGGCTGATGACGGTCTTATGGTGTTCTGGTGTTTTTTCTCTAATCCATATGTTGACAAGCTGTTGATGAAGGGCAATTTTTACTGATTTTTCTGCATATTTCCAGATCTCTACAAAGGCCTTTCCTATCCCATCGTTGCCATAAGACCTATCTGCGTCGGTGGGGTGTAAAGCCACTAGCAAAGAAAGATATTTTATTGTGGCGTGCTTATTATTTCTGGTGGTGATGGTAGAATTGGTGTTGGTGTCATTTTAAGAAGTTATGTCGGTTCCTAGCAATTCAGGAGTTTGGGAGATATTTGGCTGTGATTGCCTCATTGTCTTGTTATTGGCCATTGACCATTTTCTTCCTTCATTAGTAGGGTTGAGGAATTAAATTTTCGGAGTTTCTTCTTGAAGCTTTTGTAGTAACCTCTCTATTTTATTTTGTTGAATTCCTTTTCAGTTAAGTTCAGTATATTATTATGGTGGTGTCTCTTTATTCTCCTTAAGCTTTGGGTGGTTTCCTATCCTTAACAAGATTTTTGATGGAGATTTCTGGTTTTAGGGATATGTGAAATAGCCATGCATGATGCGTTTTTCTCTTGTCGCATTCGCTGTTCCGTCATTGACACTTTGTACAGTCCTGAGGCCAATTCTTCTACAGTTTATGGTTGTCGACTACGGTCTTCAAGTTTGTTTTTTTTAAAAGTTTTTTTAAGGTCCATTTGTCTTTTATATTTAGGGGCTTGGTTTTGTACTTTCTTTTGGGGAGTTAATTTAATTTTAATTTTTACTATATGGTGATCCGAACCTATGTCTGTTCCTCGGAAGACTTGATGTAAATCTTGTTGTGGTGGTATTTGTTTATAAAGACATGATATTGTTTCCATTCTTCTTTAGTGTGGTCAGAGTGTCTGTGTTTTGAGCTTTTGAGTTTTTCTCTTAATATATGTGGATTTGTACATTAGGCTATGGTTTCTACAGAGATAGAGGAGTCTTTGGCCAGTTTTGTTTACTCCGTTTTGGGTGGCTTAGTTTCCGATGTTGCAGTATCTTCTTTCTCTGTGTAGTCTAGTGTTGAAATCTCAGATTAATGGTTTTGCATGGTTTTATGGTCTGGTGGAGTGGGTTCCAAAACTTGTTTCCTTATTGTCTTGAGTTATTTTTATTATTAGTGGGAGTGTTGACATTTGTTATAGTATAGATTTTATTAGATGCCTATCTAGTGAGTGTTGAGATTCTTGATGATTATGATTTGAAATCTAATATGGAATTTATTCTTTTAAGGCTTACCAGAAAGCCTGTTCCAGACCCTGGGATTTTTTTTTATCCCTTTCTTCCCCGGTATAGCTTTGTAAAGCCTGTGTCCTTAACCCGTTGGCATTATTTGACAGCCTGTGGTCACAAGCAGTGTTTTGGAGCAAGAATCAAATTATGCGTTCAGCTCGCCGTGACACAATGTCTCGCTTATCTTCATATATTAGATTCACTTTGCAATACGAGTTCTCATAATGCACACTGCAAGGAACTAGAGGCATGAAAAGGAACCAGCTATTTCGGATTGTCCATAATTATTACGGATTTCACCTCACGATTAAGGCATTACAGTCAAAGGAGTAATGATTACGGAAAAGCAATATTATCACGAAAAATAATTTTTCACAAAAAAAGTTTCATTGTTTGGAGCATTACTGCTCAGCCCATCTTGTTTTTATGCTGAAAGGTATTCATTATTCATGGATGAGGGCAGCAGAGATTTGAGTCTCATTAAGATTGTTGCTATCTGTCATTAATGGAGAAACCACCAAAAGAGGATAAGTGAGTGACCCTGCCAATTTTGTGGCCATGTATGTTGAATACCTAGCCCTAATTGTGGATGAGATGGAGTAGAAGTTTTCCTGTATGATGGTGACTGTGTATGAGGGCGAAGACTAGGCCATTGTCTTTGTGTCCTCTTTCTGTTGCCGTCTTCCAATGCTGATCTGTCTTTGTTCTTATTATGTGTATTTGTGTACATACTCTCTATATGACTCTGTACTGAAGTAGTGTTAATTTATCAATAATTTGTGGTAGTAAATTCAGTTGATTTATTTATGAACTAGAAACAGATGATTTTTTCTTTCTCTACCAATTCTTTATCCTTTATTGATGGAAGACCGCAGTCAAAATTTCTGGGTTTACTTGATTCATTGTGTATATTTGCTGTATATTTACATTCTTTTAAGTTGCTGCCCTCCATTCTTGTTATCTTCCTAAGCTGAGCCTTTATCATTATAATTTCCTTAACAGTTTTTTTTTAGCTATGTTCCACAATCAAATGTTGTACGAACGTAAACTGACAGTGAGAATGGATCGTGTGGATCACAAATCTGAAGGTCCTCCAAAATTACCAGAAGGATTGAGAAGTATTGGTATGGGTCTAGGAGCTGGAGGAACTCCTCTTCAAGATGTTGCTAGTAAGTTCCTGCTAAGTTTCATAAGCTTAGAGAAGATAGGCATATAAGAAGTTTGGTTGTCCTGCATATATGATCCTATTCTGCTATTTGTGTATTGTAACGTGTCTCTCAACATTAAGACGGCAGAGTTTACGAGCCTGCGAGAATAGCCCAAGTACCCTTGGAAAAAGAGTTAGAAAAAAACATCAGATTGGAAGAGCTAGAACCTGTTAGATGGATAGGGTTAAGACCGACATAGCAGCCTGGGGAGGAATTGCTTAATGTGTATAGACCTTTCTGTTAGATGAGTGGGTTGTCGTCTTCCAGATCTCAAGATAGCAGGTTCAAACATGGCAGGTGTAGTCTTTTTTTTGATGGGCGAAAAAGTCCATTCAACACGCCATTTCGTACGATGACAGCATGTAAAAGATATCTGGTGATGTATTTGGTGTTGATCTGACAAAGTTAATTAAAACTCTGCCATAGGCGGCAAAGAGGGATTAAGTTTACTCTGTCATCTATTAGGCTTACAGTAAAACGCCGTCGAAATTGACGAGCTGGCAGGCAGATGGTGTCAAATTAAAATGCATCCAATAGCTGGCGCCATGCGATTATTCTTGTTGCTGCTTTTTTTATCAGCAAAGTGGTTGCATCTTACTACCTGGAATTGTAAAATGATGATGAGGAATAACAGAAATATCGAGATATATCGTGGCCCGTCACCTACCGCTAGCGAGCGCTCTACGAGATTTCTCGGGGCCCGTCACACATTGCTGACCGGATGCTTGAGCTTGTCACACATCCTGTGGACTGGACATCTTTCTACTAAGCATACTAGGGTGCACTTGATTATAAAAATGTACGTAAATATTAAACCAGTTAAGATTTTATCTTTAAAGTTGGGATGAGTACTCAACCAATGCCCCTAGTAGTACTTCAACATATCTAAGATAAGCAAGCAAATGCGTGTTAATTCAACAAATCATTAAACTTTACATCATTGTTGTCGTCGTCAGAGTCGCTTGAATACATAAGCACACTATGTAAATTACGGCGTGTAGAGGCTTGTATATGACTTCGACTATCACTCTCACATTCAGTTTCCACTAATTCATTATCACTATATCCATTTGATCGATCATCGGCATCCTTATAGTCGTCAGTTAACACCGTATTCTGTGGGTGCTCCATCTTGTCATTGACTGAACCAGCAGAAAGAAAGTCGACGTTTCGAAACGAAATTAAAGAATAAAAGAGGCCAAGAATAAAAGAAAAGTGGCAGATATACATCTACGATTTATTCTGCTCAGTGTGCAAGTTCGAAATAGTTCAATATATGGTCAAGAGATGTCACAGGAAGACCGAAAACAATGTTGTGAATAAAACCGAGATATCTCGGGGCCCGTCACCTACCGCTGGCGAGCGTACTACGAGATTTCTCGGGGCCCGTCACCCATGTGTTAAAAACCCTACTTAGCTTTTTTTCCAGGGACCTGCATTTTTAACCTTAAATGGTGGTTTTCTTTAGATCGAGTTTTCAGTAGAAAGCACACTTTTCAGTAATCTGAGCCTGTATTAACATAAGTTGCACTACCACACATTTTCACAATAACAGGGATAAACCAAGGAGACCTTCTGACCCTAACTTGGCAGGTTTGATCCTGGCTCAGTCCGGTGGTATTTGAAGGTGCTCAAATGAGTCAGCCTCGTGTCGGTATATTTACTACTTTTATTTATTATTGTGATGGGTGTAGTAATGAAATCTGTTAGAAGGGAAGGACATGGAGATATCAAAGCCTTCACATTTGCAGATGATGTTGCGATCTGGAGTGACTCAGAGGAGGAATTGGGAGAGAGGATGCGAAGCTGGAATTAGTAGTTTAAGAAATATGGTTTAAACATCAATAAGACGAAGATGGTGGTGGTGAAAGTGTACGGGGAAGGAACAGAACCAATAGTCATGTTTAATAAAACCCAACTGGACAGCGTTCCAGTTTTCAGATGCTTGGGTATTTTTTAGTGTTCTATCAAATGACAACCTAGCAAAACATGAAGTGAACAATCAAATCAGTAAGGCAACACAATTTTACCACTAGGTAAGACACCTGCTGTGGGATGAGCAAATACCTATGAAAACAAAAATTACATTGTACAAGTCCTTTTATACACCAATTCTTACATACAGTCTCGAAACCACAACACTGACCAATAGAGATAACTCCAAACTCCAGGCAGCTGAAATGAAATTCCTATGCACTATGATCCAGAAAACCAGGAAGGACAAGTTTAAGAATGAGAAAATTAGAGACTTGGGAATAGATGATCACATCAATAAGATTCAGATATCAAGACTGAAGTGGTTTGGTCACATGATGAGGATGCCAGTTTACAGAACTGCAAGAAAGGAATTTGACAGAAAAGTAGAAGGAAGACGACCTGTGGGAAGGCCATGAAGGAAATGGATAGATTTAGTTAAGAACGATGTACTGCTGAGAGGTCATGATTGGGACAAGTAGGTGGAGGAGGAATGGTACAAGGACAGGATGAGATGGAGTAGGCTCATATACCACACCCTTGAAACTGGAGATGGTTTACGAGGAGGATGATGATGATGATGATGACTTAAAAAGAACTCATGCATGGCAAAATTCCAGCTCCTTGGCGTCTCTGTAAACTGTAAAAGTAATTAGTGGCACATAAAGCCAATAACATTATCATACCTGCCAACTTTCCCAATTTAGGCGGGAGACTCCCAATTTTCGACAGTTTTTTCCGCCTCCTAATTATATTATTTCCTCCCGATTTTGCGTGATTTTTTTTGTGAATTCAAATTTTTTTTTTTTCATATCTCACCATTTCAGCTTTCTTACGCCAGGTGTCAGAAGTCTTTTGCTCATTGGCCGCTTTGAAATGAAATACAGACTTTTATTAATGCGAGAAATGTGCACGAATATGTGATGTTTTTGGTCTTGGGTGTTCATTGAAACCTGTATATTGCATATCGATTGTCAATCTCTCGTTCTCACGTACTACGTTAAGCCTAGGTCACACTTGGCGATATTCTCGTTGCTAGTTCTAGTTGCGAGTTCTCGCTGATAGTAAAATCGCTACGAGAATTTGTCACATTACAAAGACTCAAGCGAGGTTGTGTATAGAGGTACAAGCAGCGATAACATTGTTTTTCTGCATTTCAGTAGACTAGTTTGCTGAGTTTTGTGTAATTTTCGTGGTGTTTTATAATGTCGTCTGTTGTATTGCGGTGTGATGTTATAAGACGTTTGTTGAGACTTAGTGCATGAGGTCAGTTGTAAATTATTGATAGTATTGATGAAAGAAAGTCCCACTGAGCCTCATACTTACGTAAAACCTCCAGAAATGTTATCTGATCGCCTGACCACTTTGTATTAGGTACACATTCTAAATGATAACACTGGAAAGTAGATTTAAGGTGTTTTAAGCTAAAACTTCTCGCTACTGTGCACTTCCTGTATCAGCGATTACGCTGTCACACAAGGCGATGAGTCGCTGCGTGATGATCTCATGACTAACTAGCAGCGAAAAAAGTTAAACATGTCCAACTCTTCTCGCAGCGATTTTCCTTCTCGCTGGCTTTTCGGCGAGTAGCAATTTTCACAATGGGCGATTTAAACAGCGAGTACTCGTTGCTAGCTGACTTGCTGCTATAAAGTCGCCAAGTGTGACCTAGCCTTTAGTGTTTCACATCAGTCTAGTCCAGTCTAGTCGATTCTAGAGACTAGTCGCTAGATATGGAGTCTTTTTAGTAGTTTAGTGACAGAATTTCAATTATAACGGCTAGTGACTTTTTGAGAGATTTTAGGAGCCATTTGGAGACAATTCTGACTAATTTTAATTTATCTCAATATAAATAAAATAACTGTCTGTACATTGCTCAGAATTTAAAAAGAATGATATTTCGCTACCAGTCGTGACCACAGTAACGAGGAGAATTGCACGTTTTAATTTTTCGTAATGTCTCTCTGCATGTACGCGCAACACGAGAAAACGGCTGAAGTGATTTTAATGAAAATCGGTGTATAAAGTCGGGTAATAAGTCGCTACAATCTAGGCCACAAATAATTATATTCACGCTGAGTGAAATGGTAGTTTAGGTGAAGGCCTAAAATTTAATACTCAATTATTTATGTTATTGGCCCTATCGATAAATACTACATGAAGTTATATATAATTTATATCTTATTAAATTTGTACCATACTGGCAGTGATCAGAGATATTCATGAATTAAGATCTTTTGTTGCCGAGTCCATATCAGCGCAGAGGTAGGAGAAAATGGGTGAACATAATATAATGAAAATCATTGGGTGAAGTTGGGTAATAAGAAACTACCGTCTAACAAATAATTTTATTCACCCTGTTTGAAATGGTAGTTTAGGGGAAGGTGCCAAAAATTTAATTTTTAATGAGGCCTACCTATCTTATTGGTCATATCAAAAAGTACTACATAACAAAAGTTATAAGAGTACAATTTCTGATTATTTATGTCTTCAGTTTTACCGTACAAACTATAATAATATTGGTGGTGATAGTGATAAAATTGTGAAGATGATTAAGAATGAGAAAAAATTCATGAAAGAAAGGACGACTCGCTTTACATTAGATGCTGTAATATCACAGATTCGGAAGAAAACTAAATGTGAAGGCCTGCGACATAGAAAGCTCATAAAATTGATCAACAATAACATTACATTGACCATTGTTTGTTGAGATGAGCTTTGTGTGTTCTGCTGCCATTTATTTTCAATAGATTACTGCTGTGTAGGTGCGTATCGAGTATAACAGCCTGCCTGAATATTGGTGGAAAGTAGCTGGCGAGTTAGAGATCTCTCTTCTTTAGCGTGCCATTCCTCTGCTTAAAATTTTCTTATAATACTGGTACATAGCACACTGGATCATCATAGTATTCCAGCTGTTCGATCCCTACTCTGAGGCAGTGATTGGAATGAGCAGTGTGCACAATTCAATGGAATAATTACACAAGAGTGTTCGCAGTTGTTTGCGGCCTGGTCATTCTAGCTCTGAAACTTTGAACCGTTAGATCGACATCATAGTACTTATTAAAATTAAAAAATTCTTTTATTTACAACCACCTGTTCAATACATTACAATACACTGAATTATGATATAATCGTGAAGTGTCTTAAATAATGGGACATGTTTCGTTCGGCATAGCGGAAATCATCAGCTGTTACTGCACAAAAACTAGGTCAGGGCCCTGAGCTTAAAAATGATCAAAATAGTATACTCATACCAAAAGAGTAACCATGTTGTAATAGAAAAGGTGATTATATAACATTAGACTTAGATTGTAACAAAAGACTGTATGTGCGAATTAAAAACATGTATTTGTTGTGGAATGCAGTAACGATGGCAATCTGTGAAATTAAAACAATCATGGGGTTATTACAAGTATGACAATATATACTGTGGACATTAAAATATACATCAATGCATGAAGCGTGGATTAATTATTGTGAGGATGGAGTTTCTTCCAATTATGTAAAACCAAGAGTATTAGAGTTCATTGAATTATCGCGAGTCCAAGTTGAACCAGTCAAAAGGCTCATGACAAACTAAGATTGATGTGTGACATGAACTCCAATTGTTGCAAATTCCACATGAGAGACAATCTTGATGCCAAAAAGAAATTACACAAGTTAAACCAATATTCACGCACTAGCAATAAAACTAGAATTGTATGTAACGTAGAACACCAAATAATGGACTCGTTAAAGAGTAACGACGATCTTGAATACAGGGAGAGTTCTAGCAATCCTTAGGTGAAAGAGACCAGATTATGGCACAGAAAGGAGTTTGAAATCTGAAATGTAAGAAAAGGGGGAAAGGAAGTTGACAACGGAAGATGAAAAGGAAAAGAAAAATTGAAAGAGGAAGCTTACCCCCTGGGACTGGCATGCAGTGGCTGCGTGAAGCAAACTGCAGAGTAGCTTTATTAGTGCTTCTATTTTTGTACGTGTGTATACGTAGAGGTGGGGAGTGAGTCGTGAGGAGGAGGGACGATAGATTTCTTGGCGGGTCGTATGTGTGTGGAGGGGGTGTAGCATGAAGGGATAGTAGAACGGTAGCTGTTGTTACAGAAGAAATGTTATTAGCTGTTTTAGTTAAAAATATTCAAAGTTATTTTCATTTATATTGAAAAGGGAGTAGTTCTGGAATTTTTTTCCACTCTTGAACCTTAAATATCTGAAGTATCATTTAAATTTTGATTTCCGTTAAAATGCTGGTCTAAGAATATGTAAATGTTCTCAAACTCTGTCGTCAGTTTACTTTTATTGATGTATTTTAAGATTGTAAGGTCTTTTTCAATTGTAAAACTGTGACCAGTCTCTTCCATATGGGTGTACTCATGGCAGAATACTTATGTTTTGAAGCGTTGTAATGTTTACTGTATCTGCTCAAAAAGCTACGTCCAGTCGTGTCCCATTTGCAATCACTCATTTGCGATCACAGCTAAAGTTGTCCCATTTGCGATCAATTCCATTACAGTGGAAATCAAGAATGTGAAGAAGGACCCGTTCGTGTCCCATTTGCGACCACTGTAAAATTATCAGCAGCCTATCAGGGTTTTCCAATGTCCATGCAGCAGGGGGACTGCTAATTAGGGTATACTCCACACAGCCTCTCTCTTGAAGGGTTTTTTTGAGGTAATATTAGTCTAAAGTTTTTAACATACTGTAATTATTCCAGCTATAGTCATCCATCATTGATGTAGCTTTTGTTATGTTATCTGCGTGCTTACTTACGACATGCAGGTCACTGAGATGAAGAAAGGCAAGCCTTGTGCTTTATGTATTGAATATTCTTACAGAAATTTACGGAGAAATCAGACATGTTTGGTTACATGGGTTTTTTTTATTGCTCGCTTCACGTAGCACCGACACAATTAACCTTTTCATTGCTGAGATAAATTCTCTTTTGTAAAAGCCCTGTGCTGAATTATTTTTAATAATTAACTTCAATACATAAAAGTCGGAAATAAGATGGAAAAAACCAGAGAGTTCTTGCCTGCCTGCCTGCTTGTCATATATTTTTGTACTAAATATGGAAGGTCCTAAACTGATCTTTCTAACACAAAATTAGCTATATGTTGCTCAGGAAATTCAATGTTGTCCAACGTAAAAGGCCAAGAATTGAACAAAAATCGAACTAATAATTAAAAATAACTGTAAAAAGCTCAACTTACATGTTTCAATGGCTACAGGTGGTCCTAGCTGTCCACTTCCAAGCACCGATATATATAACTAAACTGAAGACAATAACTTCAGGGGTGTCTAAAATGAGTAAAAATGTATCTAAATATTTTATGGTAAAATATTATTCAAGATAAAACACTGAGAATGCATTAAAAATTCCTATACATCTTGGTTTGATATCAAAATAAAAAATGGTCCAGACCAGTTAATCAAGGGTTGTACAAAACTGGTAATTCCAAAACTGTGGGTAGCCTACATTTTTTTCAAATCACATGTCTTCTTTGGAAGTGTTCATTCGCACGAAACTACTTCATCTCCTTCAGTACCTTACTAAGGTATGGCAGTTTCTGTAGCAGGGTTCGCATTTTTCACACACATATATCTACTTTCTTTCCTCTTTTTCTCTCCAAGCGTGGTGTTTGCATGCGCATGGCAGCACCTGGCAGGAAATCTCTTCTTCGGGGTGGGTGGTACAGGGGAAGGAAAATGTCTGACAGTCTAAGCGGCTTCTCTTTCTCATGCTTTGCACAAGTGGTTGGACAACTTCTGTACTTTCATTATAATCGATGTCATCACTATCATCATTATTTTCAAAATCACTAAAATCGGAATATTCATCTTCCGATTCTAATGTGGATAGCACTCTTACAACCTCGGATTTGTTAAGATCGCGTGCTTTACTGGCTGTCGACATACTGTAGCTTACTCATCCCTGACGCGGGCCTCACTGCTAGCTTGCACGCCAGGCATTCTGCAGAGCAGCTCGTAAAGCAAAGTGTCTTATCTCAATAACTCATGAATGAATCAACAGATTGTCATTTCGTAAGCTCCTATCTACTGCAGAGAGATGCGTGTATCCGCCCACGGAGTTTGAATGACTTCTTATGTCAACATTGGGAGTATTGCGTTGCTAAAAGTTAGAAGAATGTCACGCTCGCAATATTACGGGCGCAGCAGAGCAGCAGTTGCTCTCCACGCTCGCAATATTGCGAGCGCAGCAATGAAAAAGGTTGAGGCACAGCCCCAGCATTTTCTTGTTGTTAAAATAGGAAACCACGGAAAACCATCTTCAGGGCTACCAATAATGGGATTCGAATTCACTATTTCCTGAATGCAATCTCATCTTTTCGTGCTATCATTAATTATAGATTTATCATTTCTTCAATTTATTTTAATCTCAACCTTTTCTTAACATTAAGTTCTGGAATCTTGTACGTCTAATCCGAGCGTACAATAAAAAATTATAATTTTATTTATACAGGTGAAAGTAGCCTGATTAGCCACGCACTACGGCTATAGAGCCAAGCTCTGCATTCGGGAAACGCGTGGGTTCGAACCCCACTGTCGGCTGTTCTCAGAATGGTTTTCTGTGGTTTAATGTTTTCACTTCCAGGCAAATGCTGTTACAGTTCCTATCCATAGGCCAGATATTGAGTCGTCCTACCCCTTACCCATTTTCATTCACCATGACACATTTCATCTTCATCAGCTGCCAGGAAGGGCATCCGGCCTTAGAAACATTCCGTATAAATTAATCTCATCTCATCCCGACCAAGTATCAAGAAACGAGACTATGGGGTAGACATACATACATACAGATAGATGAAAGTAGGCTAATTATATTTTGAGCAGCTGTTTAGTTAAGGTGCCAGTAAGAATGTTTAAACAGTTTAAGCAGTAATAGTGTCCACTATTGTATAAGAAAGTGTAAGTTAACTGTTAAGTTTGAGATGAGCTACAATTGTTTCAAAAAAGGGTAGCGCTATCCAAGAAGCAAAGTGTTACAGTAAAATCCTTTGTTTTGAAATTGGAAAGTGTAAAATTCAACGATTTTAATACGCCCATTTTTGTCCTACTTCTTAAAACTCATTTAACCGCCTTTACATCCGGCTGCATGGCAAAATGGTTAGCGTGCTAGCCTTTGGTCACAGGGTTCCTGGTTTCGATTCCGGGCAGGGTCGGGAATTTTAACCACAACTGGTTAATTCCCGTGTGTGGGGACTGGGTGTATGTGCCGTCTTCATCATTATTTCGTCTTCGTCACGATGTGCAGGTCATCTACGGGAGTCAGATCAAAAGACCTCCGCCAGACGTCTCCGGAGGCCACACGACATTTCATTTTCATTTCACTGCCTTTACACCCGCAACCATCTGGTAACTGTAAATAAAATGTTCATTTGAGTCCTGTTTATTCTGTCAGTCTCAATATTAACGCATCAGTCTCAAACGGTGTATCTAAGTAATTTAATGAGTTTCAACATACGTATGTAGTTCCGCCAGTAACTTCAGGGATGTCTTCCAGTACCAGTTCTTCAGTACGGAATTCCCTCACAGTAACCTGACTCTTGTATGTCACTGATAAGAGCGATCACAAATGGAACAATGCTTAACCCGTCAAAAATAAATTAGTCTTGTATTCTACCTGAGTGATCGCAAATGGGATGACACCCGTCCAGTCTGCTCGATATAAGTAAACCCGTAATGGGTAAATTTAAGCTTATAGATAACAGAGTTTGAGAATTTATTGTAATTAACGTTAACTGTATATGTAGTACGGTTCGTGTATCGGATTCTATAAGCGATATTGATATCGTATTTCTTTTAGAGAGTTAGTAACTATAAATAAGCCTGGGTTCGTTTAGGTAAAGGCAGCATATTTGGTCTTAGGCTGGTCCAGAATCAACTTGGTTGCAGTTTTAAATTTTATCTTGTTGACTTTATTAAATATCAAGGGATTATAGCCATTAATTCTGGCCAAAACGTTGATATAGTTTAAATCTTTCCTAAGATTTTCAGTTCTGAGCGGGATTTTTAATGCTCTGTAGACAAGACTAAAAAATGCAGCCTGTTTATGGGATTGCGGATGTAAGGAATAGTTTCTTATAGTGATGGTGGCACAAGAAGGCTTCCTATATATTTGAAAAAAGGAACTTCTTATTCTCTTAAAACGTTTAAATTCAAGAAGTTTAAAGAACCATTGACTTCATCTTCTTTAGTGAATTTGACATCATTGTCAAGCTCATTAAGAGATGTTAGCTATCATTTTTCTGCGAATCTATAATAGCAAAAGTGTCAACTTATCTTAACCATAATTGTAGACCGTTGATATTATTTATTATTTAGTTATTTTCTAAATCACCCATGAAAATATTAGCTAGAATGCCAGAGATATGGTCACCCGTTGCTAGGCCCTTTTGGTGGTATATTCTATTAAAGGTGAAATAGTTATTGTTAAGCACAAATTCTAACAAACTGATGAAATTATCTATTTCGCATTCGCTCAGGTTACTATGTTTTAAAAGGTTTGTTTTTATAATGTCAACAGTTTTATTTACTGGAATATTGGAATACATGTTGGTAATATCATAGGTAGAGTTTGTGATTTTTAGCATTTGCGATAAATGCGAAATATGCCGAAACTTTGTCAGTGTATGTGCCTTCATCTTATATGACCCGTACGGGTGGTTTTTAGCGATATCGAATTCGCGATAAAATGCGAAATTGGTTCAAAATGCGAAATTATACAATTTATGCGAAACTCTCAGTTTTATACGAAATAAACATATATTTTTAAAAAGTATGCATTTTTCTTAAAAATAAGATATAAATGTTATTTATTTCAGGAGAAATAATTATTACGGCGCCCACTGCGATCGTAAAGCGGTAACATGCTTTGACGGCACTTCCGTCTTGGTGCACGGAACATCTATAAGTTCATTATCGCATTTAGCTGGTCGGAGAGATTTATTCTCTTTGTTTCGCAGCCTAACCGATTGATGTCAGATGATACCTGAAGCTATTTTCTCTGTGTAAAAAGTAACTCTGAGCTGAAATACGGAAAATAAAAAGCACCTCATTTTGCCGCTCGTTGTAAACAATCATGGCGGCATCCAAGCGCGGCTTGGATGAGTTTATTCGTAACTGGCTTGAAAATAGTGATGTTGAAAGTGGAAAAGATTCTCTGGAGAGTGAAAATTCTTCATCTTCAAATGACAGTGATGAAAGTGATTCTGAGATGATAGTGCCAATTGAAACTACGTGACAAAACCAGAATGCAACAAGAGCGAGTCAGAAGTCTACTTTTTTTTTTTTTTGCTAGTTGCTTTACGTCGCACCGACACAGATAGGTCTTACGGCGACGATGGGACAGGAAAGGCCTAGGAATGGGAAGGAAGCAGCCGTGGCCTTAATTACGGTACAGTTGCAGCACTTGCCTAGTGTGAAAATGGGAAACCACGGAAAATCATCTTCAGGGCTGCCGACAGTGGGGTTCGAACCCACTATCTCCTGGATGAGCTCACAGCTGCGCGCTCCTAACCGCACGGCCAACTTACCCGTTGAGAAGTCTAGTAAAATGATACTTGGAATTATGATCTTGTTGACAATAATGTAACATCTAAACCAGTTTTTGAAATTCACTCTATAGTGAGGAGGGGGTTGGGTAATAATCCGAAAGAAATGGACTTAGGGAATGAATATCTAAACCCACAGTTCTGGGATCACGTTACTAAGGAAACCAATACCTATGCCTCTACATTTCTTGCTAATTTATCTGCTTCCCTTGAAACCAGTAATACTTACAAACAAAAACATTGGTTTCCTGTTACTATAGACGAGCTAAAAGCTCACTTTGCTTTGTGTATTCTTATGTAGCCTATGTGATTAATCAGATTTATGTTAAAGTGACGAAAAAATAAATAGTATGTAAGGAAATATTTCCTTTCACAAGTAATGGCAGGCCAAAGGGTTAAATCATTCAATGTGTGGAATTTCTTTCACTGGCTAAAGAGCACTGCAAAGACCAGTCAGTCAAACAGCAAATACACTTTCAAGCACCACGTTCATTCTCTTTGTGTGTTGACCCTTGAGTCGGTTATTCTTGACATTGGTGTTGAGTAGTAGTTCCGTTTAAATGTACGGTAGCGATTTATTGTCTGTTAGTCATGGGTCGAAGAAAAGTGATGATCAAACAGCATGCCGAAAGTCACAAATCGGGACATATTTATGTAAGGATACAGATGGCCTATATTGATGTGCTGACTCTGCAACCAAAACCTTGAAGAAGAAAAAATGTTTTACAGGCTTTCCTTTGCCTTGGCAGCACTTCTGTGCATTTGGGCCTCTACGAACAGTGTCGATGTAGAGTTTTTTTTTTTTAGCAAGTACAACATAATTGTAACTGATAGGCAGTCTCAAATGAAGGACACCTTTTAAACAATTGGCATGTTGTACTTAAATCATCATTGAAATTCCTCTTCCTTGTAGGTGTGTTGTACTGTGATAAATAGATACGTTCAGAATAGTATTTTTCACTTTGAAATTGTGTTTGTAAATTTGAAAATAAGCATATTCCTGTGTGTTCGTGAATACTTCTTGCAGTCTTATGTTGATGTTTGTCTTATTTTCCATAGTGAATTCAAAACTGCATGACGAGCAATGTGTGATTAAACAGCATGATTTTACTCCAAACTGTTGTGTGTGCAATTTAGCAAATTTTGCCTATTTTTAACCAATTTGCTACAAAATGCTAAATTTGAGAAGTTTAGATGCTACAAAACGCTAAATTTGAAAATCAAACCGCTAAATCGCTGATTTTTAAATGCTATAAACCACGAACTCTAATCATAGGATACCATAATGTGATTATGCTCAAGAATTAATTTTGATAATTTTTCACAAAACTCAACAGAATTTCTTATATAAGCTGTATTAACCCATTAACGCCTGAATTATTTTTTTCTAAATTTTTATTTGTTTTTTACATTATTTTGACTTTAAGTAACACAAACACACTGAAAAAGAAATTTTTAATGTTATTCATCACTCAGTTTTGAAAATATTTGCCGTTACCATATGGCAACGCTAGGCGCTTCTACTACCTACTTATATTGGGTATCACTTTGGTTAAAAATTTACACTCTGAATCATCAGCAGGCTACTATTCTACATTATGATTATTATTAAATGTAATACTACTAAAATTCAATAACAATTAGAACTTCACATTTGATATATTACACACATCACTTCTTTCTGTGTTTGTAAAACCACACGGTCTAGCCAGTATGAAAAGGAACAAAACAGTCGATGCACAATCCCACTCCACACTTCAAGCACATTGTCCTCACACTGGATTTACAGTTTTCATTAGCGCACCTTTTCCTCTTCTTTCCTTCTGTGCGCTGGACAAGGTGGTCAGTTTTATCAAGTCTTACAGAATCTGATATGCGGCCGCTAAGAGAGGTCCGTGAAACTGCTGGTCTTCCAGCTCCTTTTGGTACATTCTGGTATCTCTGGAGATAGATTGTAGCTATTTCTCTTTTGAAATCCAGCTGAGAAATTTTTTGTTTTCTCCCTTTATTGTATAAAATCCAGCTGTTTTGAACAGCTACATCTAGCATCCATGTGAACAAAGGCCAGTACCATTTTTTGCCTCGTATCCCAGTGCGATAGCAGGCAACATTCTGATCCATCTGGTCAGTGCCTCCCATAAAGGTGTTGTATTTGGCGACCAGCCTTGGCCTTGGAATCATTACAGTTCGCTTCTGCTGCTGTGAGTATCTCTTTACTTGACCGACTTCTTGTGCACCACATGAAGAAGAGATCATTGTTACCACGGAGTTATCCATCCACCGGACATAAAGCAGTCCATCATTCTTCTCTAATGCTGTCTCATAAGTCCCACGATCTTTTTTGGAAAATATTTGCTTGTTTTCCAGAGGACATCCTTTAGGAATTCGATTTTCTCGAACAGTACCAATGGCAGAATAGCCACAATACTTGAGAAATGAGAAAAGTCGTGCACTAGAAAATAAATAGTCCATGAAGAATTTGTAGCTTAGTTCTCTTTTCTCATCTGGAACTTCCTCAAGCAGAACAAGTAGGGGACTTGCAGCCCTACCAAATAACTTGTCATAGTCAGCATTAGATCTTGGTCCTTGACCCTGGTACAACTCAAAATTCACTAAATATCCGTCCTTGGTCTTCAGGCTCCAGATCTTGTATCCAAATCTAATGGGCTTACCACGAATGAATTGTTTGCACCCATGGCGGCCAAAATATTTCACCATACATTCATCAAATGATAGATGTTCCTCGGGTATGAAATTATCAATACATCTCTTCTTTAACTTTTCCATTATAGGCCTTATTTTCCATGCCTTATCATTAGGGTCAATTCTAGAGTTGTCTGCAAAGTGCAGAAGCCTACAGATTTGAAGAAATCGGTCTCTTCTCATTGACCGAGAAACTGCCAGGTTCTTCAAGTCATCATTCGAATCCCAGAAGTGCCTTTTAGAAGGCATGTTATTGTAGCCACTAACTTATAGAATGGCAATGAGGCAGCGTATTTCTTCTGCTGTTATCTTGGGGTCCAGATAATTCAAAAATAATGCATAGCGTCTGGTTTCCTCCACTAAATGTTCTATGAATTCTTCGTCTATAAACAATTCAAATATTTCAATTACTGACAAGTGTTCATATCTTGAATAATCTGGAAGGGGGAATGCAGTAGGTTTTTCAATGTCAAAATCAGCTCCTTTCTCCCATCGCGTGTCGGATGTTTCCCTCTCAGCAACCCATTTGATAACATTTTCAGATATTGGGGTAGATATAATTTCACGTGAAGCTCCCCCGAGTGTGGGTGGCTGTACCGATGGGCTGTACTCGTTTTCGTCCACACCTATTCTTTCTTCGTTGGATAACTTTATTTCAGCGTTAGCCAGTAATTGACGAGACGTCAGGTTGTCAGCTAATCCACCTTCATCCTCATTTCCAGAATCCTCATCTGTGTCTATATTTGGTATTGGTGGTTCAATAAACACATCACAGTCAATATCATCATTGTAAATGATGTCCAGTGCTTCAGCAAGTGAAAACCCGCTCCTAAAACAATAAAGCAAAATATACCTTTTACTGAGTATAAACGCCTAGCGTTACCATATGGTAAACTTGAAATTTGGAAGCCATAACTTCCACATGTTTTGAGTAAAATCATTTGTTATGGTCATAGAATGTATATTACACTATACAAATAAGTATAACACCAAAAAATAATCCATGTAATAATTATAAGTTTATAAAAATGCACTTACTCGAAGCGGATGTCCATTTTTGCTGCACATTCAGTGATAGCAATTTTTGAACTGTCTGTATGTTATTATTGTAACAAACGCGTCAATGAGCGCTACATTGTCGTAAGCGCGGTTCCCTTATAGAGCGATAAGCAGTGGTACCAATCCTCCAGCACAACTGTTGAAAGTACAGTAACAGCTTTAATAATGTATTACATGTGTTACCATATGGTAACGCTAGGCGTTAATGGGTTAATGAACTTAAAATGTTTACTGAGAAAGTTATGCGGAAATTTTGAAACTTTGTAAGAAGAGCTATTCATGCAGTTAATAATAGGGCACTGTCCCAGGGGGGGTAAGCTTCCTCTATCAATTTTACTTTTCCTTTTCATCTTCCGTTGTCAACATAACTTCATTTCCCCATTTTTTTTCCATTTCAGATTTCAAACTCCTTATTGTGCCATAATCTGGTCTCTTTCACTTAAGGATTGCTAGAATTCTCCCTATATTCAAGATCTTCATTACTCTTTAATGAGTCCATTATTTGGTGTTCTACTTTACATACAATTCTAGTATTATTCATTGCGCGCGAATATTGACTAGTTTAACTTTTACTTTCTTTTTGACATCAAGATTGTCTCTCCTACGGAATTTGCAACTATTGGAGTTTGTCATACATCAAACTTCATTTATCATTATGTGCCTTTTGACTAGTTCAACTTGGACTTTCGATAATTCAATGAACTCTATTTTAACTCTTGTTTTTACATAATTTGAAGAAACTCCATCCTCACAATAATAAATCCACGCTTCATGCATTGATGAATATTTTAATATCCACAATATCTATTGTCATACTTTAACAACCGCATGATTGTTTTAATTTCACAGATTGCCATCATTAATGCATTCCATGACAAATACTCGTTTTTAATTTGCACGTAGAGTATTTTGTTACAATCTAAGTCTAATGTTATATTATCACTTTTTATTACAAGATGGTTACTCTCTTGATACGAGGATACTATATGATCATTTTTAACACGATCACTGTGTATTAGCAGTGCGTGACATACCCGCCAACCTGAGCAAAATATTTTTGTGGGACTTTAAAAGTTGTAGTTATTGAAGTTTTGTACGTTGGTAGGATTAGTTCTCTCGAACTCGTAGACTTATCCCACTCGCGCGCCTGGTGCGTGACCCACACGGTGGTTGAAATCGAGAAGTAATACTGATACCAATATAATGGTCCGTTATTGGACATTCTAAATTTTCCAGCTAACTCATTCTTAGTTGCCTGCGTTTCGCCCTCGTGTGCTAAGTTAGGCTCGTCAGTTGGGACTTAGCATACCACCCAAGACGCAAGGCTAGTGCATACCGTGGACCACTGCATAGGCTACTTGAAGCCACCAGCAGTGCCAATGCACTATGAGAGCTATGTCTCTTTTCCAAAAAAATTGATGCCTGCCTGGCCATCAGATAATACAGATGTTGACTGGTCATCAGATGGATCACGCGCAACACGCGTTGGTAGATTCCCGTGCATTATTTGCCGCGGATAGCAAACAGATTCATGAAGTATGTTACAGACATAAATATATTCATATTTACACTTCTCTATTACAGAATATGACAAACAGAAATGAAATATTTTGGCTAATTGGGTGGGTCTCGTGAAATGAAGGAACCACATTGTTGGCCATCTGAAAAAAATATAAATATAATTATAACATAAGCATCACGACAGTCAAAAATTATTACTGCACGTTCTTTAAAGTTTCTTATAAATGTGATGCAAGAATAAATGACAATTACAAGTTCAGTTCTTTTACTGAACATATTGCAGTATTGGATTTTTATTAATTTCAAAGGCGGAATCACTCATTTTCTTGAAGAGTTAATAAACAGAAAATGCAGTGTCTTACCTCGCATTGGCGTGGTCTTGCCGCTCAAACATCTCATAAATGAATGATGACGTGACGACAACTGTGGAGAGGAAATACGCGGGAAACGGAATACGCACGCTCAAATATGGCTACGGATGAATCTGCTAGGAGACTGGACTTGCACGACTTGCGGGATGACAATTAGAGCCTTTCTTACCATGCTGGAAACCTGTGATTCACATTTCCTAGCAACTGTCCCATGACGTGCTAGGCGCGTGCTCCGCACGTGATTACGGTAGTGTCACGCGCCCATCGCGTGATCTGCACTGAACGTGTTAAGCTATGCCGAACGAAACATGTTCCATTATTTCAGACACTTCATGATTATATCATAATTCAATTAGTGTATTGTAATGTATTGAATAGGTGGTTGTAAATAAAAGAATTTTATGGTTTTATTATATCATCTTCAATAGGGTTCCATTATTCGATTAATTACATGTAACCTTAGCACTTTTCGTTAAGTCAGAAAATGTGCTGTTTCTCATTTTATCAAATATTTCATATGACAGCGCTGCCTTTAGTAGCGACATTCGTACTGACGTCTTTGTAATCGCCCTAGTTGACTGTTGACTTCAGTTGGGAAAATTATCAGGACATTTTTTCTGAGAATTCCGTAGCAAAGCACCGGTACATGAGCTAGTTATTTGATACAAATAACATCGCGCTTCGCATAATCGCACGGGCGCTTGATGCAATATAATCTATGCATTTGCTAAGTAATGTCATGACTGATTCACACATGTGGAGCATGTATTCATACTATTTTTGGAAGGTTTATCACAGACCAATCACCTGTTCACATACTTCCTGTGAGGGAATAGAGATGTATAATTTTTAGCCTTGTAGCCTCGTACAGCAACAGTCTGGTTTTGAGACAATGAGTGTTATAAACATACACTATGTGATCAAAAGTATCCGTACACCTCCCAAAACATACATTTTTTATCTTAGGTGCTTTGTGCTGCCACCTACTGCTAGGTACTCGATAGCAGTGGCCTCAGTAGTCATTCGACATCGTAAGAGTGCAGAATGGGGTGCTCCGCGGAACTCACGGACTTCGAACGTGGTCAGGTGATTCGGTGTCACTTCTGTCAGAAGTCTGTACGCGAGATTTCCACACTCCTAAACGTTCCTAGGTCTACTGTTTCTGATGTGATAGTGAAATGGAAACATGAAGGGACACTTACAGCTCAAAAGCGTACAGGCCGACGTCGTCTGACAGACGGAGACTGCCGACAGTTGAAAAGGGTCGTCAAGTGTAATAGGCAGACATCTATCCAGACCATCACACAGGAATTCCAAACTGCATCAGGATCCACTCAAGTACTATGTCATTTTGGCGGAAGGTGAGAAAACTTCGATTTCATGGTCGAGTGGCTGCCCATAAGCCACACATCACGCAGGTCAATGCCAAACGATGCTCCGCTTGGTGTAAGGAGCGTAAACATTGGACGATTGAACAGTGGAAAAACGTTGTGTTGGAGTGACGAATCACGGTACACACTGTGGCGATCCTACGGCAGGGTGGGGGTATGGCAAATGTCCGGTGAGCGTCATCTGCCAGCATGTGTAGTAAAATTCGGAGGTGGTAGTGTTATGGTGTGGTCGTGCTTGTCATGGAGGGGCGTTGCACCACTTGTTTTGCGTTGCACTATCACAGCACAGGCCTACATTGATGCTTGAAGCACCTTCTTGCTTCCCACTGTTGAAGAGCTCTTCAGGAATGGCGATTCAATCTTTCAACACGATTGAGCACCTGTTCATAATGCACAGCCTGTGGTGAAGTGGTTACACGACAATAACATCCCTGTAATGGACTGGCCTGCACAGAGTCCCGACCTGAATCCTATAGAACACCTTTGGGATGTTTTGGAGCGCCGACTTCGTGCCAGGCCTCACCGACCAACATTGCTATCTCTCCTCAGTGCTGCGCTCTGTGAGAATGGGCTGCCATTTCGTAAGCAACCTTCCAGCACTTGATAGAACGTATGCCTGCGAGAGTGGAAGCTGTCATTAAGGCTAAGGGTGGGCCAACACCGTATTGAATTCCAGCATTTACCGATGGAGGGCGCCACGAACTTGTACGTCACGTTCAGCCAGGTGTCTGGATACTTTTGATCACATATATCATAGTACTGTATTGCACAAGATATGTAGAATAAGCACTTTTGACTAATCGTATCTCCTGATTTCTCCTGATTTTCATATCAAAATCTCCTGATTTTTGGTTTTGTAACATTGGCAGGTACAGGGACTTTTATTACTCCTTGCCTGCTTCAGACGCACCAAAACAGGGTCAACCAAAGGAAGGCATTTGCGAATGAGAAGACTGAAACATCATTATTGTAATGCATATTCATTTGCTGCTATAGTTTGCACATTGTTAATATTTCATTGTTGTACTTTTTAATGTTTTAATAAATTTAGTAAGACAGTTTGTAAATGAGTGGTTGAGGAATGCTTAAAATGCATGTTATGCTACATCCAATGTTCTTCCACACTCCAATTTATATAGGCTATAATAGGACTGTTTATGACATCCGACTTTCTTCCATTGTAAAGCTAGAAAAACAATTATTATTTAGTACATTAAAATGGAGGAAATATGTGTCATGGAGGTATGTCTGGCTTGCAATTAACACTGTCTTAATATCTTTATCAACATATTTTATGTTTTCGTACCCTAGAATTGCTTTGTCTCCTGAAAAATTGTCCAAGTGTTGCATGCAACCTTATTCCATGCAGGTACCCCATTTACGAAGATCATATTAAATAATCAGGAACTTCATAAAATAAATTAAACAAAAGGAAAAAATGTTGCATAGTAGAGCAAACATTAGACAAAACAATAGGAATGCTGGCAGCACGCCACAACATATCATACAATAGAGTACAAATGATCCACCTTATATCAATACAAATGATGTTGCTAATTCTAGATCACAACATTTTTATTAGGGACCTGTTTCGATGTCTTTGGACACCATCATCAGCCACAATAGGTCAAATGAAGATATATATATAAAATAATACAAAATATAGACCCTTAGTAATAAAATGACATTAAATGGATGAAATATACAACGTGATGGTACTTCAGTCATTCTTACAAAATTTACAAGTTAGGGTCTTGATCTTGATGGTCGAATAATAAAATAGAAGTGAAAAAAAAGTTTAAAAAGTCTTTGTCACTGTTTAATGCCTAAAAGTCTTGAGCATAGCATGAATAAACACGGGATGAATGTTGACATCTAGAAGCTGATGTAAATCATCGTTCCTTTGTTGATGATATGTAACTTTTTACTGGCCAGTATCATCAGTTTCCATATGGTAAACAATAAATTATAAAGTAATTAAGGAAATGGATCCTGTTAACTGCATCGACAGAAGTATCGTTGTGAAACCCGAAAGGTCTCGATCCAGTGCGGGACCTGAAGTTTGAAAAGGAAAAAATTTTGAATTAAAATAAGTTGTTGGAAAAGATGCATTAAATTACAAATTTTTAAAGTAAGGGACTCACCTTGATGGACCTGTTTATACGGAGAAGGGAGGGGAACTGAAGGCTGGAGCTTACTGAAAGCATAGCACAGTGTTACTATTCAACAACATAGCATTATGACCACATAGTATCCTGGAAGTTATCAAAACTCTTTAACAATTCATACTGCTTGAGGCGCCACACGTCATCTCCATCTCTAACCCAGAACTAAAGCGTATAACAATGCACTTCGATAAAGGGATTGTACGTTATGATGCCAGTTACTGCAATCAATAGCACAATAGCACGAATGCTGCTAGGATTAATTAGTATGAAATAGTAAATAAATATATTAACTAGATACAAGGTGATCACGACGGTACCTTGATTTCCTGATTTTAAAATTAGTTTGTGGAAAATAACTATTTTAAATTCAATGTTGACATTGGACAAAAATAGGATTAACGGCCACAAAATTGCCTAAATACGCACTTAAAACTGTCTTTTAGATAATTTTGACATTCTGGAGTCAGCTATGCCACAATGTAGTCTGCCCTGATTATAGAATTAAAATTTCAGTTGTGTGATATGTAATCCTTTATTTGCAAAATTGGCCCTCAACAGGTTTGCCATAAGAGACAGTACTGTACAATTTTTATCTCTTGAAATATAAAAGGTTCTATCCTTCTATTCTCACGTTCTTAAATTTAATTCCTCTTCCTGTCTAACCAACCGCTCTGCCTCGGGTAGAATAAACAATAAGAATAGTTAGAATAGGTGAGTATGGAGGTTTTATCCTCCCCCAATCGCAAGTTTTGGGTCGTGGCGAGGTGATGCATGGGGTTACTGGGAGAGTAGTTCTTAGCGGCCCACCCCAATCACAAGTTTCGGGTCGTGGCGAGGTGATGCATGGCTACTGGGAGAGTAGTTCTTAGCAGCCCACCCCGATCAGAAGTTTCGGGTCGTGGCGAGGTGATGCATGGCTACTGGGAGAGTAGTTCTTAGCAGCCCACCCCAATCACAAGTTTCGGGTCGTGGCGAGGTGATGCATGGCTACTGGGAGAGTAGTTCCTAGCGACCCACCTCCAGATACCGGGCGCCCTCTGGAGTATATAGCCTTGAAAGGTCGACCTTTTATATCCCGGGTACTCGTGGGACTACGTATGGTTTCTGAGTTTGGTTTTGATTCTTCGAAGGCTGCAAGCCTTAAAACTGCTTCCTTTAATTGTTCAGTTAGGAAATGTAAACGTTTCAATCGTGTTGACCTGTCTAGTAAGGAAGTTTCTGAAGAGCGTCTGCCATGATTTCTGGTTGCAACCAGGGTCGATGGGCGGAGCTTTCTTCAAGAGAACCCGTTCCTGATAAGCAATGCTGTAGAAGGTCTTGCTGGTGAAGTAGATGAAATAAGGAAATTGCGTGATGGTAGCCTACTCATTAAGACTAGTACGCTCGTGCAGCTTAAAAGGTTATTGGAAGACACAATGTTCGGGCCAGTGCCTGTTAAGATTGAGAGCCACAAGTCCTTTCATAGGGACTTGATTAAGGCCTCCGATGATCTTATGCGGAGCCTTGCTCGTAGAGGTGTGTCGGACGTTAAAACGTCTTAAGAGGGGTGTCGGTGATGAACTCTACGACACGGGGGCTTTCATCTTAACATTCAGTCTTGAGAAACTGCCCGAACGTATTAAGGTATCCATGTACACACGTACTGCTTGGCCATATTTTCCTTCTATGAGGTGCTACAACTGCCAGCGTTTTGGGTACACCTCACCACGCTGCAAGGGATCAGAAATATGCGGTGCATGTGGACCACCGCCAGTGTGTGTTAACTGCACTGGGGAGCACGCCCCTCGGTCCAAGGAATGCTCCTACATTTAAACAGGAGAAAAAGATACAGGAGATTGACTCTGGGTAAACTTTCTTATCCAGAGGCATGGCTCCTCTGGAATTCTCAGTCTCCTTTGCAGAGAAGGCTGCTAGTGTACGCATATCTCCCGTAAGTTTTGTACCCTCTGTCCCTTCATCGGCTCCTCAAACATCAAGTACCCAGCAAGTAAACGTCAAACCACACGTTCAACAGTCAGCAAGCACGTCATTGCCGAAGACAAACAGAATTAGCTATACAAAGAATTCGACATGAAATACGAGAAGTCGGGCACGATATTGCAAAAAAACTACCACAATACGTCAGCAAAGTAAAAGATAGCATCTCTAATAATAAAGTGTACAAAATGCACATAAATAATCTTAAGAACAAAATCAGGCAAGATAATCTCCTTATAACAAAAGCTGACAAAGGAAATATAACAGTAGTTATTAACAAGGATGAATACATTCAAAAAACAAAATGTTTTAACAATGATACGTTTCGTATTATACGCAAGGATTCCACTAACACAATACAAAGAAACCTAAGAAGCTTACTCAAATCCACACATATTTTGCTAACCGAAACAGAAGCAAATAATCTAATAACAATGAACCCCCAGCTACCGAATGCAAAAGCTCATCCTAAAATTCAGAAAGAGAACACACCGATGTGAACCATAATAAATTACAGATCTAGTCCTACATAAAAGCTTTCCAAATATATTAAAAAATTTCTTAAAAACCATTATTTTTTTCAAGCTAATAAAAGCATACGTAATTCAATAGACTTCTGTAGTAAAACAAAAGATTTACAGTTAGAACAATACCACTCCATAGCCTCTTACGATATAACTAATATCTATCCAAATATCCATACCAAAAAACTTTAAACATAATGAAAACCAATCTCAAAACTTACAGCAGATTAAGTACTTTAGAAATTGAAGAATTCACGATGTTACTCGAATTTGCAGTTAATAACAACTATTTTAGGTTTCATGATACAATTTATCAGCAAGCAGGTTTACCGATAGGGTCTCCCGCGTCCGGCATACTAGCAGAAATTTACATAGATCACCTAGAATACACTTCACTTGCAAAATGGACGGAATTTTTTTCTGATGCAGATTTGTTGATAACGTTTTCGTCGTCATCGACAACAGAACTAATTATAACACTGTATTGAACAAAATAAATGCCATACACGCATATACAATTTACTAAAGAATCCGAGGATAACTGTAAGCTAAACTATCTTGATCTGACGATTACTAGGCACGAAAAACACCTGACTTTCAAAATTTACCGCAAACCCACTCATAAACACTATAAAAACGGACTCCATTCACCCTAATTCCCATTAAAAAAAAAGCTGCATACCATAGCATGATTCATAGAGCATTTAGTATATCGTTATCAAAAACAGACCTCAACGAAGAGCTACAGCTAATTCATGAAATAGCCAGAAAAAATGGTTATAAAAAAGAAATGGTTAATTCCATTATTCGAAAGATCAAATCCCGACCTAAAACTACACTGGTGAAACTAGATCAACCCAAGAAAGATTACGCAACTTTCACTTTTAATAACACGTGTATATATTCTCTAACTAATATCTTTAAAAAGCATAATCTTAAAATAGCTTTCAGAACTACACAATAGTAGGCACAGCATATATAACACCAAGACAGTTAACAGTAATAATAAATATCTTCAGTCAGGAGTTTATCGAGTTGTTATAACTGCTTTACAAGTTACATAGGGCGTACTGGTAGAAATTTTATGATCAGATATAACGAACATGTCAATGCCATCAGGCATAATCATTTTTCTGCAATGGGTCAGCACATGCACGAGTACAAGCATAACTTCACGGATATAGGTAATGATTTCAAAATATTAAATACAAATCCTAAGGGTCCTTTGCTTAATATAAACGAAGAACTGTATGTAACATTTGATCAATATACATACCCCTATTACAATATTAATGAAATAACTGAGAAAACTAATATTTTATTGAATAAGATTGTTCCCATCATAAAGAATGATTACCTCAGATTAGTCAACAAACGACGTCATACGCAAGCTATAGCGCAGACAGCGGACATACATGGCTCCAATCAGTGGGTAGGGTCCGACACATCCCATTCTTACATAAAATCAGCTTCATGGTCCGTATCGCACTTCAATAGATTCACAATGAAGTATTTATTTATTTTCCACCTAGTCGATACAATGATTGCCTAAGGCAATTTTTATTGGTCAAAAGTGGTACATGTTTCGTATATTATCAACATCTTCAGCCACATAACACAGTTTAGATGAAAAATATAAAATTGACAAAGTAATGCTTTAGAGGAAGTGTCCTTGAAATTAACATAAGATTGACAAGATTAAAACAAACAAATAACTCAAGAGAAAATATATAAATTATTTCTACAATAGAAAGCAGTCGTCAAGGAAACACTTGTACAATATTCCATAGAGAAATTGTCCTAATAAATATTCTTTTCTTAATAATCCATGAAAAAAGATCAATTTATAAATTAAAAATTATACATTTTATAAGTAATTATCGAAATGAAGAAATCCTGATATCACAGTGCGGCTCTTATTATTAATGTAGATGAAAATATAACTAATTCCTAGTTGTCAAATCTTATTAAGCCTGCTTTCCTTTGGAACAGTAACTCCTGTCATTCTTTCACAGTTTTGCGCCGGGTGTAATATTGATGATGCGTTCTTCCTTGTTCTTGCACCTGAGGAGGAGGAGGAGGAGGAGGAGCGGGGGATATAGGTGTGTCAAGAACTTCCTTGCTGTCACCTATAGCTTCAACTGAGGAGGAACAAGTTGTAGGGCTATCTGTAGGTGGAGAAATTCCAATTCTTTTTTCTTGATCCTTCTCAAGCATTTTCAAATATACTAGAATTTGATAATATAATGGATTCTTATATTCTTAATGAGGCTGTAGAATATAAGAATCCATTATATTATCAAATTCTAGTATATTTGAAAATGCTTGAGAAGGATCAAGAAAAAAGAATTGGAATTTCTCCACCTACAGATAGCCCTACAACTTGTTCCTCCTCAGTTGAAGCTATAGGTGACAGCAAGGAAGTTCTTGACACACCTATATCCCCCGCTCCTCCTCCTCCTCCTCCTCCTCAGGTGCAAGAACAAGGAAGAACGCATCATCAATATTACACCCGGCGCAAAACTGTGAAAGAATGACAGGAGTTACTGTTCCAAAGGAAAGCAGGCTTAATAAGATTTGACAACTAGGAATTAGTTATATTTTCATCTACATTAATAATAAGAGCCGCACTGTGATATCAGGATTTCTTCATTTCGATAATTACTTATAAAATGTATAATTTTTAATTTATAAATTGATCTTTTTTCATGGATTATTAAGAAAAGAATATTTATTAGGACAATTTCTCTATGGAATATTGTACAAGTGTTTCCTTGACGACTGCTTTCTATTGTAGAAATAATTTATATATTTTCTCTTGAGTTATTTGTTTGTTTTAATCTTGTCAATCTTATGTTAATTTCAAGGACACTTCCTCTAAAGCATTACTTTGTCAATTTTATATTTTTCATCTAAACTGTGTTATGTGGCTGAAGATGTTGATAATATACGAAACATGTACCACTTTTGACCAATAAAAATTGCCTTAGGCAATCATTGTATCGACTAGGTGGAAAATAAATAAATACTTCATTGTGAATACATCCCATTCTGACGAGTCTAGTGTCAGACCTAAGACAAAATGCTGGTTAATAGAGCAAACGCCTGAAAAGCCTTACATCTGATATGTTTTTTTTCCATCCATACACACGCCGAAGCTTCCCCCACTCACCCCTCCGCCACCCTCACAACAGGCGACACCAACACCAGAAGTACCAAGCTCGATAGCTGCAGTCGCTTTAGTGCGACCAGTATCCAGTATTCGGGAGATAGTAGGTTCGAACCCCACTGTCGGCAGCCCTGAAAATGGTTTTCCGTGGTTTCCCGTCTTCACACCAGGCAAATGCTGGGGCTGTATTTTAATTAAGGCCACGGCCGCTTCCTTCCCACTCCTAGCCCTTTCCTGTCCCATCGTCGCAGTAAGACCTATCTGTGTCGGTGCGACGTAAAACAACTAGCAAAAAAAAAAAAAAAAAAACAACAACACCAGAAGTACGAGATACAATACGCGACAGACAGCGAAGCAGCATACATCTCAACCACTGCACAACAGTAAGTAGATTATCACAGAACTCATACAATAGAACGCAACTTATATTCAAAATTTCTAATTCGTTTATTTCGACTTACAGACATTTATCAACACATCATAAGAAAGGAAAGAGCCACCAACAATTACGACCTTGTCATTCAAATTGAACAATTTCCAGAACATCAGCCAAGTCAAACAAGCCAGGTTCAAGTCACAAAAACAAAATTAGAAAAATAAAGTGGTTGAGTTTTACACAAAGTGTATCGGCTAAGGCTTATGCAAATTCAGACTTTTAACTCGCATGCTCATCAGTCTTTTTTAAAACAACATAAGAATGTGCTGTCACTTGTTAATTTAGACTATAAACAGACTTTTGCGTCTGAGCATACCTTGCAATGTTTTAAATACTTTGTGTTTATATGTTTGTATAATGGGCAAATTTCACATTATTTCAATGTAATACGTAACGCAAAACAATGCAACATTTATTGTTCTCAACTGTTTTAGACTTTCAAAAGAGCATTTAAGCACGTTCAACCATGTTTGCTAATATTTTAATGTAGATATTGCACCATTCCTGCATCCAGGTGAGGACACATGATATCCAGACTAGCTCTCAATATAAATGATTCTCACTGATTAATGTTTCTGGTCTATGAGTTCCGCTTGAGAAAGTACACCGTTGGGCTATGGTAAATGGTAAATCTGAATCTACGTAGAAGGACGTTTCCTACACGCTATCAGTCGGATACTATACATGCACGTCGCCAAATTAATCGCAGATAAACGACATTAATATAGTATTGCCACTAGTTCATATGTCGCCAAAGAAATCGCAAGTAAAAAAAAAATTATAGTCTTGCATCTAGTTCTTATCCTAAGTAGACATTAAAAGAATTGTGAAGTTTCACCATTTAACATTGATTGACTATTCAACCCAAATAATGAGAAAATGTTTCCCTAAAATCTCGTTGAAATGTCTCGTACTACGTAAGTAGCCTCGTGGTGTTGAAAGAATTTCTGTCTGTCACCATTGAATTGAAATGAAATAGAAATTAAGCTTGGAAAGCTTGTAGCAGGTAACTGAAATCTAGGCCATAATTATCAATTGATTAAGAATCTAGGCCATAATTATCAATAGGCCAATAATTCTAAGCTGTACTACTTCACATTTCATCGTAGACATTCCCTAAATACGATCTCTTAACTATTCTGATAAGCTCATCACACATGCGTATTAACACCCATATTGCACTTTAGCACTTTACTGATAATGATTAAAGAATACCTATTACTTTCTCTCACACCACATTGATAATGTTACGAACGGCTTTCACTGGTTAATTACTAGTACATGTGGATTTGACATTAATAGCAGATGAACACCTATATCCATGTAACCTCATTTCGATATATTTATACGCACACACAATGTCACAACATATCATCACATAGCCAATAAAATAAAGATTTCTACTTACGAAAACGACTCATAGAGGACTTTACTTATTGGACCCTGTTTGCCATCTCGCATCTGGTCATTGGAAGGTAGGCCTCGCTCCATGGTTTTGCTTCAGGTGATTGGGTCCATCTCGTCTCCTCTCAGCTGACTTTTGGTCATCCTGGGTCAACAACATCGTATAGCGCCGCCATAGCCGGAGTAGTATCGCCTTGGTCCTTTACAGCATCATAGTGGTAGTAGCTCGTACGTTTGGAACAGAATAATACAATGTGTACTTAATCTTACAGTTTATCTTAGTTTTGGAATGCTTATTATATAAAAGTTCTGCTCTGGGACTATTAGTTTCAATATAGTAGTTACAAATATGCTAGTATTGGTAATAACTATCTTGCTTGGAGAGCAAATGTGATTTCTCTGTGTTTTTATTAGAAGCGCACTTGACAGCTGGTTGGACTCTGCCGTTTACGATAAGCAGTATCGGACAAATATGACTTCTAAGTCGTGACGTATCGCTGTACCAATCTTACTAACTCCTTTCGCTGGTCTTTTAATTTCGCGCAGTAATCTGATTTCTGCAGCTGATGTTGAGCGTGCTGTAGCGAATTATATTCTCCGTCATTATTAAATCTCTAAATCCGATCAGCTGGTTTCTTTCTTTTACTCGACTCTGCCTTGCTTGCGGTAGTTCAGAATGAAGAATGAATGTTCCAATGTGAATTTTTTTCTTAATAATTGGTTTGAACAGTCTCCATCTGTCATTCTTTTTTCACCGCCTTCTACGTATGGTTCTTTCGGTGACTACCTGTTGAAAAGATTATCATTTCGGTTCGTATTGACGTTAGGTGTTTTCACATTGACATTTTATTGGCTCGAACTCCATTTTTGTTCTTACTAGTGCATATATAGAACTCTGAAATGGCACAATATGTAATATGTTTTATTGAGCCATCAGCATATAATTACACTTGACTGCTGTATTTTACTGCTAATTTACTGCTGTAATATTCACAAATATCAACAAAGCTCGCCTCATACATGACTAAACATTTATAAGAATGGAAGTTGTTTTAACTGAATAGGCAAAAGCCTATGGTAAATTATTCTTACATTATACATTAGAAAGAAAGGACGAATCCTTTTTATAATTACATGTGTATATTGGGTCATTATATTATGTAATAAGAGTATTTAACTTGTTATAATTTTAGCTATGTTGTAACATTGGAACTCTTAGCAAAAGTGTAATCAACATAATGTTAAATTTCAGTATATGTCATAAAGCTTTTAGGAATGAGACATAGTACAAAATGCAAACATAGGTTTCTAATGCAGCTGAGGATGACCTTGTAAGAGGTCGAAACCGGTCCTATTATACATGTGATATTCCATCATACATGTGATAATAAATAAGTATTGATTAGGTGGAACGTTTCTTTCTTTTTATGATATTTCACGACCTCTGTGATAGTGACCACTTCCCAATAATTCTGTCTCTTGAATCAAAGGCAGGCCGAAGTACCCAAGCGCTGGTTGCTTCGTCGGGCAAATTGGCCAGTATTTACAAAACTCGCAGTGATGGCTGTTGGTACGCTGGAGTCTGTTGAACACGTTTTATCCATTACTACTGGAATTTTGGCTGCTGCAGAGGAAACAATTCCTGCCTCGTCTGGTAATCGTCGCCAGAAACAGGTCCCGGGGGGGACGGATGTAATAGCAGCAGCCATACGTGATCACCGACAGGCTTTTAAGCATTATCGTCCAAATCCTACGATGGTCAATCATATCACATTTAGGCATCCGCCGTATTGTCGGAGTACAGAATATGCCTTCAGTACCCGGAATCTCCATTAATGGAGATATAGTTAAGATTCCTTCGGTCATTGCCAACCACATCGCGTCTCATTTTGCAGATTCGTCCAGCTCTAGCAGATACGATTCTGCATTTCTTCCAATTAAGAGCGAAGCAGAGGCACACCATCTCTCTTTTGGCTCTAGTGCTTCGCATCCCTACAACGTGCCCTTCACGGAGTGGGAGTTGTGGAGTGCACTCGCGCTATGCAATGATACGGCTCGTGGACCAGACAAAATCCATAATCAAATGCTTAAGCATTTGAGTGAGATGTCTCAAGGATATCCTCACCCTATTCAACAGAATATGGAGTGAGGGAGTGTTTCCATTTCAATGGCGCGAGGGAATTGCGATACCAATTCCCAAGTCCAGTAAAGATCCAAAATTTCTGGATAGTTATAGGCCAATATGCCTTAGGAATGGCCCCTGTAAGCTATTTGAAAGGATGGTTAACCGGCATCTTGTGTGGACCATATAAAAGGAGGGTCTCTTGTGTAACTACCAGTGTGTTTTTCGCTCTCATCGGTCTGCCACTGATCATCTGGTCAGACTGGAGAGCGCCATTCAGGAGGCCTTTCTTAGGAAGGAACACCTAGTTACTGTGTTTTTTGACCTGGAGAAAGCTTAAGAGACTACCTGGTGATATGGGATTCGCTCCACTCTACACCAGTGGGGATTTCGCGGGAATTTGCCAGCGTTTATTGAGAACTTCATGTCCCTCAGTCTCTTTTGAGTCATTTTCTCAATATTACGTTAAGGAAAATAGAGTACCTTAGGGATCTGTTCTGAGTGTCACTCTGTTCGCAATCGCCATCAACGGCATAGTTGCCGCTGCTGGACCCGCTGTCGTTCCATCGCTGTAAGTAGACGACTTAACTCTACAGCTCCGGAAGGGAGGCGTTTGCTGAGAGACAGCTACAGCAAGCTATTAACAGAGTCAAAAGATGGGCCCTGCAACATGGTTTTCGATTTTCAGCAGCGAAAACCTCAGTTGTACACTTCTGTCGACATAGGCCAGTGCATCCCGAACCAGAGCTCCGCTTGCGAAATGGTGTCTTACCAAGGGTGGTTGTCACCTGCAGATTCCTGGGTCTCCATTTTGTTAAGAGACTTACGTGGCAGACCCACATCCGTCAGTTGAAGGTTGCCTGCACGAAGAGACTTAACATGCTTAAGTTTCTGAGCGGCACTTCTTTGGGGGCTGACCGTGCGGTACTGCTACAATTTTACACGGTGACGGTCCTCTCCCGAATTGACTATGGAAGTGCGGCTTATGGCTCAGCATCAAAATCTACACATTGCCTTTTAGACAGTATTCACCACAGTGGAGAAAGGCTGGTAACGGGTGCTTTCCGTACCAGCCCCATTCTCAGCCTACTTGCTGAAGCGGGAGTTCCACCTTTATGGATAAGGAGGCAGCAGTTACTCCTCACGTACGCTGCCAAAATTTGTGAAATGCTGCTACATCCAAGCTATCAATGCATCTATTGTACCCAATACCAGCAGCGGTGCCAAGACCGGCGGTTGGGTTTCGGATTGATAGCTTGTTATGATTTGATTATTGATATCGGTTGTTGTCTTGAACGAACTCTAAGCGAGGTACCTCCATGGTTGGTTCCGCGACCGGATATACGTCTAGATCTGCTCCGTGGACCCAAGGTGAACACGGATTCCTCCATTTATCGGAGGTATTTCCAGGACTTCTTTCACAAATATCTGGCTGCGAGACATATCTTCACGGATGGTTATAAAATCGGAGATAATGTTGGTTGCTCTTTCGTCATTGATGATATGAGCACGAAGATCTCGCTTCCTGAAGTATGTAGCGTGTATACTGCAGAGCTTTACGCCATCTTAGAGGCACTGCAGTTTGCACTGCGTGGCGAAAGAAGCCACTTTCTTATGTGTACCGATTCGTTAAGCTCTCATAACCTGTTTCTCGTAACACCAACTGGTACAGCAGATGCATGACCTTCTAGCCAGGTCAAGGGATGCTGGCACCAGAATCACTTCCGCGTGGCTTCCAAGCCACGTTGGGATTTCGGGAAAAAACTTGCGGAAGACGCTGCAATGGAAGCTGTACTTTTACCTCCAAGACCAGTCAACGTACCTGCTAAGGATATTTGTACTTGCCTATGTCGAACCATCTTGGCGTCCTGGGAATCGGAGTGGCTAGATATCCAAACTCCTAACAAGCTGAGAGCAATTAAGAAGACAACTACCGCATGGTGGTCCTCTTTCCGACCTTCACGGAGAAAGGCCATAGTATTGTGCAGGCTGAGGATAGGTCATTCACGATCTACGCACTCTTATCTCTTAAAGAGGGACGACCCCCAGTGTGTTCTTGTGGTGCCGACTTCACTGTGGCCCACATCCTCACAGCGTGCGCCGATCTCTCTGGCCTAAGGCAGAACCTCGGCCTGCAGGAAACGTTCGAACGCATACTAGCCGATGACGCAACTACTGCTGATCTCTTCATCCGCTTTATTTACGACAGTGGACTTATCAAGGGTATATAAATTACAAGTATACTGTTACTCAGGGAACGTATGTTCCCTTTTGATTCGCTAGTAATCTTTTCAGCCTAATTGTATAATTGTTTTTTGTTTTATTTTGTACTGCGCTTCCTAATTCCTTTGTTGAATAAATTATTTTGTTTTATATTTTAAATTTCTTTTCCACTAATTTGTTCAGAGGATGATAACCTCGTTGTACTTCCTCTTAAATCAAAAATCCCCACTACCACCACCACCTGGACCCATGCACAGCTGCCTTTTACTTGACTAGTTCATTTTAATTTGTCACACAATTAGGTGTTACTAAATCAACATGTCCCTTATACCAGTAGGTTAATCATGAAATGATAGAAACTTCTGTTCATTTGAAAATTACATCGTAGGGTTGAAAGTTGCCACACCACGACAACGAACTTCACCAGTGTTTTGACGTTCAGTCATTGAGGGATTTTTCGTTTTTTCCTTTCCCCCCTCCATGATATCGCAGGTTTAACGCTTTCAACACTGCCCATACGGGGTACAGGCGCGCTGTTTTCCTGCTTCTGGGCGGCTCCCGTATGCAATACGGGTGTGATTTTCTCGTGTGTTTATATCCAGCTGCACGTATCACGTACAGTTCCCGTCCCTTGGTTGGAGGTAATAGTTCATCTAGTGACCACTAGAATGCAGCAGTTATTGGGAATTTCGAACTGAAACGATAAACAGGGTATTTTCTCCTTGCCATGACCTCTACCGAAGCACTCGGTGTGCCTTGTGCTGCACGCGCCAAATCTGTCACGCTGTCAGCTGTGTTACTGTATAAACGTCTTCACGCCAGCTCAGTGATAGTGATATTTTGCATATTTTATCGGGAGAAGCGGGTTCAGAGATGGATGAAAGTGATGACGACCCTGCTTACAAACCGGATAACGTATCGAGTGATAGTTCAGGTAAGATTTTTATTTATTACGTCACTTTGGAACGTAGGTGTTTAGCTGTATTATTTTACTCCGAATACAAACGATAGAAATACTTCGCCTACAGAAATTTGGGTTTATTTTTTTCGTTTAGACGAGACGCAGGCTGATGATTCACCTGTGCCGGGAACATCTGCTAGATCATCTGAACCTGATGATGGTCAGAAACAGATGACCATCCACAGCTACCTGTCCTCCAGTCGGCATCTAGTTTTACTCAGTTTTGCGTGGGGAGTGACGAAATGGATTGTTTCAGTAATTTTTTTAGTGACGATGTGATCAAAAATATAAAAACATAAACTAACGGATATGCAGGTACGACAATTGCAGCAATGAAACATCAGGGCAAGCTGAAGGAAAATTCCATGTGGCACCGGTGGTCTGCAGTAAAACTTCACAAAATTTATTGGTTTTTTGCAACAATTTTGCATATGTGTGTGGTGAAGCTATCCAAACTAAGTGATTATTGGTCTACTGATCCCTTTTATCAGACATTCTTTGTCAGTCGATTGTTGAGCTGTGATATATTTTCTGGAATTTTATTTATGTTGCACCTAAATGACAATCATGACCCACTACATAAACTCAGGCCTGCCTTTGATTTTTTTTGGTGCACAAATGCATTGCCAGTTTTCAGCCGTATGAGAACCTAACAATAGGTGAGGCTATATGTCCCTTCCGTGGTCAAGTAGGGTTTAGGTTTTATATGAAGAATAAGCCCAATAAGTACGGTATGAAAATGTATGTACTTCGCGATGCGGCAACAGGCTACGCACTGAATTGTGAAATATATACGTGATCCGTAGGGAACGTTAACAGCATTCAGGCTCTTGTAGATAGATTATGCTCACAGTTTTTCAGTAAGGGCCACTGTATTTATATAGACATTTACTGTACTACCCCTCCCTACTGAATATGCTGTAGCAAAAGAAAACCCTGGCTGTTGGAACTGTCATGAAAAACAGGAAGGGTTTACCACCAACATTCAAGACAAGGACGAGATGATAGCTTTGAGTAAGGGGCACCTTCTTCCATGTTTTACACCGGAAAGAAAATAAATGAAGTTGAATATAAAGCAGTTGCAAAGATGTTAATATCATAGTTAAACAGTTATTTTGATTAGAGATTTCTACGATTGACAAGATAGTATTGAGCTTTATTTATACTTCATATTGTCAGATCTTTCTGGAGATAGCGTATTAACAGTTGTATTCTTTTATTCTAAAGCAAGTGTGAAAAAATCGAGAACATAAAACATACGATACCAATATATCATTTTTTCAGATAATTGATAATAATTTGAAGCAATACCTTACCCTAATATTAAAAAGGTTCTATCAAGCTTTATCTTACGGATTCTGGGCCTAGGCTTATCAAATTTGTAATTCCAGCACACAGTCTGTGTGAAAAATGTTTCCTTTCACAGAACAGCTGTTTAGTTCTAAACATTTACCTCCGATGTAAGTTCAATTTCTACCCACATGTGAAAAGAAATACCAGATCCCTTCTGATAGCGATAAAGTAACTCGAATTCACCCTCGTGAATATCTTTCCATTTCAAACGTAAGGCCTAACTTCCCTTTAATACACTGATTAATTTATCTACCGTAATATATAAGCTCCCACATTCGGTGAAAATAATTGACAATATGTTATCAATCCATCACATATAATACAACAACAGATCCACTAATAGACATGATTTAATTCAAAACTTTGCAAGGAACTGTCAACGGTACCACGTGCTAGCCATGCATTCGAAGCTGAAGTACCCGCAACATGGCGATGCGCGAAAGTGTTCAATATTCCGCATAGCATCAGCACGCTCTGCGAGTGTAGATAAGTAATATTTGTCTTTGCTTGTCGTCTGGCTTCCCTTTTCTCAAGTATGCCCATCAAGTTCAACTGCTCCAGCCAGTGGATGGCAACAAAACAGTTACTGTTTCTACTGCGAGGTAGTGCTGAATTTGAACATAGGCTCGAATGCCATCATACTAAGTTCCAAGCCTGGAGTAAATATTTCTTCAAAATACAAGTCTACAGCAGGGAAATAGTATGATAAACTGAAGGTGATGGAATGTACCATATTTTTAACGTGTGACGATTGGTGTCAGCACAAATTGATTTCCCTTAACCACAGGTCTTGGAAGAGTATCTTTGTAGTGATAACCACTGGGGTGAACAATCCTAGCAGATCGTAGGATTTGGTTGAGGCACGGAGGATCTTTTCCTTGCCTTTTGTGATAGGGATTCTGTAATGTTCTGCTGATCAGTGACTATAGTCTTCTGGGGTATCCCAGTCTACTCCAAGAACTCCTGTGCCCAACTTAAGTCCTTGACCTTCATTTTTCCATTTCTCTTTCAGAGGTTCCAAACTTGTAGCCCATTTTTCAAGGGAGTTTCATGTGCTTCAATGATGCAGTGAGTTCATAGTATAGGGTTATTATATGGTTGTCATCTCCGCTGGCAGTGAAGTCATCCATGATTGTGGATTAATCCAACACTGCTGATGCGACTGGATATCTTTCAGAGTACTGTACTGAAACTTCTCGTGGTGTGGCTGATGATAGGAATGGACTGCTAATGAGGCCAAACGGTAATTGTGTACACCGGTAAAATCTTGTGGTCTTGTAGTTTCCCTCTGTATCTGGTTCCACACGATACCAAAGGAGTTGTGTTAAATTCCTGCCATCATTAAGAACCAATTGGAGAAATGTTTGTCTGCTGTCACAAACAGTTGCCTTTGTATATTTGGGTATATCCAAAATCAAATAAAATAGCATAAATCTTATTTCTAAGACATCTTTTAATCAATCAATACTGATCTGCATTTAGGGCAGTCGCCCAGGGGGCAGATTCCGTGTCTGTTGTTTTTCTAGCCTTTTCTTGAATTATTTCTAAGAAATTGGAAATTTATTAAACACCTCCCTTGGTAAGTTATTCCAATCCCTAACTCTCCTTCCTATAAATGAATATTTGCCCCAGTTTGTCCTCTTGAATTCCAACTTTATCTTCATATTCTGATCTTTCCTGCTTTTAACACTTTAGCGTCGACGTGTACGTTTGCTTTTTTCGTGGTAAACTGCTGAAATGCGATATACATTTTTCAGGTTGTTGACATTTAGGATTTGCAATGTGATGCCACCTTTTCAGAGTCTGAATTCGACAGTAGGTTGTGTAGTGAAGACACTAGCAAAGATTCCAGTGCTGTATCGGGCGATGATTCAACCAAATCACCAGCCAGTGACAATTACTGGGGAACATTCTCAGGTTTGCAGAAACATTTTTTTATTCACACGTAGCCCCGGTTTACAATTTCATCCGAGTGCTAAATCTAAACCAGTATGTAAGAATAAAGCAGTAATAAACTCCAATCCACATTATTTTCCTTGCCATTAATAATTGAATTCTGATGGTTGCGTATGTCACGGGGTGACAAATGTCAGAGAAATTCCACTGTCGCGTAATGCACAGCGTGCTGAGAAAGGAATGGGCACTCCGCTTCACTCTGTGAACACCTTACGTGAAGAAACAATGCGATACAACAGTGAATGGTAGAGCTAGTTTCGTGCAACAGCCTAAAGTTGAGAGGCCTGGACACACTACTGTCACCCCACGAGGGGTGACATACTGTATTTTGTATGAGAGTCCATCACCCCATATGGGGTGACATCGTCTTCAAAGTGTTAAAGACGCCACTCAGAATGTCTTATCATGAGAAGACATGTCAAAAATGCTCCTGTATTTCGTGCTGTCCTTTTGCTTCGTCACTATGTGTTCGGATAAGTAATAAGTCTTCCCTAGTGTTATCATAGAGAATCAATTATGAGTTCTCCTCTAAGATGTACCTGTAATTCAGCATCTGTTGATAGTACATCACTTAATTCTTCAGAAGTTAGCCATTTTTCTCTAGAGTAAAGAAACCTCATTCTGCTGTGGGGTACATTATACGTGAAGTGTATATCCTCCTTTCCTTCTTGGGAGTGAATCTAATCTTCTCCCCTCTTCAATAGTGAAAATGTTGGAGGACAATGGCACTATCTTTAGCTGTCATTAGCTGGGACTCCTTTACGCCGAATTCTTGTAGCTTTACATCAGATGCATGTCCAGTTTCGGCAGTTGTCTCATTGAAAAATGAAATGTGCTGAATTGTGGTTTGGTTCACAGTAGTGCCAGAACAATTTCCGATGAGAACCCATCTGAAGAGTTTGGGAAGTAAGACTGAGGATGGTGAGACTTATCGGTTCTTCCATCTTCACGATCCTTCAATAAGTGTCTATGCCAATTAGAATTTCAGCGAGTATTTTCGGCGAGTTGTCCTTCAGATCAGGTAGGTTAATTTTACTGGTTGATGTTAGCATACCAATGTCTTGTGATACAGCTGGATGGGCTGAATGTGTGTTACTCTCTAAGGCTGTAACAGTGGGAACATCATTTGTTGAGAATCCTCTTGTAACAAACCGGGCTGTCTGGAACTTAAGATGATGGGAGACTACTCAAGTGTTGTAAAAACTGAATTTTTATCAGCAGTTGCACCAAATCAACCAGGGAGGTATTAATAAAGGACTGGCTGCCTTCGGTTCGGCCCTGAAGATCGTAAAGTTCGGAGTTTTGAAATCGGTTTTTCCTACAGAGGTGAATTTGAACATAAGCACAAATGCAGTCATACTAAGTTCCAAGTCTGGAGTAAATATGTCTTCAAAATACAAGTCTTCAGCAGGGAAATAGTTTGATAAATTATAAATAAATCATGGATTGATACATTGTGTAGCTTTCTACACCTGCATGACACCTTGTCTAGTTTCCTGCATTGTCAAATGTTAATACCTCGATTAAGACAAAGGGAACATCTGTTGGTATTAAGTTTTCCAGTTCTTTGCTGTAAGTCTGTAATTCGTCGACATTCTTGAGCCCAGTGCCCTCAATTGTCACACAGTACGCAGAATGTCATCAGCTTCAATGATCTATTCAACTTCTTGAAAGAGAAATGTCAAACTTGGCAGTTATGCATGCCAACTTCTTTTTCCAAGTAATCTCGTGGTTCAGAACCAAGCAAACATCAAGGGTTGAATGAACCTACCAAATGACATCATTCCTATATGACTACAAACAATCCATGTTCCATTTGTAATGCTTCATACAAATTATATGTATGTCCTGAGTTTTTGTTTTTAAAATATGAGCAACAGATACAAGATGTCATAGGTATCCTTTTGCGATAATTGCAAAATGTGATAAAAATTCGTCAGTGTGTGTGCCTTCATCTTATAAGATCCTTACAGGTGGTTTTTAGCACTTTTGAATTAGCGATAAAATGCAATATAGGTTCAAAATCCGAAATTGTACAATTTATGCAAAATTCTCGGTTTTATGCGAAATAAACACATCTTTTTAAATTTAAGAACTTTGCATTTTTCTTAAAAATAATATATAAGTTACCGTATTTTATCGCATTAGCTTTCCCCTCTCATATTTCCCTCCCCTACGATTTTTCATCATTAAAAATGATTTTACTAATATCGCACATAATTCCCTCTCCTGGTTTGTTCTTACTGGAGCGGCCTTCAAATGACTTGATAATGGACAACAATGAACACAGCGGTACTTGACATAAAAATGTTTCCATTGTCGCAACATACTGTAAATTTGAACGGTGAAGTTGCCGACGTGTTTTTAGGTCAGTTTGTTACAAGTCGTCATAATGAAGTCAAATAAATATTAAAATTTATTCCACCTATTTAATACATAGAGATTTTAATTGAGAAATTAAATCTTGAATGAAATTATAGGGACATGTTTTGCCCTTTAATTAAGGGCATCTTCAGCCTTAATCTCAGTCTGAAAAGTAACTAATCAGGTACCTGATTGTATTAAAATTACATATGAATGTGAGGATTATGTTGGAAATGTGCTTCAAATGGTGAGCAAATGGTTAACAATAGTTATGATATTCTTAAAATGAAGCCTTAATAAAGTCTTAAAAAACAAATAGTCGTAAATTTATACACTTTCTTGAATGTCCTTGTTTAAAAATTGGTAACAAATTGTATACTGGTAATTTTATAAGAACGTAAATTGTTACATTAAACCTTGTAAAGTGGCGCCGTGAGGAGGCTGATGGCGTTAGAATAATGATAAAAGAAAAAAATGTAGTTGATAATTCCAAATGGAGTATTAAAACATATTAAAGCTAGTAAAGAGGCGTTAGCATTGCTCACTTCAACCGAAGTTTATAATAAAAATTGTTAAGTTTGAACAAATGGTGATGGTTGAGGGTGTTAGATATAATTATCGGGTTTTGAACAGTTCAAGCGTCAGGATAATGATGAAGAATGTAGTTAATAACTCCGAGTGGAGTTTAAACACTTTAAAAATAGTAAAGAGACGTTTCTCCTGCTTAGAACAAGTGGGGTTTATAATAATATAAAAATGGTTAGACTGTTGTAACTCTCGTGTGAAGAGATAAAACTGTGGTCTCCTAAAAGCATGAGTGGCTTCATTTTAAGAATATCATAACTATTGTTAACCATTGGCTCACCATTTGAAGCACATTTCCAACATCATCCTCACATTCATATGTAATTTTAATACAATCAGGTACCTGATTAGTTACTTTTCAGACTGAGATTAAGGCTGAAGATGCCCTTAATTAAAGGGCAAAACATGTCCCTATAATTTCATTCAAGATTTAATTTCTCAATTAAAATCTCTATGTATTGAATAGGTGGAATAAAATTTTAATATTTATTTGACTTCATTGTACATTTCAGTACGGACCAAAACGTAAGAATTATAGTCGTCATAATGTCGAAATATTCAAACTACACAGCAGAATTTAAACTAAATGTGTTATCTAACGCAGATACAAACGGAGTGAAAGCTGCAGGAAATATTTCTCCGTTAATCCTAATTCGGTATGGTATTGGTGGAGACAAAAAAATGAACTCATGACTGCAAAGGCAAGCTCCAAATCTTTCTGTGGGCCTAAAACAGGGAAACATCCCGAAATTGATAATGGTGTAATTGCTTATGTCAATTAACTTCGTAATGATGGTTGTGCTGTCTCTTACGAAATGATTCAGAACAAAGCTCGCGAGATAGCTGCCACGCTCAGCATTGACAGAAAGGATTTTAAAGCAAGCATTGGTTGGATGATTCGTTTTATGAGACGGCAAAATCTCAGTTTACGGAGGAGAACTACTTTGTGCCAGCGTTTATCTCAAAAAATACACAGATAAGGTATTAGAGTTCCATCGTTACGTAATACAAGTGCGACAGCAATGTGACTATTTACACTCTCAGGTTGGTAACGCTGACTTAGACGCCAGTGTTTTTTGATATGCCGCATAACACCACCGTTGCTCCATCTGGTTCAAATAGTGTCCCTGTGAAGACGACTGGAGCGGAGAGTCTAAGATGCACAGTGGCTCCATGGCTAAATGGTTAGCGTGCTGGCCTTTGGTCACAGGGGTCCCGGGTTCGATTCCCGGCAGGGTCGGGAATTTTAACCATCATTGGTTAATTTCTCTGGCATGGGAGCTAGGTGTATGTGTCGTCTTCATCATCATTTCATCTTCTTCATGACACGCAGGTCGCCTAAAGGCGTCAAATCGAAAGACCTGCACCTGGCGAGCCGAACATGTCCTCGGACACGACCCGCACTAAAAGCCATACGCCATTTCACTGGTGTTGTGCATTACAGCAGACGGCAATAAACTTCCACTGCATGCCATCTTTAAAAGGAAGACATTACCAAAGGAGATTACCCCACATGGAATTCACGTACGAGTTCAAGAAAAGGGCTGGATGGCAGCAGATTTGATGGTGGATTGGTTGGAGAAAGTCTGGGGATGACATCTAGGGGCATTATTACAAAAGACTTCTTGTCCTAGACAGTTTCTGGGGTCATCTTGTGGAAGCTGTAAAAGAGAAAATGAAACTGATGAAGTCCCATCCTGTCATCATTCCTAGAGGTTTAACGTCCATTCTTCAACCTTTAGATGTCAGCGTCAACAAACCTCTCAAAGAACATCTTCGACACCTGTATTCAGAATGGATGGTGGGGGGATCTCATCACCTGACTCCAGGAGGCAAGATAAAGAAGCCATCAATACCGACGATGTGCGAGTGGATAATCCTTGCGTGGGAGAAAATTAGTGTCGATATTTTTAAGAAGAGTTCAAAAAAAACGAATTTCTTGTGCCACTGATGGTTCCGAGGACCACATGTTGTGGAATAGTGAAAATGAAGATGTGTTATCTGAGCCTGAAAATAGTGATGATAGTGACGAAAGTGAGGCCACAGATTAATGAGAGATAAGAAACAATGCACTGCTGGTCTTCATTGTAGCCTAATGAACCCGTGGTATTCTTTTGTGTTAATTGAAAAATACCAGTAGGTACCACTTTTTACATACTGGTATTACCGTAAATATAACTTTTACCTAATACCTCTTTTCCCTTCCTTTCGGAATGCCTAGAAGCACCATTCACATAATTCTCTCCCTAGTGTTTTCGAGTGAGAAGGGGTGGGGAATTACGCAATAAAATACGGTATATGCTATTTCAGGGAAAGAATTATTACGGCGCCTTAAATCCTTCAATGTGTAGAATATCGTTCAACGGCCAAAGATCAGTGCAACGAACAACCAATCAAACGGAGTAATACGCTTTCAAGAACATGTGTTCATTCCCTTTGTGTTGACCCTTGATCATAGTCGGTTATTCTTGACATAGGTGTCGAGTAGCAGTAGTAGTGTTTTAAAGTATGGTAGCGGTTTATTGTCTGGTGGCCATGGGTAGAAGCAAAGTGACAATCAAACACCGTGCTGAAAGTTACGAATCTGAACAACTTTACAATCAAAGACTTGAATGGAAGAAGAAATTTGTTTTGGATAAATACTTCAAAAGCAGAAACCATGCGCTACTAAAGTAGCGATTTCTTTCTCAACCAGCATGTGAACAGCCTGGTGGCAAGCCACAAATGCACAAAGGGATAAAGGCTATAAGAGCAAAAAGTGAGAAACAGACATTCATTGAGGATTCTGTTAAGATGTGCCTGCAGACTAATATCTCCGTCCACATGCTGGACCATCCTGCTTTCCGCGACTACCTTGAAATGTAAGTGCAGATTTCAGATATATATTTTGGGCATTATTTATGTGTGTTTAAAATGCATTTACACCATCTTAAGCGGTATAACCTACCTTACTGTGAAATATTCATAAACTAGCCTATATCCCGCCGCCGCCGCAAAAGAATAATCATGTTGGTGGTAGTTTTGAAGTATTAAGATCGCTATACAGCGTTGTTGAATTTTAGGTTAGGTCTCTTTAACTTTCGACCAAAAACCATGTGGATGTGTGTTTCCTAATGACTTTCATGTGGAATTTTAGGTTAGGTTATTCAAATTTTCGACCTAAAAACTGAACGTGGGTGGACGTTATTTTGAAATGTAACAATTTAATATACCATGTAGGATGTAAAATAATTGCTTGTTTTCATGTACATAAATGGAAGTTTATACTGAAAAGCTTCAAAACTTGTTCAGTGATTTGCTAGGCCAGCACCACACCAAATATTTTCCTTACCTCTAAACTTTATTATTATTATTATTATTATTATTATTATCAGCATGTTTGAATTAATTTTATAGGCCCCTTAGGTACGTCCCAGGATCAGGAGATCTGCCTTAGCTTATGTTCCACGTTGCGGAGGTTCAGCAAGAGCAGAGGTGAATGCTGCATTGAATGCTCATTGTAGGAATCTCAGATGAGATGTCGGACAACCAAGGCAGATATATCTGTGCTGTTCTATGCAGGACGATAATGCCAACTGCAGAACAAGAAGTTTATTTGGCAAGCTGTTCATTTTTTTATGCTGCCAACGGGATAGCATGCAGCAGAGCCGCCATTGATGCTCTTAAAGACTATAATATTGATTATGAAAACGTGCTGAGTTTAGTGTCAGACTCTGCCAGATACATGGGTACATATTTCCAGGTATTACAGATGATAATTGGAGACCATCTTCTTCACTTACAGTTCTTTGCACAAAAGTTGCATTTTGTGGGGGATGTTATTCTCAAGGAACTGTCATTGTTGAATTGAGAATTTTTTTTAGTAAGTACAAAATGATTGTAACTGATAGGCAGTCTTGAATAAAGGACACCATTCAAACATTTGGCATGTTGTACTTCAACTGTTATTGAAATACCTCTTCCTTGTAGGTCCGTTGTACTGTGATAAATGAATGCGTTCAGAATACTATTTTTTCACTGCGAAATTGTGTTGTAAATTTGTGAATATGCATATTCGTGTTGTGTGTGCGTTAATACTTCTTGCAATCTTATGTTTATGTTTGTCTTAATTTTCATAATGTATTCAAAACTGCATTATGAGCAAAGTGTGATTCAACAGTATGATTTTACTCCCAACTGTTTTGTGTATGCAGTTTTGCAGATTATGCCTATTTTTAATCAATTTGCTATAAAGCTCCACATTTGAGGAGTATAGATGCTACAAAACGCTAAATCTGTAATTTTTAAATGCTATAAACCACGAACTCTTATCATAGGTAATACATTTCATATTATTCCATATTGAAGATTAATAATAATCTAAAACAAAAGCTAAGATTTCCACCTATTCAATACAATTTATTGTAACCTTGAAAAAGTTGTATGTATTTGATGAAACTAGTTTCGGTCTTGCTAGAGACCATCATCAGTCGAAATCAATAAAGGTTAAGGCAAGACATGATTTTAGATAACATTTATGAAGCATCAGTATCATTCTGTTCACACTTGTTTCAGCTGAACTGAATTCTAGAAGATTCTTTAAGTGCTAGTATTTTGTGTGTTTGACCTGGTCTTCTGTGAAGTGCATTTTTCAAATTGTAAGAAAACTGAGAACTTCCACAAGACATGCGATTATGATCAGTGTTTAACATCCAAATTTTAGTTGTCTTGCACCGAATTTCAACAAAACACACTTGCTTCATAAATGCACGATTCTGATAACATATAGTCTTAGCATAGTGCCCATATTCTGGAAATTCAGGGAAGTAGACAAAATCTGGAAAGTCAGGGAAATCTTTGCTGATGTTGGATTTGAGGGGTTATTTTTAGGCTCTAGTCTTTTTGTAATCCAGGCTATTGTAGCATTTCTTTTTCAGGTATTTTTTTCACAAGAAATACACAACATTTCTACAATTTTTGTGTGTCCAAATGTCCTTCCTTTAACCCATTTTTATGTTATTCTTTTTTATTTTAGTTCTAGGATGCTTTCATGAAACTCATGACAATGCCTAACAAGCAGTGCACATTTAATAAACAGTAAAGTGTTTCCCAAACTGAGTGGTTGGTTGGTTGAACATTTTGGTAAATGATGGGACTTAAGCATATTGTAAAGCGTCTTGGAAATTGTTGAAATTCAGTAATATGGGTAAACAAGCAGTCACTTCTCATGCTAAAGGACCTACTCATATAAAGTACATGAAAGCTAAGTCTTCCCAGCCAACAATATCTTTCGTTGCAAAGAATACCTATACTCCATCTCCACTTGAGGATGCACAGCCAAGAGTTAACACGACATACTTAGCTGCGAGGGAATTAGCAGTGCTAGGAACAAGTCAAAGGAGTGTAAAGTCTTGCAGTGTGAATAAAGAGGATATATCGGTTGAAGTCATATGGGCTCTCCAGGTTTTCACTGGAAAAATCTTTCTCAACTATTGTGGAGAAACCTCTGCAGCATTCAAAACAATGTTCCCAGACAGTGAAATTACTCAAAACTTCATTATGGGCAAGAGTAATGGATTGGCCCCATATAAGTTTGCAAAATGACTTAAAACAGTGCTCTATGTTGCTTGTTTTAATGAATCATTAGAAAAATTTGTCCAAAGAGGACAAGTGAACTTACGTGTAAGGTTAAGGGATGTAACTGAACTTCAAAATTATTTGCAAGTGCTAAACCCCAAGGCCAAATCTTTTCTTGATATTGCCATATGTAGTTTGCATAAAATTGAGCCATGAAAACCAGGATCTCCAAAATTGACTGGGACCGTTTTAATTTTTTCAGATCACTGCGTAATCTTTTTAAAGTTAGCCCTGCTCGACATGCTAAATATTCAGACATAACAAGCACTGCATTTCCTTACAAATTCACTGCAATAAAATGGTTGGAAAGTGGATGCTTTGTTTATCAAGTTCTTAAAATGTATGATAACTGACAAATTTGTGAAAGTACACTGAAAAAAAAAAAAAAAAAAAAAAAAAACCACCTTGAATACCGTAGAGAAGCTGGGAAGAATCCACTACTTAAGGCAAAATGAAGTGCTTTTAGAAGTGTTTTACCAGATGTTGAACTGTTCCTCAGAAGATTCCAAATTCAGAAACCTATGGTGCCTCTGATTGATATGTCTTCAAATTTGAAAACTGTTTTGAATATAGACCTAGACTTATTGGAATTCATATATAAAGTGCCCATTAGTGTAAATATTTTTCTATAAATGAAGAAAGGGAAGGGGAGAGAGAATTGCGCCAGCTATGGGATTGGTGGAGGCTAGAATTTCCTTTTTTTGTTCCTTGTAAAACATGCTCAGTTTTCTTGAGTCAGGGAAATTTTTCTTAGTAGGTCAGGGGAAGTTGGGGAAACTTGAGAGAACATTTCTATGGACAAACTGTCTTAGAAATATGTGTTCGGATTAATTTGTACATTACTCTAAATATAAAAGTGTATTATTTTTGTAAAAGGATGATAATATTGCACTAGATAATGAGGGCAAAGTTACTTGAGTAAATATGGTATCAAGACTGCTTAGTCATATGCTGCAATCAGCAATGGGTTGTATTGCATGTCATTTCTAAAGCATTTTAATTTTTGCAGGGAACTTGCCTACTGGCCAGCAGATATCTTCAAGTTTTGTTGGGGCACTGCCTGGTGCTGCTGCTACTTTAGGAGCAGGTTTAGGTAAGTTCAATCATCGATCATTATACAAAATTGAACCCATTGGCATGCTGAGCATGCGCGTATACACCATTTTTTAATGCTTAAGACACATCTTTGGACTACTAAGTTTTTTTAACATGTAATTCACAATGTTCTGTTTGATGTGAAGAACTGCACACTGAAGAACAGTTTAAAAAATTTTATTGGTGTTAAACACCATTAAAACATTATGGAAACGCAAATCCATCAAACACTTTTCTCCCTTGGACATCTCTCGTTGCACTTGTTTTTCTTGCCAGCCTTACATGCAACACAATAGTGTGGAGTCTTTCTTTCACCGTTTGCATGTAAGGAACATGCAAAATGAGCCTATGTTTAAACACTTTTTATTCTTCGAAATTTTCCAACGTGAATCCCTTTTCCTGCGCCAATTCCACAGTCTCTTAATGTTTCTGTAGTTTTCCCCACGCTCCTTCTTTCCACTTCGGTGTTACGTAGCAGTTCGTCCATTGTCCCTTCTCATTACATGCCCATACCAATGAAGTCTATATTTCTTAAATGATCACGGTTACAGGAACATCGCTGCTGGCATCCTTTTCTTTTCTTCTCCCCCCCCATTTGTTTTACGTTACACCGACACAGATAGATGTTATGGTGACTATGGGATAGGAAAGGCCATCTGGAAGGATGCGACCGTGGCCTTAATTAAGGTACAGCCCCAGCATCTGCCTGTTGTGAAAATGTGATACCATGGAAAACCATCTTCGGGGCTGCAGACAGTGGGGTTCAAACCCACTATCTCCCGGATGCCAGCTCACAGTTGCGCGCTCCTAACCACACGGCCTGCTCGCCCGCTAAGCATTAGACTTTCAACATTCATACACTCTTTGCAGTGAAATGATTCAAAGTATTTCAGACAAAGGAAAGGTGTCGCACATAATTTTCAAAGTTTATTACACCTACTCAATACTGTACAATAATTTCAATGTCTATAAATATATTACAATACATTATCAAGGTACTAGTTTCGACCCTATATGGGTCATTATCAGCCTAACCAAGATACCCTTATGGATTTGCCGAAGTCTTAAGTCACGCAATTTTTACAATGATATGCCCTTGTTAGCACTTTAAAAGTGTAATACGCCGGTTGAATGTAAAGTCCAGATACTTCTATTGAGTTCTAAATTTCAAGTGCGTCTTCAGGTAGGGAATTGAAAGTTGAACATTGGCGCAAAGGGTGTGTGTCTTGCTTGTGGACCAATATTTCTGATACGGAAGTTAAATGTAGATAAAACCATACGACATTCTTATAATGGATTTTTGCTGTGGTGTGACGAAAATTCCCAAAAGTTGGAACCAATAGAGCCTTGCGCGCAATGTGAACGACCTGGCCGGCAGAGTGCAACTAAGTCAACGAAATAGATGAGTACAAATGTAATTACTAAAGTGCGAACGTGTTTTAATATTGCAAATGGGGATAGGGTAACTTTTGATATTTAATTTGTGTCACCTTCACGACTATTTGAATATGAAGATGAGTGTAAATTAGTGTTTGATTCACGAGTTCCCTTAACCCAGTTTCGCTTTCCGAGTTTGAATAGTTAGAATCAAGTTTTCTGTAAAAAGTATTATTAATGCGATTTTCTCGAGTTGTAAGATTGTAATATTTCAGTAACTTTCAGATGTTCAGACATGATCGATTGTCTACACGTGGCATTTTCCTAGTTTCAGATTGAGATTTTTGGAGTTAGCCACTTCATCATTCAAGTTTAGCTTTACGAGCGCCAGTGCTCTGATTTGTGACCAGCGCAGTCTTGTTTCTTCTCATGTGAGCGAATGTTAGACGACGTCTTATTTACCATCAAGGCTTTGTAAATGAGAGTTGCATGAACGCCGTATGCTTTCTTGGGGAGTCCTGACAATATGACATGTTTTTATTTCTTTGATTGTGTATTGTACCGGGCGGTACACCTCCACTCCGCTAATTTAAAATGTGCGCCAGTTGAAACCCCTCTGCTGGAGGAAGTCTGAACTTTATCTACGCTATTAATTCTCTACTTTCTCAGAAGATGTCACCACGTGGAAAATTTTGAGTTTTTGAACTGTGTCATTTGTGATGTGTTTTTGTTTCGCTTGAAGTAAGAAGTGTGAACTTTCTCTTCTAAAGGACACTACTGAAGATCAACAATAGTGCGACCTAGTGCGAAGTCAAAGAACTATTTTGTTGGAGAAATTTTTATTTCAAATGTTTGTCTTTGCTAAATTTTTTTCAGTTATTGTTTAAGTTGGCTGTATACCCCTCTCTTTCCCCTTGTTTTGCATTTAACCAATCCTGAATTTCTTTGAGTTATTTCCGACCAATCCGATGTATCTTCCCCCAACTTGGATATGTTTCTGTACCCGAGCCAATAAAAAGTTTGTGGGAGGGTGTTTTCATTCCCCTAACGCCTAGAACCTTCCGCGAGAGGATATAAACTGCTGATTTTAGGGTCTCCGGCGTTCCTCCATGTAACCTTCTCCTAAAATGTAACGATCTTTTCTTCTATTCTCTTGTACGCTGCATATTGGGATAGAGAGTGCTAACCCTCTCGAGCTCCCACTCACATTGTCTTGAGGTGAACTTATTTTCTCAACCTATTCTTCGTTAATGTAAAACAAATTGCTCTTTTCTAAAGTCACCTCGGTAGTATGGGATTAGCCCTTGCATTAGTGGCCTAGAGCCAGATTAGGTTTTTTTAAAAACAAGTGTATTAGGAGTGCAGATTGCCTCCTCTCAAATTGTTATTTTAGAGGTCATGTAATTGCCCCTTTTCATTTAATAGACCTCAGTAGGTTGGGTATTGTACCCCTGTGTCTATGTCCAGTGAGGACAACTTGAAGGTGGAGTTTGGTGTGGCCTGGGAGAGGCTTAAATTTTGAGAGCGAGTGGCTCTTTTGAAAATTAAGTGTTGTATGCCTCGTGGAGGCTTTTCTGTGTAATTTGGAGCAAGGGCTCCTAGGTATGAATGGGGTTTTCTGCCCCTCTGTTAAAACTCGTGTTTGGGGTAAAACTGAGCTGATTGCCCAAGCAGTGTAAAATCAGGGCGCGAAGTCCAATTCCTGTAAATATTGTAACTACCCTTTTTGATTTGGTACTTTGTACCTGCCATGCTTGTTATTTCTTTGTTTTTGAAAAGAAAATATAACCTTGTTAAATTTTAAATTAATTTTGCTTTCGTAGCTGGAGACCTATTCACACCCGCACCTTCTTTCACCTCTACCTACCACGGAAAACTCCGTAACATGTATATTTGCCATTTTTGTGATTATATTGTGAGTGGTTCCGATCCACAGTGTTTGTTGTGCTCATAAGATTGCTCATGATTCGAGGTGTATATATTTTTGTAGGATGTTTCACCACTCAGGGTGTTGGTACTGTTAGGTTAGTTTTCGTCTCCCGCTTTTGTGCATTAAATCACATCTTTTTCTTAAGGTTAGGCACCCCTTCTGCAATGTCCAGTGTGCTGGAAAGGGGAATGTACTCATCTACAGCTGCAGGTGTTAACAAATATAAAGCCAGGTGCGTGGTGGCGAGCCAATGTGTATCTTGATAAAAAAGATTTTCGTCCAAAACTGACGTCGTGCATCGCCTTGCTTCATTTACGGCTTTTAGTTGACCTCACTGTTTCCATACTTGTTGTACGATAACCATCAATATCTGGGGTGTATGTAATTTTAGGGCAATTTTTCTTTATAGTTCGAATTGAGCACTCCTGGGAGCGGCTGACTAGTCTGGGGCAAATTACCTTGATGGTAGAAACGGGGACAGTTCTTGTGTTAAATTTCAAAATGGAGATATGTAGAAGACGTAAGTTTGAAGCTTTACTGCTGTATGAAGTCTATTTATAAACTTAAGAAGGTAAAGGAAGACCCATACTAAGAGAACTACTTTTTAAAGTTCTCAAAAGAAAGATTTCTACAAAGATATCTAATTACCAAAGCCATGATGAACATGATACTAGAAGACATTGAAAATAGGTTAGAGTTTCCAACAGATTCAAACTTATCTCCAGTCCAGCAGTTGCTTATAGTTCTTACAAGGAGAGATCAGACCCTATGTCCAATCGATTTCAACGAGCTGTACCTTAATTAAGGCCATGGCCGCTTCCTTCCCATTCCTGGGCCGTCCCTATCCCATCGTCGCCGTAAGACCTATCTGTGTCAACAAATAGCAGGGGGAAAAAAAAAAGTTTATATACCTATTGGGGTACACTCAACAGTATCTCATGTATAAGGGTTTAGGTCAATATGCTTTCATTTTCGATAAAATTAAGGACAAATGTCATGAGGGAGGACTCGCTTCGGACCTAGTGGAGGTGATAGAACCCTAAACGGCAAACAAATTTTACTTAAACATGTCAGTTCCACAACCTAATAATTTCTGAAAAATGAATGAATCCCCCCGATTTCAATGTAATGTCTATATACTTTGAGAATTTCAACACAGACCAGCAGCTCATTGGTTTTGCAGGTTATAAATTTCCTTTTTTTTTTGTCTATATTGAAGATCTACTTGTGAAACAAATTCTTATAATTTTGTTAAATACCACCTATTCAATACAGTAAAAGTGTAATAAAAACTTACATATTTATTAAGATGTTGACATGGTACATGTTTCGCTCCTTTTTCGTGAGCATCAAATTATCATTTACTTCAGGTTATATAAGATCGTGAATCTATTCTATTGGATTAATAATAGTGATAATATTTTGGATTTTTAAAATAAATTAGACAGTAACATAAAATTCACTAAAGAAGATGAAAGTAACAATTCGCTAAGTTTTGTAGATATAAAGAGAGCAGGAAATAAATTTGATTTCCAGATTTGTAGAAAACTGACGTTTACTCCAGTAACAATTAAAAACGAGTCACTCAACCCCAATTCTCACAAACAGGCAGCATTTTTGAGTTTGGTTTATAGAGCCCTAAAAATTCCACTAACAAGTAAGAGTTTAAAGAAAGAACTTAATTTCATAAAGGACCTGGCACCCAATAACGGTTATAAAATAGAAATGGTTAACAAGATCATTAATAAAGTGAAAATAAAATTAGCCACAATTCTTACACCAGATAAAAGTAAGAAATCCATATTTGCAACTTTTACATTTACTAACCCAGCTATATACCAAGGCACTAATATAATCAAAAAATGAGATATTAACATTGCCTTCAAAACCCAAAACATGAACCGAAATATTTTCTTCAATCACAATAAAGTTAATATAAATAGTAATCAATATCAAGCATCTGGAATATGTAGGCTTGCGTGTGCAGAATGTAATTTTTCGTATGTTGGCCAAACTGGCCGGAGCTTTATGATAAGATATCTCGAAACATGTAAATGCAGCAAAACACAAGTAAACATTCTGCAATGGGAGCACACAAGCTAGAAACAAGATATAGTTTTGCAACTATTGAAAGGGATTTAAGAATTTCAAGAAGAGTAGAAAAAAGGAAAAGAAATGACTGAATTGGAAAACATATACATTCATTTAGATCAGCAATACAACAAAAATAAAAACCTAAATGGCAAAATTGAAAGAAAGAACCCCATCTTAGTACAATAACCGGAATTAATACAAATGCTTTAATCTGATATAAATAAATTCTGTAAACATTTTAATCCGACAATAGTTAATGGCTTATTGACGCAAACAAACTACTTCTCCTAGGCAATCTCCTCCACAATCTACTGCAGCTATCAATGCACCGCCTACTTTCCCTTCCCCTTCCCACTCCCCGCTAAAGGCCAAAGCGTAAACCCATCCACACACACTCATATAATACAAGGAGTGCAAACAGAACAAGTAGTTCTCAAGAGGCTATGAGTAACACCAGTCAATTACGCAGCAGAAAGAAGTGACAATTCTTTTGATAAGAAGTTTATACAGAATTATAATCAAAACCATAAACATATATTTTTTATTTTTCATTACAGATATACCATCATCATCATTTCCTTTTATCCAGCTGTAGCCGGGTAGGGGCAAACATGGTTCCTCTCCACTTTCTTCGGTCTTTCCACCACTCCTCCTCCAACACTGTGTCCCAGTCCAGGTTTCTTTCTATAATGATGCGTTGGATGGTATCCTTCCATCTCAATCGTGGTCGTCCACGGCCTCTCCTTCCTTGGATTTGCATTTCCATCACCTTTTTTGGCATTCTTTCGTTGCTCATTCACTTTATGTGCCCAAACCATCTTAGTCGGCTCTTCTCTATTCTGTCATTCATTTTTTCCACTCCAATTTCTTCCCGGATTTTCTCATTCCTTATTTTGTCTCTTCTACTCTTCTGTATCATACTCTCAAGAACTTCATTTCAGCTGCCTGTATTCGACTCTCATGCCTCTTTGTCATTGCCCAAGTTTCTGCTCCGTAAGTTGTTATGGGTACGTAATACATCTTGTACATAGTATCCTTTGCTTCCGTTGGCACATCTTTGTCCCATAACATGTTTCTTACACTATGATAGAAACAACTTCCAGCTTGAATCCTTTTACTAATCTCAGCATCCAGTTGAGCATTCTCCATTAATTCACTCCCCAGGTATTTAAACGTTTCCACTACTTCCAGGGGCTTGTCTGCAAGTCTAATCTGTCCTTTCCCTTCTTTCTCCCCTCTAGTCGTAGAAAAGAGTAAAACTCTTGTTATACTTATTTTCAATCCACATTCTTCGATCTTCCCATTCACCACATTCAACTGTACTTGAACCTTCCTGTCGTCTTCTCCCCAAATCACAAAATCATCTGCAAATAACATCATGTTCATTTCTCTTCCTCCATATGCTGCTTTTGCTGTTCTCATGATGTCATCCATTACTATTGTAAACAGGATTGGTGATAGAACACTTCCCTGTCTCAGCCCACTAGTTATTTTGAACCAACTTGTCCTGCCAACTTGTGTTTGCACGCAACTACAACATTCCTTATACAATGCCATGATCATGTTCATTAATCCCTGTCCAATTCCTTTTTGCACCAGACTGTCCCAAACTCTCGTCCTGGGGACACTGTCATGCTTTTTCAATGTCAATGAATGTCATCACCATATCATTCCCGTACTCCCAATGCTTTTCCATTAGTTGTCTCATAATGAAAATGGGCTCTATTGTTGACCTTCCACTTCTGAAACCAAACTGATTTTCCTGTATCTGATTCTCAATCCTCAACTTTATTCTACTTTCCAGTATCCTTTCCATTATCTTAGCAACATGGGATATTAGAGTAATTCCCCTGTAGTTCTTCAAAACTTTATCACCATTCTTGAAAATTGGGATGATTATTCCTTTTTGCCAATCCTCAGGGACCTCCTTATTCTCCCAGACATTCCTGAGAACCCGATATGTCCACTGCAGGCCTACAGCTCCAGCTGCCTTTATCATCTCCACTGAAATTTCATCTATTCCAGCAGTTTTTCCATTCTTCATCTTTCTTACTGCCATTTCAATTTTATTCAATGTCATTTCTTCATCAACTAATTGCCTTTCCTGGTCGTCCATTGAATGACTGTCATCCGTTCTTATGTTCAGCAGCTTCTGAAAAAACTCTCTCCATCTATTTCTTATTTCTTCTCGCTTTGTTAAAATTATGCCACCTTCATCCTTCACAAATCTGGTGTTTACTTGATCTCTCTTTTTGTTTCTTAAGATACCATGCAGTAATTTCTTGCTGCCCTGCGTATCGTCTCTCAATTTCTGTGTGAATAAGGCCCAGTTTTTCCTCTTTTCTTCCTCCACTACTTTCTTGGCCAAATTCTTTGCCTCCACATATTTTCTTCTACTTTCTTCAGTCTTAGATGTTTTCCATGCTTTCCATGCCATTTTCTTTTCCTTCAGTTTAATCTTTACCCTATCATTCCACCAGTGTGTTTCTTTGTCTTTCACATTTCCTGATGTTCTACCACACATCTTTTCTGCACATCCAACCAATGCTTCCTTAAATCTTTTCCATTCCTCTTCAACATTCCCCACATCTGTCCTGGGTACCAGGGGTATTATTTCTCTTTGAAATTCTTCTTGTATGTTTTTCTCCTTCAACTTCCATACTTTAATTCTTTTCTCTCTTCTTAATTGGGGTTTTTCAATCTTTCCAACTTTCAATTTTCCTATCACAACTCTATGATCTCCACCAAAGGCTTCTTCAGGCATGGCTGTTACATCTACAAGGTTCTTCCGGTGTTCTTTCTCTATGATTATATGGTTGCCTTTGGGTGTGGCGAGCCCATCGTAACAACAGCCTATATGGACAAAGCAGATATGGTGCCTCGGAAAAGGTTAGGGCGTCCCCTACAGATATACCAACAAGCCCAATTTGGAACATACGAGAACCATTCAAATTCTACCTCACATTAGAAAGTGTTTGTTAACCAACAAGTTTGTTCATGAACAATATTCTCGTATTGACAACATAAAATTAATGCCAATACATTTTGTACAATTGTTACTCTAGCAACATCGAGAACAAGTTAAATGTTCATAACATAACGCAATTATCGACTGTAGAAAATTGTTAATAAACAAAGTTTCAACGACAATCATACAAGCCAAGCAACATTGAATCAATAAAATTAGCCAGATCTCAATGGTTTTCACCAGATGTGTTTCGTCAATAAAATTTTAGACTCAGATTTCAGACAAATATGTTTTAACTTAGACATAATTTTATTGTTGTATGACTTGAAAAATATTATAAGATTGTCAATCAGGTTTACAAGCATAATTTAATTCAATAGAATAGATTCATGATCTTATATAACCTTAAGTAAATGATAATTGGCTGATGATGCTCACGAAAAAGGAGCGAAACATGTACCATGTCAACATCTTAATAAATATGCAAGTTTTTATTACATTTTTATTGTATTGAATAGGTGGTATTTAACAAAATTATAAGACCGTACTTATCTACGAACCGCGACTATGTGAGTACGAGTTCTGCCATAGCTATATTTTTATACAAATTAAATTATTTGAGGGACCGTGAAATGTAAAAATACGAATAAAAACTTTATTTTCTAGCTCAAATTAATATATATACAGAGAGAGAGATATATCTAGCGGTGAGGGTGGGAACGTTTAGGCCATATCCTCATTTCTGGTAGAAAAAGTGCATGCAGTTTGCAAAATATTTTTCTTCCCTTTTTCATCTTCACATACCCTCAAATATTTTGTACAAGAATTATAGCTGCAGCAAGACTCAAACTCACTAGGTTCGCAGGCAAGCACGGTGACCTAGCACTCAGTTTGACTGGGATGTAACTCCAAGTATACTGTATATGCCTTGGACTGGAATTGGAGATTTATCAATTTTTCAGAAACTATTAGGTTGCGGACCTGACATGTCGAAGTAAAATTCGTTCGCTGTAGTGTTCTATCACCTCCACCTCGTCCAAAGCGGATCCTGTGTCAAGACATTTGACTTCATTTCATTTTTTTCAAAAACGAAAGCGTATTGACATAAACCCTTACGCACAAGTTACTGTTGAGGTTCTCCCCCTTACAGGTAAGTAGAAGCAGGTTGAAATCAACTGACAGCAGGGTCTGGTCTCTCCTTGTTAGATATTACTCATGTAATTCTAGGCGACTATGTTCATGAGTGCAAGACGAGTGTGTAGAGTTCTGCAAAGAATTCCTGCTGCAATTGCAGGATTAACAAGACATTACTGGTACATTTTTTTCCCCCGCAATAATGGAATGCACGTAAATCATTCAAGACATATCAATTATCACATTTTCCCCGTGATGTAGGAGCCTTAGATTGCACTCTTATAAGAATAGGCTATATTGAATGTTGTGATATAAGTCCGTTGTTTCATTTCTGAGCACACTTGCATACTTTCAAATTAAAACATAATTTATCTCGCATTCATCATAAAAACGCTTTTGTTGCCTCTTACTTGACCTGTTTGTCTTGGTGGTCTTTGCTAACCATAACCTATAATATTGTCAGCCATTTGTGACAAAATATTATTTCAACACACAACTAGGAGCGCTTTATGTAAAGAAACAAATCAATCGCTGCTAAACCCGTTCAGAAATCTCACGGAAACATCTTAATTTGTCTTTAACAAATGCTGGAAATGTGTTCACAAAACAGGGTACTTTTAACCGCAGTGTAAAATTAGTAACAATTGTTAGTTAACATTAATTTAAGTAAAATTCAACACAGAGTTGTAGAAACCGGGCCTTACTTGATCGGATGAGCAGTAATGTTTTGTCTCTAAGAAAAACTGAGATAATATAGAAAGATAACGATTGGGATAATTTTTCGTACATTGTTGGTCAACGCACATATTCTGTACAGAAAAGTGAGAGAAAAATCCATGTCCATAACAAACTTTAATAAGTGTTATGAAACTACTGAAAAAAATATGATCATGAAGAGGTAGAAAAACACCCAGCCAGGCCTAAAAGAACTGCGAGGTATACAAAGCAATGAAAGGAATGTATTGAGATACTGCAAGGGTTGTTGCCAAAGAAGGAAGAACTTATTACAAAGAATGTTGTGAAAAATGTGGTTACACATTGCTCGATGTATGTCCAGGAGTCTCATTATTGGCTGCCATGTGTTAATGAGGTACACAAATGTTGTAAACAAATTCGCAGTTGTCAAATCGTGGTGCCACGTTTCACTTGCTCTGCAGCAAGCCGCGTGAACATGTGGCCTACGCAATCGGTTGAGGGGAGTGTGAATGGCCTATCCTGGTAATGTTAAATTTGGTCTTTTCATGGCCCATTGCTCAAGGTCATGAAGCTTTTGCAGATTACCTTATTTACTCGAGTATTAGACCCCCTCTGGCTTTCTGAGATGAAGAAAATAAATAAGAATCTCGCCTATAAGACCCCCCAACGTAATTCGTCAGAGAACGACGACGATTTCGCTTTGAAGTGGTAAAAGTCTTATTGCAGCTCTGATGACATCTCACAAATTTGTGAATAGCTTCGTCCATATGACCTACGCAATGAAAACACGATGAATTCGTGGGGTACATCTGTGTTTCGTAGTTAAAGTGTCAGCCTCTGTAGCGTAGGTCTATTGCAGCTCTGATGACGTCGCACAAATAGATAAATAGGCCTAGCTTCGTGTCCAATCCGTGCATTGCAAGCCTGCATCAGTCATGCTATATGTCTGTGTTTTGTAGTTTATAATGTCCGTCAGCGTAATGGTTAGCACAATTAGTTGCTACTTTCGGGGGTCTGACTTCGATTCCTGGTACCATCTTGCCAGAGATTAACAAATGGCAGGAAGGTTGATGTGCGGTAAAAGCGGTACATGTAACTCCCCTCCACTGGGGGTGTGTCTAAAAAGAGCTGTATCACCTCGGGATGAGGAATTGATTTACTTTAGTTGAGAAATATTTGTGGTTGTTGCTATTTATACAGCAGGCGAGATCATTAACAAAGTGGTTGTGTAATATCTCGTAACTCGGGCCAATATAGGTATATATTTGGAGAGAAGTAAGTTTAATACGTGATTACAACTATTGTTTTTCTCGCCAACGTACCTAACAAATAATAATAATAATTTTATGTCCCAACGTACTTTACACGATTTTTGTGAATGCCAAACAAAACATACTAGGGTATGCGTTACTAAAAAGAGACAATGAACGTAGGAAATTAAGCATTATGATAATAAAACGCATTACCGCCACGGCTGTAGGTATCCATAAATGCAATATATTTTCCTGTTATTTATTTTTATTTTTTCCGTCAAACTTTTGGCACTATCAGGGCGATAATATACCTAACCTAAACAAACTGGTCTGTCTTATTGCATGGACAGCTGTTTACGCAAATCCTGATGTGATAACTGTAGAGAACAAGCATGAAATATACTTAAAAATGAAGGTCTGTGTTTCAATAGCCGCAGTTATCAAAGGAATGTTTCCCGTTACTATGTATAACATTCGGAAGTACAACTCGTAACATACGCTAGTTATCAGCGGGCGGTTTGTCATGCCTTCTACAGCACGGCTTTATTCGTAAGGAGTTGCTTCTGCTACGTATACACCAACTGGGAATATCAGGGACCATCTGGGGATAGATTTACACTGTTTAGACTCTATAGTCGGGAACAAAATTATTTTTAAAAGGTTAAAAATAAAACGGGACCTTGTATGCACTTGATTGCATTGCATGGCTGGCGCGACTGGCGAGAGATAGCAGTGAAGATGACGTCACTTAGAATGCGACACACCGGTAGCAAGGCAGGGAATTTGGCAGCGCAAGGCGAAAATTGAAATGAAAGCAGTGATCGGGTTTACTGTGTGGCAGGCCTACTGCTGAGCAGACAGACAAATGACTGGCCATTAAGATCTTTTGTATCAATATTTAATTACATAACACGATACCCTTATTCCTGTCTTCTAGGGGATTGAGTATGACGTGAGACGAATCTTCGTAGCGAGTTTTTACGGCCATATGCTCTTCTTGATGTCAATCCCACCAGAGGAATTAATGAGATGTAACGAATGACAGGATATGAGTAACCAAAACGGACTTTTATATGTACCGTAGGCCTAAAAGTAGTGTTCACCATTTGTCTTTTTACGTTTAGAAATACTGCCTTCCGACGAAAATAGCCAGTATAACTTAAATACATTCTAAGTTTGTTAAATAATAGTGTTGAAATGTTTACACGTACAATTTATAGCTCTTTATAACTTATAAGTCATGTGTTCGCTGCACAAAATTTTGAGGTTATCGCATCATGGACCCCCCCCCCCCTTTACTATTTTTGGCTGTAAAAGTGTGGGACAAGGGGGGCTATTACGCAAATAAATACAGTATTTATTCATGCTTTATGTTCTTACTCCTCTAGTTTCATTAAGTACATATTCTAGGAGTTTATGCATTTTTCTTACAATATACAAGATATCACTGCCATTCTAGAAGTGTGTTATTAAAACGGTATTATACATGAATAGTGAAAAAATCAAGTCTATCTTTTCAGTAATTGGAATTATGACTTAATCTAGATTGTAACTCACTCTTCAATGGAAACAACTAAAAATCGCCAGCAGCGTCCAGTTTTCGAGATTCTGAGGTGCCGGAATTTATCCAGCAGGATTATTTTAAGCCTCCGTGCTGCTGTGGAAGTCATTCTCAGAGTCAATAAACAGCAAATTCAGAGATGACTAGTATTCTGCTGATTGCTCTGCGATTATCCATAAGGTATTAAATCTGATTGGCACAGGAGTGGCCTTCTTGGAGCCCAGCCTGGTTTTCTCAGCTTACTGTACACATAAAGTAAATACAAAATTTTATCCACCTTCTAAATACTTAACAATCATGCGATGTTTATAAAAACATTAAATTCTACTATTACAAGGTACTAGTTTCGGTCCTGTTAGGGCCATCATCAGCCTAGCCTAGATACATATGTGTATACCATAGTCCTAAAACAGAGTTGTGCAGTGAGATGAAAGATGAAATAATGCACTGGGGGGATGTGGTGGAATGATATCTATATATGTATGTCTCATAAAATTACATATTAATCAACAAATATCTCAAAATTGAATAAAATAAGCTCCATTTGACGAATAGTCTAAGGTTGCACATTTAAAAAATTTGGGTTATGCTGGATTTTAAACAATGTCCAGTGTTTCTATTGAGTTCTAGAAGTTCAACATTGGCGCAGAGGGAATTATTTTGCGTGATTTCCAATAGATCCACAACAGAGGTTAAATGTTGGTAAAACTGTTGGACATATCTTGTGATATATTGAAATCTTGCTGCGTTACAAAGGAATATTCCCAATTCGATAGGAACCAAACGAACCTTGCGCGCAGTGTGAAAGAAGCTTCTCGGTGGAGTGCAACTAACAGAGTGAGATCAGCCTGAGGCTGAGGGAATATTGGACATTGTTTAAAATCTGGCATACCCCAAATTTTTTAAATGTGCAACCTTAGACTATTCATCAAATACAGTTTATTTTATTCAGTTTTGAGATAATTGTTAATATGTATAATTATGAGACATATATCAAAAGATTTTGTCACTGATCAGCATAACATTGTTACATCTACAACAGTTCATATATTCACCATTTTATATGTATATCATTCCACCACATCCCCAGTCCATTCTTTCATCTCACTGCACAACTCTGTTTTAGGACTATGGTATACACACATGTATCTTGGCTAGGCTGATGATGGCCCTAATAGGACCGAAACTAGCACCTTGTAATAGTATATTGTAATGTTTATAAAAACATCGCATGATTGTTAAGTATTGAGAAGGTGGATTAGATTTTTGTATTTATGTGTAATCTTAATTCAATATGGAACCAACTATGAAGTTTATAACCTTGAATGAAACAGTGTACTGTCCACATACATTTTGATCATGTGGAGGATGACTCGTGAAAGAACCTTGCTGGACACAGAGCCGTGTTATACCACGCGATTTGTCGCAAACCGACAGGTCCGCTCTCTTCGGATGTTTGATAAGCAGCCATTTCTTCCATTCTTCTGGGAAAGTCTCTTTTTCTCAGATAGCAGAAATCAGTTTAAGCAGTAAATCTGCACATACCTCTGGATTTGTTTTGAGAGCTTCAGGTGTAACATTATCCAGTTCTTTATATTTTCCATTCTTTAAGTGTTTGATGGCTTTAAATATTTCTTGTTTTGTGGGTGGCTTACTGCTCAGCCTTTGGTCTTAAGGTATCTCTTCATCCTCCTGCTCTGGTTCCTCAGTTTGTTCTGTTATCCGGTTCAGGACTTCCATAAAATACTCTCTCCATTTCTTCATCCGCTCTTCCTCGGAGGTAAGAAGGTTGTCATCTTTATTCTTAATTGGCTTGCTACCATCAAATTTCTTGTTGGCCAATTGTCTTGTTGCCAGGCTGGGTGGCTCAGGCGGTTCGGACGCTGGCCATCTGACACCAGCTTGGTAGGTTCGATCCTGGCTCAGTCCAGTGGTATTTGAAGGTGCTCATATACATCATTCTCGTGTCGGTAGATTTACTGGCACATAAAAGAACTCCTGCGGGACTGAATTCTGGCACCTCGGCATCCTTGAAAACTATAAAAGTCGTCAGTGGGACGTAAAGCAAATCACATTGTCTATTGATGGTATAGACAGTTCTTACATCTCCTACTTCCACTGCATGCTCTGCTTCTGTGGCTAGCTCATTAATAAACATCCTTTTATCCCTGCGTAAGCAATGCATAACTGATTGATTGATGGCAGCGTATTCCTTGTGGGTCCTCTCTTTAGCTTCTCGTGTTTTAGCAGCATTTTTGACATTTTTTACATTTTCTTAGGATTTCGCCAAAAGTGATCTTTGCTCCAATACGGCTGATGATGACCCCTAGATGGGTCGAAACTAGTACCGTGTAATTTATAATTTTGTTAATATATTTTAGTATTGAAAAGGTGGAAACGTTTACGTTGTTATTATTATTACTTATATCTTTGAAGGTAGTCTCTTTCAGCCTGCTGGTGTTATATTTCACTCTACCGTATTGACCTGATTGATCGTCTCGCTGATGCTATCTTAATGTGTACAGTTGCTGTGAATAAATGGTGGTCACTGCCAACGTCTGCTCCTCCTCTATTTCTCACATCGAGTAGAAAGGTGCACCAATGCCTTTTTTTGGGAAAATAGTCGATCTGGTTTTCAGTCTTATGATCCGGAGAGACCCAGGTTACCCTATGGAATTTTCTGTAAGGGAAAATTGTACCACCAATAACCAATCCAAACATACCACACAAATTGATGAATCGTTGTCCATTATCATTTTGGGTTCCCGTAAAATGCCTTCCCATAATTCACTCCAGGCCTTGGTTAGCACTTCCAATATTTGCGTTTGTCTCCCATTACCATACAAATAAATATACTGTTTGTTTGCTGGTAAATCATCATCTCTCTGCTAGCTCATTTTGTAGAACATATACGGAAGATATTTAATACTGATTTATTAACCATATTTACATCAAATACTTATAAAGTTCAGAAACACAATAGCGCGCGGCGATCATTGCTAATTGCGCGATAAGCGAAACTTAGCAGCTGAAGTTCAAATCTACAATCGACCCTTGTTGCCAAGACAAGTCTAACAGTCTCTCCAGCCCACTGTTAAGGGCATCCAATGGCGCAGCCAAGCGGAACACACAAAAATCACTTCAATAATACAAATATGACAACAAATACAATAGGAACAATTTAACATCAAAATTTGTCGAATTCACAAATAGCTTGTAGCCTTAACCAGTGTAGGGCAGGGACGTAGTCAAATGGTGACAGTCAAGCTTTGGTGATATGCAAGTGGTAATTTCATCCAAGTTTACGTAAGTAAGTCTGTTGACATATCTGTAACAGGAAAATTTTTCTTTAGAATATGCTGAATGGTTTAAAGATTGAAAAAAAACTAACGTTGAAGGATCAGCACTTGCCCTTCTACTCCTGCCTCCATTTGCGCTAGTGCTCTCAGCTGTTTGACGACTGCTTGTCATTCTAGTTGTGCTCCTCATGTTGTATATGTGTCTCTGTATCTGCGGGGCATTGTAAGGGGAGGTAACAGAGGACTGCGTTCTGGCGAATGGCATTTTTTGTGAAGGGGGGAATGTTCAGAAGTTGTGTAGGGTCGTTCAGGTTTTTATTTCTATTGAAGTTTGTCTGGGTAGATATGTATGTTCTCTAGCTCATTCATTAATTTTCCTTTATCAACTTTTCTGATTATTTTAAAATCTTTTTCTGTTTTAGTAAAATGGTGTCCTTCATCTTACATATGATTGCTCATAATTGATTATTTTCACCATGTTGGTACGTTTTGACGTATATTCAAATCTCTATAGAACCCTTTCCTGCCTTGTCAACACTTTACATATTTTATTATATTTTATTATTAGGGAGCGGATTTTTATGTTATTACATATTTTTTTTTTGCGTAAGTTTTAACACAGGTTACGAAGTTCATTATTCCTATTGTGCATCCCCAAGTGTAAAAACTGAATCTTATTTCACATAAAAACACATATTTTTACATTTTTTAAAATGTAAATACATATTTTAAGAAAATCTATAAGCACATAAATTGGCAATATTTGTTGATCAATAAAATTTAAAATGCTTCTGTGTTATAAAACAATGCTCATATTTTCATTTTACGATTACGGTATTGTTTTTAACAGTGTATTTAACATAATGTATCTGAATGTTTCGGCTATTTATGGACTTCCCTCCATAAGTTCTGAAACTTGCTGGACACTGGCTACGTCGTTACATTTAGACAGCGATTTGATTTGCTACACAAGATGTTTCTTTGCATGACGTCATTCCAACTCTTTATGAGTCAGCCCTCTCGGGTTTTGCTTATAGAATATCAGCGAAAGGCAATCACTGAGAGATAAGGTGACGTAATTCTGTTACGACATGGGAGACTCGGAAGAATATTGCCCCACCATTAGGTAGTGGAATTTCATCACTCCTAAGAGTAAAGTTAGCTGTTTGGGTCCATATATCATTCCCGTGGTCATGTGATTTTGTATGGATTTATAAGAAATATTTCCTTCAGTGTCCGCTGCTATTCTTTTTATTGAAACAGTGATTCACCGTAAATGCGTGTGTCGTAACCTGCAAAATAATGCCAAAAGAGAAGTCGAGTACAAGGTCGCGTCTTCAACAATATGCAGTGGAATTTAAAAGCATTTTCTTTACTGATGGAAAAGTATTTATTTTGCCATCCATGTGGTAAAACCGTACGTGCAGATCAACGTTCTCAAGTAATCCAGCATTTCTCTAGGAATAAGCATACAGCGGCTGTTTCGCGTGTGCGTTCGCGACAGTTACTAATAGCTAAACCAGCTACTTCAAATGCAGGCCCATCTAAATATTCCCAGTATTATTTAGATGTGTGCAGAGCATTTGTTTTCGCCGACATTCCTCTTGGTAAAATAAATAATCCGGGACTGAGAAATTTCCTAACAAAGTACATTAATTTTGAGCCTCCAGGCGAATCCACATTAAGGAAAAACTATCTCCCAAAATGTTACGAAGAAACTTTACAGAGAATTCGGGCAGTAGGCCTATGTGATAGCGAAAAACTGTGGGTGAGCATTGACGAAACCACTGATTCAAGTGGCAGAAAAGTAGTAAATGTTGTTGGTGTGTTGAAGAATGACAGAACTGCTTGCGAACATTCTTATTTTCTAGCGTGTAAAGAAATGCTTGCTGCAAACCATGTCACTGTAGCTAGGTTATTCAATGAAGCCATGCACTTACTTTGGTCAAAAGGTATAAAATACAACCATTTATTGCTTTTCCTCTCTGACAGTGCACCTTACATGAGGCTGCCGAAGGCCTTTCTGTGAGCTTTCCGAATATGATACATGTAACTTGCATTGTTCATGCTCTACACAGGTTATGTGAAACTGTGCGGGCTCAGTATCCTCAAGTGGATAAATTAGTGTCTAATGGCAAAAAAGTCTTCGTAAAAGCACCCTCAAGAATCCATCTCTTTAAAGTGAAAAACCCGGATCTTGCGCTTCTTCCTCTGCCTATTGTTACGTGGTGGGGTACCTGGCTTAGCGCTGTGGTATACTACGCAGACAATTTCGAAAGTTTTGCATCCGTTTTGAACGTGCTAGATAAAAAGACGCATCGTCAATTGAGATTCTTCAAGAGATACTAAAAGACAGCTCTTTGAAAAATGATTTGACGTTTATATCTGCCAATCTAAGCTTCTTGTGTAAAATTATAGACATACTTGAGAAAATCCACTAACCTGTTGTCCAACAGTGAAGGAAGTGCGTGCTGTTGAAAATAAATTAGATTCACTCTCGGCTTCGCAGGTACAGGGACTGTTAAAGGTCAAATATCAAAATTTGTTCAGGAAAAACAGGATATCAAACAATGTGCCAAATTTTTAATGTGTTAGAGGGTGCTCATGTTGGTGAAATTGATGGAGTTATTGTTAGTGACATTCCTCTCTTTAACTATGCTTGTCTGACTTCCTGTGATGTGGAGCAATCGTTTTCGCGTTCTTTAGAGATAATCGGCATGCATTTGTGATGGACAATTTGGAGATGGTCTTTGTTGTTCACTACAATTCTGAGGCTACTTCTAGCAACTAATATTCCAGAGTGTGATGGGAGAGTACGAACTGGTAATATTTTTTCAAAGATGATAGGTTGCTTTTGCCATATTTGAACAAAACATTACTTTTAAAAAAATAACCATTCATAATATCTACTCTGGCATATCAAAAATGAATATACCATACAGCACGTTTCCATACACAGACATCATTTTGCCTTACCCTATTCTAATACAAAACATTATACTTATTTACTTCTTGAGCACGACTAGTTATGTGATATTTAAAGGAAAATAATTTCAATTTTTTTATCACATATTTTAAAGTTTTTCAGCACATAAAAAATAAATGTATTTCACATTTTTAGCACATAAAAATCCGCTCCCTATAAATTATCGTACATCTTTTAAGAGCCGACTACTCTCTTCTTCAGCGGTGCCAAACATTAATCTTTGGACTTGGTGCATTGGTACAAATAGAACAATTATATATAAATCTTGAAATTGTTACAATATTTCTCTGTGTTTCACCTTTCATTTGTTACAGACTTTAAACTAGAATTTTCAAATCAATAATAAAAAATCTATTAAATTAATTGCTATATGTTAATTTTATGTCCTTATTTATATTTAAAAAGAATAAAATGTTTTGTGTCTAAATTTAACATTTACTTTACCATTTAGTAGAACACGAGGAAGTCACTCTGCGGTTCAATGTATCATTTCTGCAACCAGCGTATTAAGCTACTACTCTTCCAATCCTAGCCCTTCGCCCATCCTTGCATTGCAATGTTAAACCACTATCATAACGAATATAAGAACCAAGTGTGATGACTTAACTGTTATAGCGTGGTAGTTTGTGGACCCGCCACTGGGAGCACTGCAAACGTCTGTGTCCAACACGTGCTTCAATAGACCGGCAAACCATGTGTTGAAAGGGTGGGAAATGTTATTGTGCGAGATATTTCAAGTCAACAAGTTGAATTTCCTTTGCTTTCAGTTCCTAAACTCAGTTCATTGTGTGTTGAGCACTTATAGCACGTGTGTTATGTGGCCTGATTAAATTAATAGTTCAACATGCTGTACTGTTTTGTGCATTGCTGTAAGTCAGGCTGTGGTAGAGTAGTTAATGGTATAAAATTATTTTCACCACCGGATAGAAATAAATTTGAAAAATGGGCCAGAGCTATTCCACGAAAGGAATAGTAGAATTTGTCAAGTTCACTTCTCTGATGATTTTATAGTAAAATCACCCAAAAGGCGCCTAAAAAATGCTAATCGAAATTTAAATCGAGCTAGATCCAGTCTAAACTCAGCAAAATTGAGAATTAATTTATTGGAGAAGCAGGTTAGAAATACACAGTTCCAAACTCTTCGATTGAGAAGTGTTTAGTGAACCATTTAGCTGGGTACATTGTTAAGCACTCTTCTAAATTTATTAAGTGTTCGCCCTGTGCCCATTCTCTACGTGATAATAATCGTAGTGCATTTTCAGGTCTCTCCGAAATAATAGACTACAGTTCAAGCAATAATGAAGTGTTTTTAACACGCCCTTCGAAAAGTATATGTGACATTCTTTTCCATGCCGAGAAAGTATTTAGTGAAAAACTGAACCCAAAATCGATGTGGAGCGAAATATTTTTTGATTGTATTGATTCTATAGACAAAATTTCAGTTGATCCTTCAGGTGCTGGCTGTTGTCTTCAACATCTTATAGATATAATCCCCAGCCTTGTTTATCGTTATCTGAAGTGCCGGTTTTTCTTCAGAGTGAAAGAAATCTGGCGAGATTTACAATCTTGAACATCCGCCAAATCTTCAAGCAAGCTTTCGAAAGTCCAGTAACCGACAAACTGAGATGGTAAATAGAGTATTACCTTTAAATAGTTCATGGGTTTTTTTTTTTAAATATGCTGGGAGTTGTGTTATTTATGTATATATACACTCGAGTAACTTGTGCTTTTCGCATCATGTGATGAAAGTCGTAGCTCTTATTTCCATGTATGATATTTTGCCATTGTTCTCTGCCATGGAATTTTAATTGTAATCTCTCATTCTTTTTATAAAAGACAGTGTATATACTTATCAGTTACGGAGTAATAAGTTTTCTGTGTCACCATTCCGAAGACCAGCTGATAGGTATTGTGGAGCTACCAAACTCTAGCGCTGCCTGGCGGGTCGCGCCTGAACTCGGAGTCATTACACTTGGTTCTTATATTCCTCATGCCACTGTTAAAAAGGAAAGACAAGATATTGTAAGGTTATTGTTATTCATCGTAAAATAATGTTCCTGTATTTGTATTATTTCAGTTTATCTTTTTTTGTTACAGGTCTTGGAAACTCTGGAGCTGCTCTTCAAGCTGGTTTGGCTGGTGTTGGTGGCCTTGGCGCTGGTTTAGTTGGTGGTGGGGGTGGGGATATTGGTCTGGGAGCTGGTTTAGGTGCATCGGCAGCATTTGGCGGCCCAGGATTAGGAGGTGGTCTAGGACCTGCAGCCCCTGGCCTTGGTCAGGGAATTGGAGGGGGTGCTGGTAATCTCGGGGGTGGAAATCCGTTTGGCGGGGGTTTAGGAGTAAATTCTAGCCCTTTCCTTGGCGGTGGGGCAGGTGTGGGTTATGGAGGTGGTTCACAGGCACCTGGTATGGTTGGTGGATCATATGGTGGTAACAGCGGTAGAGATTTTGACGTTGCTGCTCTCGGAGGTGGTGTTGGGGGTGGCAGCTATGGTGCAGGAGTAGGAGAAAGAGATTTCCGAGGAGCTCCGGGAGGTGGTTCAGGCTTTGCAAATGGTCCTGGTCGTGGAGGAATGGGAGGTCTTGGTGGAGCACCTGGGTCTGGCCGAGCCGATACCATAATGGTTAAAAATGTTAGTATACCTTCAAAGTTTTTTTGTAAGCTTTTTTTAATACCTTGATGTATCTTTGTACTTTTGTATAATACTGGAGCTGGTATACCGAATTACCATTTAATCGTACAAATTTTGATAATCAACTGCATTTAGAGCTGTCGCCCACGTGGCAGATTCCCTCTCAGTTGTTTACCTAGCCTTTTCTTAAACATTCTTTTTGTGTTTGTTAGCTACCACCGTCAACCACATGGCAAATGCTCAGAGACAAATTCCGAGAAATTGGAGATGTTGAGTTTGCTGAAATCCGAGGGAAGGACATCGGATTGATCCGCTTCCAGAATGAATGGGATGCAGAACGTGCTGTCCGTATCCTTTAATGTGATTATTGTACTCGTACATATCTGTGCAACTTAATTTAAGGTGCATTTCTTCCTAACCAGTAGAATTCTTTCATAATCATCTGTTTTCAACGAGTACTGTAGTATAGCCTCTTCTGTTTTTACACCACTTCCTTAAACACCAAGTATAACCTTTGTATCCTTTTGCTCCTCATAATCTCCGAAACAAATTCCATCTTTCGTCTGTACTCTTTGCCTCACATGATACCATCGTGTGAATAGCTTCTTTTAAACAGTTTATTCCTAACTTAGTCCTGTTTATAGATGGTATTTTACTTTTAAATATTTTTTTACTTCTAATGTGGAAAGCATCTTGAGTCTAAGCTGCTTTCTCTTCTGTACAATAAAGTTGACAGGAAAGCAGAACAATAGAAGAATAATTAGATAGTAGAAAGATATCTATTATTTTTCTCCAGACCTTCAGTATAGCCATTTGATCTGATAAATGAGAAAAATAACACTGTCCAGCTATAGCCAGATTTAAACTACAATGATATGAACAACAGATACTGATCAATGGCCATGCACAACTCCTTACCGGAGATCCAATGGCCATGGCACTGCGGCGTTAACGGCACACGTATTTACAAACAGGCAAATTTTAAAGTGGTAAATTATAATGACAAGGTTAAATACAATAAAACAAACTAAAATGAAATGCGCCGCTGATAGGGACAAAATTAAATGAAAATGAGCGACAGATGCTGGTAATCGGTTGACTTGACAATGTTGCGCACCCGCAAAAAAATGGCCCTGTTTACTGCGTTCCTCAAAATATCATTCACACGTGTTTTGTAGTGTGTGTAGCCGAAATTTTTCAGATGAGCATTAGGAAGAACAAGACTGAATTCCGTTCTAATATGAACATCGAACTGTTGCATGCTCTGTTAGTGCAAAGGATGCACATGATATCAAAAGAAATCAAATGAAATGGCGTATGGCTTTTAGTGCCAGGAGTGTCCGAGGACAAGTTTGGCTCGCCAGATGCAGGTCTTTTGATTTGATACCCGTAGGCGACCTGCGCGTCGTGATGTGGATGAAATAATGATGGAGACAACACATACACCCAGTTCCCATGTCAGCGAAATTAACCAATTATGGTTAAAATTCCCGACCCTGCCGGGAATCGAACCCGGGACTCCTGTGACCAAAGGCCAGCACGCTAACCATTTAACCATGGAGCCGGACGATATCAAAAGAAAAAGCGTGTCACCAGCGTGCGTTTAGGAAACAGAAACTACAAGCTGCTAAGGGAGCAACTACAGTATTCAACAAAAATGATCCTTCAACCTCCACTCAGATATGTAGGTCCACTGCAGATCACGTTATTTTCTCAGGTAAAATTCATACTCTTTAATGCCAGTCCTTGAATATGTTACACCTGGTTGATTTGTATATTGTTCATTGACTTTTCAGTAATATATAAGTTAGTGAGACCTCGGGAAAAAAACAATTCTGCACCCCACCCCCCCCCCCGGTGCTTTAACGGCAGCCATCTTCAAATAGGTAGGCCCTCCCCTCATCAGTCCTATTCTTCTGTGTTCTTAATCTTTTACAATCTATATTTGTTTCTTCCCTTATCCTGTACTTATCTGGTTTTGTTCTTACCCTACAATTTCTACATCAAGACTAAAGGTCTGTCAAGATAGCCGCTCAGCGAGTAATGATGCCCACCCGCCTGTTGAGTCCAGGGAGGAGAATTTTCTTTGCTAATTGCTTTACGTTGCATCGACACAGATAGCCCTTATGACAACATTGGGACGGAAAAGGCCTAAGAATGGGATGAAGGAAGCGGCTGTGGCCTTAATTAAGGTACAGCCCCAGCATTTTCCTGGCGTGAAAATGGGAAACCACGGAAAACCATCTTCAGGGCTGCCATCAGTGGGATTCGAATCCACTATCTCCCGGATAGATTTTGGCTCGCAGCCAACTCACCGATGGGGAGCAGAAATGAACACGTCTGATGTCAAGAATACATGGGTGTAATTGTGGATCGATGTCCGCCTCCATAGCGTAACGGTGAGTGTTATTAGCTGCCGTCCTCGGGGGCCTGGGTTCGATTCCCGGTACTGGCAGAAGTTTAAGAATGGCAGGAAGGCTTTTTATGTGGTTGAAATGGTACATACAGCTCACCTCCATTGGGTGTGTGCCTGACAAGAGCTGCACCACTTCGGTACGAGGAAGCTAGTTTTCATTGTGGATTGATGGCAGGACACCGTATCTATTTGAAGACGGCGGTGTACGAGGACGGTTTGAAAAGTTCACGGAATCACCGGTAGATGTCAATGCTAGAGCAACGAGGTTCCCGCGCAATAATTACACATCCTTTGTGAGTGAACACATGGCGCGTCAGTGCTCTAGCTGCAGGAGTGTGGTAGTGACGACTTTGTTGTTCCCGCGTAGTGATTTGTGACAATGGAAAAAACTGAGATTCGAGCAGTGATTAAATACTTTGTAAAGAAAGGTATTAAAGCAAAGGAAATTCATGCCGACTTTCAGAACACGCTGGGGGTCTCTGCTCCTTCATTTTCAACTACTGCCAAGTGGACCAGCGAGTTTAAGTTTGGTCGGGAGAGCTTGGATGATGATCCGCGTAGTGGACGGCCAAAAAGTGTTACGATCCCAGAATTTATCGCAAAAGTTCGTTAAATGGTCATGCAGGATCGTCGACTGAAAGTGCAGGAGATTGCTGAAGCTGTAGGGATGTCTTCTGAACGGGTATAGTATATTTTAACCGAAGAATTGGGTATGAAAAAATTATCCACAAGATGGGTGCCGCGGCTCTTGACATTGGACAATAAATGCACCAGATTAGAAATGTCCGAACAAAGTCTTCAGTGCAACTAACAAGATTTTTTGCGCCGGTTTGTGACTACAGATGAAACATGGGTCCACTACTATACCCCAGAGACAAAACAGCAGTCAAAGCAGTGTAAATATGCTGATTCACCACCACCAAAGAAAGCAAAGGCAGTGCGTTCGGCCGGGAAAATCATGGCGTCAGTTTTCTGGGATGCAAAAGGCATTCTGCTGGTATATTATCTTACTATACTGAAAGCAGCTCAGATGTTTCTTGGTGTGGAATAGGGGGTTTGAGGGAAGGTATTAACAGCTCATATTAAATTTGAAACTTCCAATGTAGCTACAGGATGTTTGTAATCTTTTCCTGCAGATTTTTCTGATGGATACTTCATATGCTGTCTTTCTGCAGGGCTTCTCTAGTGAATTCTATTTAATTTGATCCAAGGGGCAGATTGCATTATTGATGGAAGTTGTACTTCAGTGTTTAGTCAGAGTGCTGTTGTAACACCATTTTCTGCCATGCAAATCAAGCATATTCTTGTTTTGTTAGTACGAATAACTCTCCATTATTCGGGGTTCTGTTCTGACATCACCACAAGCTTATTCGTCTACTAATGTCATTCCATGCTATCTTTCCATGGATAGTCCGGCTCCATGGCTAAATGGTTAGCGTGCTGGCCTTCGGTCACAGAGGTCCTGGGTTTGATTCCAGGCAGGGTCGGGAATTTTAACCATCATTGGTTAATTTCCCTGGCATGGGGGCTGGGTGTATGTGTTGTCTTCATCATTTCATCCTCATCACAATGCGCAGGTTGCCTATGGGTGTCAAATCAATAGACCTGCACCTGGCGAGCCGAACCCGTCCTGGGATCTCCCATCACTAAAAGCCATACGCCATTTCATTTTTACTACAAGACTTTGACACGCGTACGATTTATTCCTTTTAGTAAACTGTCAAAGATGTCTAATTGAAGTTTATTACTGAAAATCTATCAGTTGTGTATCAGTGTGTTTCATTTAATGTTGTGGCAATTCCAGCAAATTAGCCCCTCAGGCTTTCTAGCGTGTTACCTTTATCTGACATGCTAACATATCTTGTAAACGACTTGTGATCGACTCGTTCAATCTTCTCAGATTTGTATGTTTTTTGTCCAAATAATGTGCCAGAAAACATTACATCATAAATACCTAATGGTTATGGAATCATAGCTGCCAACCCTTCCGATTTACCCGGAAAATTTCCGTTTCTTAAATTGTCTTCCGATTTTCCTATTTATTTTTATTTCTTCCTATTTTTGACCAATATAACCTTCAGTACGGCCAATACTTTTCCCCTAGGATAAAGGATGAATTCTTATGTGCTTGTGTAATTTACGAAGCCTCATTTTCAAGTATATTTATTTGAATTTTTAATTCGCGAGTGTTTCGTTCGTCGCCTTCGCGTGTTTCCCACTCACCAGAGCAGCGTGTCTGCTGTATACATCTGGGGATTCGGGACGAAAGAATGAGTTTGTTACTGTGTTGTTCGCGCGCTCTTGACATCGTTTCTGAGTGTAGTTTTGTTGGAGTTGTAGGCCACGTGTTTTTCCTTGCGTTTCTATACTATCCCCCTCTGTCAAAGTCGTATGTTAATAATGTATGGGACATATTGAATTGTTTTGGATGTGGTAGTTTCGCGTATTTAGGAGCATAATTTTAATGAGTTGAATGTTTTTAAGGGGGCTGTGTCCTTGTGTCGGTGACAGTTTCTGGAAATTTCTCTTCTCGATGTGACCAAACAATATAACAAACGTTATCTTCAAGTGTTCAGAGATACCTATATATTTCCGTTAATTTTACCGTCTGGTAAAGGAATCTGCTGTATATTCTCGCATAATTAACGCCCTTGCATAATTTACGCATCCCAATATTTTGGGCCCAAAATGCGTTAATTATCCGAGAGATGCGGTATTATACATTTTGTTGCGCGTGCCGGTGTGACATAAATATTATTATTTGTATGTGTCATACATGAGAATGATTAGGCACATTTTCTTGTAACCATTTTTATGTTTTCTTAGTTTTAAGATTTTAAACTTTATGGTCAGTTCGTATTGTAACTGTAGATACGTATGCCTTTTATCCTGACCACTTTTCACCTGGACCGTGGTGGGATATATGTGATGAAATCCAAGAATTAGAAAAATCTTCCTATTTTTCTTTTCTAAAAGTTGGCAGGTATGTGGAATGAATCGTTTCAACTGAATAACTCTCCGTTTGAGAAATCCAGTAAAATGTTGAACGTTTTTAAAAAAGTTTCAAAATTCGGGCCATTGTTGCAGTCTGGACACCAAAAACCATTCTCTTATTCTTCGTGCAAACCACACATCTTGTGTGGGTTTTTTTCTTCTCAGTAAGAGGGATTTTTAAGCGCCTCTTCACAAGTCACTTTGGTGGTGGATTGATAGGTGGTCTGTTGGCTGATTGATCAGTTGGAAGTTTTGTCTATATCAAGACTTTTATCAAGTCTATATAGTAGATTAGGTGGTTAAGTTGGGGATTTTGTACACTGCATAGTACAGTAAAACCTCGTTAATTTGATGTTGTTGGGACACAAAAATCGGACTTTGGATTAACCGCCAAATAGTAATTCAGAAATTCCACCCTTGCAGCGTCAAAGTATTCTAAAACTTGCTACTGCATGCAGATAACCTTGATTCACAGTTTAAATCTTTCAGATGCCATGAATAAGAAAGCAAAATGATTTCCAAAATGTATCAATCCATCAAGGTGCATTTGCAGTATTCAAATACAGTGGAACCTTGATTCTCCGTTTTTGGAGGGACCAGCAAAAAAAAAAAAAAAAAAAGTACAACACAGGAAAATGGAAAATCCGGGAATGAATGAACCATCAACAATTTGGCTAATCATCACAAAAAAGAAATATGTATGCTTATAATCCTACAAACACCGCTAAACCAAACTAAACTACAGCCTCAATGGGCCTTCCACCTACCGAGCGACTGCTGTTGAGTCCGGAGGCCTGCAGATTACGAGGTGACGCATTGTTAGTGTGACGAATCCTTTCGGCCGTTATTCCTGGCTCTCTTAACCGGGGTCGCCATCTCGCCATTAAATAGCTCCTCAATTAAAGGTAATTGTAGAATCAGTGAACCTGCAACCAGCCCTGATATTCAGGTAAAAATGCCTGACCTGGCCGGGAATCGAACCTGGGCCGTCCCTGTGAGCGGCAGGCAAGTTAGACCGCGTGGCCGGCCGGCTTCAAACATGAATTGCGCTTCGCGACTTAAAAATCTTGAAACTTTACATTCAGTTTTACCGGAGAAACTTCGTCAGTTTCCCCTGAACACTTCTTTCAGTTCAGCAACTTTGATCAGCCAAACTCTCCGAAAAATCGAATACCCGTAACGCCAAGCCAAACAATAATCAACTACGGTACGAGTAGTTTTTAATTCGCTAATCTAATAAAATAAAGCACATTGGATACAAAAGCACCCAACATGATGGCGAAATCCCCTTTTCCTTAAATCTTCCATTGTAATTTGGTCACCGGTATACTGTTCGTAGTCAGTTTATGGAAATTTTGTACCGTGTAAATTAGGCCTGCATCGAATGGGATGAAACAGAGGAGGGAGTGCAAAATAATCTGAATGCATGGTGTAAGAAGTTTGATGATTATGGAATGAAATTGAACCCATCAAAAACAGTAGCATTAAAAATCAGCAGACATTATACAGAATGCAACATAAAAATACAGGACCACCAAGGTGATGTAGTACACCAATTCAGTTATTTAGGAAGCGTAATCGCTAGTAATAACAGAGCTGAGACAGAAATAACAAACAGAGTAACCAAAGGATCTAACTTTTACAGCATCGTTAGACACCTACTATGGGATCAGAAAGTCCCACAAAGAACAAAAATGACCCTGTACAAGCCATATTTCATTCCTATCCTTACATATTCTCTGGAAACCTGCACACTAACATCAAAGGATTGTAGTAGGATTCAAGCCTGTGAAATGAAATTTCTTAGAACTGCCCTCCAAAAGACCCGACTTGATCATGTGAAAAATGATGAGATCCGATCTAACCTAGGTCTAAATGAATCAATGGAGGAAAGACTTAGGTCATCTAGACTTAAATGGTTTGGGCATGTTAAACGAATGAATAGCACAAGGTTACCATGTGCTTATTTGGAAAAGAGAATAACAGGTAGAAGACCAGCTGGAAGACCAAGAAGAAGATGGATGGACCAACTGAGGGAAGTCATGGAGAGAAGAGGATGGAATTGGGAATCTATCTTGGACAACGAAATGTTTTTGAATAGGCAACTTTGGAAGACGCTCGTTTGCAAACACCCTACCCGGCTCGCTGGAAGGGCAAACCGATGATGATCGAATTTTAAAGGTTATGTTGAACTTGAGAATATGGTTTCGAATGTAAGTATTGATTCTCAAGTTCTGGAATGCATTATATTCAATTCTGTCCGTCACTAATCACAATCAAATTAGAAAGAGAAAAAATATCATCAAAACTTCCAAATTTACAGTTGTTCGTAACCTTGAGCTCAGCTGGAAAGCGTGCTTGCTGTACAAGTTGGTACGAGTGCAAAATGATACAAAATTTTTAAATGTAACGTGCACAAATGAAACGACTGCGGCTTTTATGGCATTTTAACACAAAAACATGAAATTCCCAGTCCTACATTAGCACCAAAAGAGTAATAGGCAATCCCAAAACCTACCATGGTTTTATGTATGTAAGGTGCAACATCTGTCCTGGTCCTGATAACATAACCCTATATGAAAATCCGAAAAATACAGTTTGTGTTACTTAGGAAGGAGCAGTTTCAATTCCTGCCTGAAAGCTCAGTGACTATACAGTGCCCTGAGGGAAGTGCCGAAAACCTGTTCGGCGATACACTCGAAAACATTAATAAAATTAACATCTACCCCTGGACATAATTTAAGACTTTTTTCAAGTATGATCATTTGACGAAACTCGTTCCGTCTTCAAGTAGAGTTGTCGAAATGCGCTCTGTCTCCTTTCAACTGTTGTGGATGCTCTCCACTTTGATTTCTATTCTGTAAACAATACCACCCGAGTGCGATGCTAAGATAGTCCCTTAAGCAAGTTCACCGCCGATCGTTTTTCCGGTGTAGTACTTACTTCCTAAAATTATTGTAATGATGAGACGTTAACATCGAGTTCCGTAAGTATGCTGTGGTTGTCCTTTCGTGAGATACAGTTTATTGAAAAATAAGTGATTGAAGATTTAGCGTTGATGGTACTGAAATTTCTGGACGGTTGATACGGGAAATAGTTTCTTCGAGGAACGGATAATGCGTGATTTTTAAAACTTGATTTAATTAGGATGCTCGCGGGACCACATAATTTGAACGGATAATACGGGAAAATGTAGTTTCCGGGAACGTATAATCAAGGTTCTACTGTAATGCGCTTGGATAACTCACTGGCAAACCTGTCCTCACACAATGAAATTTTTAAAAAAGTAAAAGTTTACTCAAAGACAAGGAAAAATCTATACTGGCTCCGATGTGTATATTAACATGTCTTAAATTACGATAATCCTACCCAGGGAAGATCCTTCTTCACTGCGTTCTTTCGTGAAATGTCCATACATCTTTCCTAGTTCGTCAAATGAAAACCTACAACCTGTTTTCCAGTCAGTGACCGGATCAGGAATGAAATGAATGAGGCTTTGACCCACTCTTTTACTAACCTTTTAAATTCTAGTTTGTGGCTAAATGGATATTATGATATTTAGTTTCATTTCGTACCATTAGGGTCCAATGACAGAGATGTTAGGCCCCTTTAAACAAACATAATCATCATTTACCACCAAATAGGGTTGCTTCTTTTAAATCTACCCCTCCTATTGCTTCATCGTAAGAAGGCTGAGTTTTTTCAATCCCTTGTGCATTTTAGGTGCAAATTGGATGTTTGTTGTGGAAATCATTATGACCTCAATCCTTATCTTTCTACACTTCAGTACCATCCTTCTCTTTCACAGTCAATACCGTGGCGTTGGAACGTGCTGCAACACAGTCACCTTTCTTCAGCCTTCCATTCTTATTTTCCAGCGAGTGCCATGGTTGTGTTAAATTTGGAATTGTGTTACTTGTCATGAACACCTTATGACCTTTGTTCAAAAGAAGTTCTACTGGCTTAAACATGATTTTAGTGCTCTTCAAATTGTCGTTAAACATTACTGGATGTAGTCGCATTACTGCCAGCTCCTGTCTACACAACGAAATGCTGTAAATAGCCAGTGTTACATTCAAGAGTTGAGATTTACCCTAAATTTTGGGGCTTTTGATGTATTGTATGATCTGAAACCTAGTCTGCCTTTCCAGAGATTAAAGACTGGTCTGCAGTGATATCTCCTGATATGTACACATTTTGAAATTTGTAATTTACTCTGCTGAAAATTTGTGTGCATTTTGATTAGTTTAGCCTCGCCTGTAGATAATTTGTGCTATTGTCAACATATCTAATTCCTTCTCATGTCAGAACTTTAGGAAGGCCGTCAATCATGAATTCTATAGATAATCTGTTGGATTTCCTCTGGAAAACATCAGCAACTTAAGCGTGCTCTAGAAACATCCTTAATTGGCCGTTTGTTGACAGTGTACTTGAATTTTTTTGTTTAGAACAGTATGACATTGGAATAACACTTTTCAATGTGGAAACTGCCGTTGTGATTGCTCCAATGATTAAACTTGCTGTCACTTTTCTCTAACTTAGCAGAACGAGATTTCATATCTAGAATTTTGCTCTGATACTCTGGAACAAATTTGATTGAAGTTTATGAATATGTGGTGTCAAACATTTTGAGTTGGCCTTTCCAGAATGTGATTCACAGAGCATTTTTAAAGGGTTCCAGTGTTCTAAGACCCTTGATACATTCTGTATATGAAAAGTACCCAGTAGAAACATGCTTAACCCTTGCTGAGCGGATAAGTTTTTCTAGTGAGCCTAATTATTTTTTGTAAAATTTTTTTGTTCCTAACATGCATGAAAATGCAAATATGTAAGTACTTTCAGTTTTATTAAGTCATTCATACCCGATTTCGGAAGGTCAGCTTGTAGGTATTCATATAATCTTGGTAAAAATAAATCATTAATTTCTGGTTATAGTGTAAAAATGGCGCAAGGCCCAAGAAAGTAGTTTCGATTAACTCATTGCGGACCGTGGACGGAGTAAGACGTTCAAGCTTGCTCCTATGCTGCGGGCCGTGGACGGCGTAAGACGTTCAAGCTTGCTCCTATGCTGCGGGCCGTGGACGGCGTAAGACGTTTAATGTTCCGCGGAACAACGCTATTTATATTCGTCATCTATGCATTCTTACACCTTAGTCAGCGTTACTGGTTGTAGCAGGAAGTTGGTTGACCTTTTTTAGATAACCCTTGCGTTGAGTGGGCTCACGTTTATCTTTGCTGTTTTAGCGGGAATATCTTAGCACTTCCTCGCGCGTCAAGATGGTACTTGAGACTGCAGTGCAGTGCGTGTCGTTCTTACCAAGTGTAGTATAATGGCTTATAAAACAAAGTTTATTACGGAAGATTAATTATTAGATATTTCACAATGATTATTCTGGTGATGAACTTAGTCCTGAAATGGACTCGGATAGTGAAAGTGAGAGTGACGAGGAAATTCCGATTCCCGAATCCGATTGGCCTATAGAGAAAAGTGAAGTGCCTAATACATATCATCCTAGTTATTGTCCACCCGTACCACCATTTACAGAGAATTCAGGTATAAACGTTCAAATAGAAAATAAGCAGGATATGTTGAGTTTCGTGAGTATTTTCATGTATGACGAATTTTTATCAGTATGTGTGTGAGCAGACCAATCTATACTCAAGTCAAGTGATAACTGTGGTGCCCTGGCCTTTGACAAAGAATCCGATCATGCAATTGTGGAAACCGATCAGTCCAAAATCCTGATATAAAAATGCACTGGACCAAAGACCCTGTTCTTCATACTCCGATATTTTCTATTGCAATGTTCCAATTACGCTTCCTTCATATTCTTTCATTTCTTCACTTCGGCAACAGTAATCAGATAGGCTGTATAAAATTAGACGTATTTTGAAACATGTGACACCAGATATCACACCTTAAATATTTACTAGAGGTAAGCACAAAGTATCATTTTTCTAACATTTATAGTTTAGGAGTAATTGTAAATGTATTAAGTGGTGCAGGTCATGAGGGCCGGGCATGAAAATGGCCGGTCCAGGCAATCGAGTGTCCCGCTCAGAAGCAGGTACTGAACATGTTAAAATCACTGAACAACTGAGCTGCCTAATTCACTTTCTACCGAACTTCATAAAGCACTACGACTACTGCTATAAATATTGAACTGGAAAAATCACTAATAAACATGTACAGTATTTGACACAATTTTATACACATGATGTTGAGTCTTCCCTGACAGTTTACAAAATTTCATGTGTGTGATACATTTCAAGGCATGTATCGGGGTTGAAGAATGGCTTTGCTGTGTGTATTTTACAATAATAATCTCTTTTCTTACTTTTTGGGCCTTTCAGACAACACAGGCCATAGAACCCAGGTATTCATCATCACTATTTAATAATTGTGACTATTTCACTATTGTATTGAATATATTTCCGCGACAGTCAAGGTGAGGGAAACAAACAAGAATTAACCATTTCCGCTAAGTTCTTGGAAGATGAAAACTCGGGACAGGTGTGAAGCTGTTTATCACTTCTCTCATTAAACAGCCCTTGCCTTTAGCCTGCAGTGACCACTCGGGAAGTTTGTTCAAGAAAATGTTCCCCGATTCGAAAATAGCTTCAAAGTCAAGTTTATGAATCTCATATTCACTATGTTCCGGATTGACGATGTATAATTAATTAAGGTTGATTTTTAATTTTTTTTTTTAAGAGGATTTTTTTGCAATAGCTTCAAAGTAAGGTTGTGTGAGAACAAAAACCTCCAGTAGACGTAAAGGTAACCAAATTAATGAAGTACTAGCTCTTTGCCCTGGCAGCTGATTGCAGTAATAATATGAATGACAAAAGGCTCTACCCATTACTTGTGTTTCTTTTCATATGGGAAACTATGCAAATTTCAATTATAATTCTTACAATTCAGTAATGCAATGACATTATAGGTAAAGGAATATTCAATGTTTTGGGTGATGAACTGAAGAAGGGGGGCATTCTGTGGGATAACTGTGGAGGTTTTGTATGTAACATTGTGTTTCCTTGTAAATATTAATATTGAGCACTTCTTAATTGACATTTATTACTGTTTGCTGAAGGGTTCAAAGAGGCAGAATGCTTTAAAGGTATGCCAGCAAGTTTTGGGCAAAAAGCCTGACAAAATTTTTAACCATAGCCAAGCGTTGCAAGTCTTTATCCGGAATCCGTCTACTCTTGCCTGTTTATCAAGAATTTTCAGGTACGCAGTTTTGCGACCGCATGATTCAGCTGCCCGAGGAACATTTTTCCAGAACTACCATGGATTTTTCTAGGTAAAATCCCCATTTGCCTGGACTATTAAGATGGTTGTGTAATTTGAACTAATAAACTGGGAAGGTTTTGTTTCTGATAATGGATAATCAGGATTTTTCTGTAAATTGAAGAGGTACAGAGTTAGGTTGATAGTGGTTTGATTTTTGTTTAAGGGGCAAAACAGCAGCATGGAAGTGTTCCAACTGTTCTACAATGAACAAATCAACTCCAGGAAGAGCAGGACCATTTAAAGTGGGAAAATGACATTTTCAAGCACCCAGTTAATGTCAATGGGAACCGGGGGGGGGGGAGGATATTTAGGGTGTGATTGTGTATCACTTGCATATATTTCTCCTGGAGTAAATGAACTTGGTGCTACTCTTTATACTCTAGGTGTTAGCTGCACTTGTTGGGGATATGCCAGTTATCATTTTACTGAAATAGGTGAAAAATGAAAGGGTCCAGTCCTCGGAGGAAAGAAATGAAAGGAGAAAAATGACACTGCCTATGGCTTGTAATCTTAATACCACTGAGAATAGAAAATATTAAATTAGGTAGAACTGGAAAAATTAAAATTAAAACTTTTTAAAAATGGGTTTGGATTTACAGGCCACTCACTGAGATTCTCATACCTTACTCACATATTGTTTTGAAGAGAAATGTGGAGAATAAGATAGTTAGGGAGAGGCCAAGTCGTATAAAGAGACATTGGCACGATAGGGTTCTATAGAGCACAATAAACCCATCTATAATCTAATGACTCAAAACATTGACCCTATTATACACACTGTTTATAGAGATACACTTGTTAAATCTTCTTTGTAGCATGTTTTTTTTTTTCAGTATCAAACTTGGAAGAATTATCATGGGAACTCGAATGTAATGAAAGCATTTCTATTTTTATTTTGTTTTCTTGTTGTACTTCAATATTTTATGAAATTGTTTTTCTTAATCATCCAAACAGATATGATGGATCGGTCTCGTCTCGAAGGCCGAACAATTGATGTGTGCCTCTTCTACTAGGTAATATGTGCTGAGGCAGACAAGTGCCGTATAATTTCCTCTGTCAACTTGTCATCCCGTGTTACTTGCAATTAAAGTTTATTCACATTGCTAGGGACTTAGGTAGTGTTTAATTGGAATCAGACTGCTAGCTGTTGTTTTTGGTGTTTAACCAGTGCTAGTATTTGTGACATTGTATTTGAGGTGTCATGGTCTGTAATGTTGACAAAAGTGTCGCTGTTTTTGATCCTTGACGAAATGAAATGAAGTACATTGATGTGGGATTTATATTGATAATTATCAACAGTAGTGCATCCATCATCAGTGCATCTTATTTGTGGCACTTCACAGTGTGTATCAGCTGGTAGGTTAGGTTCATTGTAAGTCACAACATTCTTTTAATAAAAGGACTATTTTACTGGAAACAGGAAGACTCCATCTCGTTCTGATGTAGTTACTTGAGGATTTTTAATGTCTTATGTAGCTGTATTGTGGTTGTACAAATTTCATCATAAAATAATATTGCTGTCTTCTCACTTGTCTTGTATGCTGGAAATAAAATGTGGTAGTCTTCCTAGAGAAAGTTGGATTTCGTTCTTGTGTCGGTATTTATTTCTTGCTCCTTTGTTCTTATGTGTAAAAGGTTGTGTTGACTGGTGCTTGCTAATACCAGTAAATTCCTTCTCCCATAACCAGATTGAAGTTGTGAGAGTCTTGATTTTTTCTCCCTTCTTCATATGGTGGTAAGTTCATACAACTGTGGTTCATGACTGGAAAATTCTTGCAGTTATTGCTATTTCATGTCAAGTTTCTTGTAATGGTAAGTTGTTAAAGAAACTAGGATTTGCCAGTTGCCCATCTAGTTTTCTTTTTTGAGTCTGTGGTTTAACTTAGTCATTCATAGATGTGATTGATACAATGAAAACAGTCTTATTTTGTTTTTACGGCATATATTCTTATATAGTATATGGCAATGAATGTGGTAAGTTGAAACTTTTCACTTTTGGATGTTGGACTGTTCTTTGTAATTCTTTGAAAGTATATCTAGAACTGTTGAAAATAATGTGCCATTGTTGATATAAGAAAATAAGTATTCAATTAGAATAATGACTGTATGATAAGCCATTGCAAATAGTGTATTTGCCACTTGTTGTGAAGTCTTTGATGAAGTCTTTAGTAGAAGCAGTTTTGTCTGTTTGCTGCATTGTAAATTAAGCATTAATTAGTGCAGGGTGTGATTTACAGCCTCAGTGGCCATTGATGTGAATGGTAAATTCTCGTTTCTTGCTTGATGTATTTTTCAGGTAATAGGAGCAGCATTTATAGTCTCCAACTTTGTCTGGCTAAAATTTCTGAAATTATCACAGTGTTTGTGTTATTCTATACATGGATGGTATAGTCCATACAGATGTTTTTGGTGTCTGCTACCTCAGTCACTAACATGAGAGAATGCAGTTGAGCTAATCGTGTAATATATTTCTCATTACATGAATTGGCTTTTAAATCGCATTAAATTTTCAGTCTCACTTTTCGGTGAACTTGGTTGATGGGTCCCAGGTACATAAATTCAGTTTGTGCTGGTGCTCTCTGTTAACATTTCCATGCTAGTTGTTGTTCATAACAATGCTTCACAACGTGTGGTTGTTATTACTTACGGACAAGCAGCTGTGTATGAGTTATGCATATATTGTTAATGGTCAATTGGATTGGATCTTTCCAATTTATTAGCAAAGATAGGGTTTGCTTTTAGGTCTTACAAGCTATGATTTGTGCTTGATAAAATTACTGTGATGGGTCAGTCATGATGAAAGCAACTTGGCAACTGGCATTTTAGTAGCTAAATACCTGTGGTGGTGATTTAGTAGTGGCAGTTCTTGAAGGTGGTTGGTGTCCACTGTTTTGTTAAGCTGTTCCTCCAGTGTTCCAGAAATTTGTATTTATGATGGAAGAGGACATGAAGAGCAACCAAGAGGTAAGATAGAACTTACTGTGAAGGGAATTTGGACATCAATATCAGTGTATCCTCAGTGTACTTATTTGATTTGTATTGGTTGTACTGAGTGTTTTTCACATGCATGCTTTCAGCATTCTGCTCCAAACAGGATACTATATAGGTACACTTGTGTAAAAAGAAAAGAAAAAAAAAAAAGCATCTCTGAGATGGTCAACCAACAGTGTTACTAGCTACTACATTTACGACATACCTCCCTTAAGCATCCGTGGTTTTATCTATTGATACCCATATGTTAATGTTGCCCACACCACTACTAATTTTTTTAAGTGAATCTTCGTAACACAAAGGTAGATCATTTCTTCTGTGTTATTTAGTGTGGAATAGCGTACATTCTGCACCTGCCTGTAGTGTTCCTGAAGATTTCATTGTTTGCTTTGTTCAAGGGAATGTTGGTGGATACCATCATTTCACACAGATCTTTTGAGATGACATCTGGCAAGCGTGGAATGTTACCCTCACCAGATAAAAGTAACTTTCTGTTGTACTGAGCTTTTGGCAAACTAATACAGTGCTACAGTTCTTCTGGTTCACCCTATCCCAGTTTTGTTGTAAATGAAATAATATTCCCTGCTGTTCTTTCTGTCGATTACTAAAATATTATTCCTGAATCTTTTTCACATAGGTATTCAGCATCACATTTCACTATGCTTAGCTTTCAACATGTTGACGTTCACTAAGGTGTTCAAGATATCATTGTCCCTCTGTGGGTGGGGGATGCAGACGAAGATACACCCAGAGTATTGCCTGCCTGTCGTAAGAGGCAACAGAAGGGGGTCACCACAGTATGATCGAATTAGAACCATGTGACTACTTGTTAGTCTATCACACGAGGAACACCCTGGGTAGCCTTTACTTGTAAGTAGTACCACTATCTTAAGTACACAATAGCAGACGTGCCAAGACACCCGAGTTTTCATCGTTTCCCCCGATCTGATCGCCGGGACCTATCTCTCGATTTTCAGAGCAGTATCAGTAGGGGCCTTATTTTTTGGTCAAATAAAACTGTTGATTTCAGTGTTAAAACTGACACTATTTCGGTAGGTATTTCGTGAAATAAATTGTTACACTGATCGACGTTTCCTGCGAAAGCCTCCTTGTAGTAGTGTATGGGGTAGATGTAACTAACTTTGTGATAGGGGGTTTGAAATTAAACTCTTGCAATGTATCATTGTTATTAAATCCTAGAAAAGCCAAATACGCAAATTGTTATAGAAATAAATATATTAATCACTGGTACTTCGAAATGAAGTTAGGTGATCTGCTGTGTGATATATATTTATACATAGCCTACATTTTTAGACGTTGAATTACTTGTTTCCAAAGTACAAACTAAGCATGGTTTCAACATTATCAGGATGCAGGGTTGTGCGACAGTCAGAAAGTGTCTTTATGTAAGCAGAGCTCCTCTCGCTGACCACATTAGACGTCCGAAACCATATTGGTATTAACCATAATGCTTGCGAACACTTGGATGCAAATTCACTGTGGTCTTTTATAAAACCTCCTAAAACTTTGGTAACACTGTCTTCTTTCACTTCATCAACCAGATGTGCTTTCATTGCATTTTGCTAAGTCATATAGCTCTGGAAGATGTTCATAGATATGCTCTTTTTCCCAGGTTGGGGATGAGTAGCTCAGATGATTAAAGCACTGGCTTTCTGACCCCAATTTGGCTGGTTCGGTCCTGGCTCAGTCCGGTGGTATTTGAACGACGTCAGCCTCCTGTCACTAGTTTACTGGCACGTAAAAGAATTCCTGCGGGACAACATTCTGGTATCTTGGCGTCTCCGGAACGCTTAAAAGTGGTTAGTGGGACATAAGATCAATGACATTATACTACTCAAACAGGTGATTTATTTACAATAGGCCTACCAATACCGTCATTTTACAGTAAAGACAGTATTATTTATCTTTCCTTTTATATTCATTCTCTTCCTCATGCCAGGATTATCCTATTTTTCTAGAGGATTGTTGGCTTGCATGAATGCTTTTTTTGTGTATTACAAATTGCTCTCTATAATTTTTCAACACCTTTACAATCTGTAAAGTATCGCCGATTGATATTTGCCGCTTATAATTATATTCATTTGCTTCATTCTGATTCTCTGCAGTGTATATGGCAGGTTTCAACTTTACGAATATTGCCGGTACACTATTTATACATTAGAATCTTTCTTGCAGCATCAAGTACATAGAACTCCTCACTGTTGTATTCTTCGGGCCTCGAAAAATCTTCTGCGACTTCAGTTTTCGGGATTTTCATACTTAAATGTTGGACATTCGCCGATAAATTTTGGTAAGTAACAAACTCTCATTGCGCACTGCTGTATCTACGACCGGTCTTGTATGTTGTTACGACCACAACACTATTTGCTGTAATCGATAACATATATCGATTTTTATCGACTGCCTTAGAGATCACGGAAATTAATACACACACTTCCGATACACAGTGTGTACCGCTTTGTGTGCATGTGTGTGGAGAATATACAGCGCTATCAAGGAAAAGATAAGGAAACTACGATAGTCAAGTTCTCAGAAGCATTTAAACGTTTATTGGAGAGCTCTTCCGGTGCCATTTCGAATTTTTTGCACCAAGTGGTGTATATTTTGCGATTATTTGCACAATTTGCGCAATGAATCAAATTTCATATATAGACAAGGAAGAAGATATCAAAAAACTCGTGCATATCGTTGTTACCAAAAAATATGGCCCCTAAGTATCAGTAATTTTCGTATTATTTGAAACTCCCGCGGATTTCCTCGTTCAGTTGATGTATGGCTGGTCGATGGTAGTTCTAATAATGCCAGGTGGTAGTACAGGGCACGGTGGCTAGTCATATGCTCCTCTTTGGTCTAGCATACATTCTCTTTGTATGCGAGTCAGGCGAGTAACCTAACTTCAGAAGTAGCATGCCATAGTTGTCTACTCGCCGGGCCAGGACCTCCAGAAGTGCTAGTGTTGTCCTAATGTTAGTTTTGGCCAAAATGTCAAAAAGGAAATATGGTGCAGTGTTGAAAAATGCTTATAGAGAAGAGGTTCAGTGCTTGAGTGAATCCAAGAAGGGTCTGAACTATATGTAGGTGTGATTTTTCAGTTGCGCATGGAGGGAAGTGTGATATACTCTAGGATATGCAAACGAAAAAACATAAGGAGAGTGTCCAGTGTGTAGAAAGAAACTAGAAACTGAACTTCTCATATAAAAATCAAGATGTAAATCCTGTGATGAAACCGAGGCGTTATTTACGTCATTTACCATAGAACCGAACCTGCCTGTAAATTCTGCCAATCACATGGGACCTTTGTTTCGCAAAATGTGTCTTGATTTGGAAATAGCTAAACGATATGGGCGTGCTAGAACGAAAATAGTGGCTATCATTACAGAAATGTACGTGGAAGAAAGGGTGAAAATTGTATCACATTTGCAGGTGAATGCATTTTCTGTTGTTACTGATGGTAGCAATAAAAGTAACTTGAAAATATATCCCATTGTAACATTTTTTAGACCTGAACTCATTGAAATTCAGAGTTGTCTACACTCTGTGCCTAATTTAGAAGGGGATGCTACTGCAGATAACATTGCCAATCTTTTACTCTCAACTTGTCAGGAATTCTGCATTCCATTAGAAAACTGCCTAGCTCTAGGTACTGATATTGCTCCAGTAATGGTGTGATTAAGGAATGGTGTGGCAGGATGTTTGAAGCGGGAAAATAGTAACTTAATCATCGTAGGCTGCTGTTGTCGCCTAATAATCTTACTGCAGAGAAGGGTGGGGCGTGCTTGCCCACAAAAGTAGATGAAAGTATAATTGATATATTTTATTATCTGGAAAGGAGTGCAAAGAGGAAAGAAAAGTTCAGAGAATTTCAGACTTTACACAACAGAGATCAGAAAAATTCTGAAGCATGTGCCTGCTTGATGGTTATCACTAAGATGATGTTTAGGTAGGATTTTGCTGCAGTGGGACCCTTTGGTTACTTTGTTCAGGAGCAAAATTGTAAGGATTCTCAGATGGGAACTTCGAAGACTTTACAAAATTCCTAAGTGCAGATGTGTCTTTTTTTTGTCTGAACAGGTGAAGGATTGTCATAACATTTCACCACACTCATTTGCAAGGAAAACCCAGTTGTCAGTTTCACTAAAAGAAATGAAACTGCTGATGACCCTAAGACCCATGCATTGTCACGTGAAGGACTGTTCATGTTCCTGTCACAAATTTATGTGAATCTTTTTGCCTTTTTTGGTATCTTTGAGAATCCAAACATAGCTCTTTAGTCAAGTATATCTCACATCCACCCATTGAGATCAGTTTTGGAGGAGCTATTGAAGAATGTGATGGCAAGGTTGGTGAAACCACACGTTATTACAAGTTCCTCCTCTCTCCTTGATGTAGATTATCATACTCCAGCAAATCAAAAGGATGATTGTGATCTGATGATAGGGAACTCTGGGTTTGTTTTAGTGAACACTTCGAAGTCTGAGGAAAAGTGCATATTCATTAACCCATCCCCTTTCCTTATGAACATCAGTTCTGGACCTTTCAATTATCATTTAAATGCTGGTGTTCATAAGGTCCATGCAAGACTGCTTAAATGATATCACTGCAACTACTGGCTCAAATGTTGTCAAACTCATAGAAATACTCAATCATTTCAATGGAGTGTGCTACTTTACAGTAAAAAATATGAACTACTCACTATAAACTCGCCTAGTAATTCTTGTTAGTGTGGAATATCTTGAAGCATTCAGGCATGCGAAGGTCTACTTCGCAGACCTTGCACTCCCATCTGCTTATGGTGGTTTTCTTTTTGGCTGCACACACTCGACATTGCCATGAAAGGTTTTGGACAAGCAGATTCCCATTTCCACTCTTCAACTTAGTTTTTTCTTTCGGTGCATCGGAACATTTATGTTCATAATATTTACATCTGCTGCTTCACTTGTATTACTATCACTAACTTCACTGAGCACAGATAAAGTATCCACATCACTAGATTCACAGGAAGAACTTTCAGATATATTATCTTCTTCTCAATCACTATGTAAGTTATCCAAGACTTCTCGCTCGGTAATAGCCTCGCGTGTGCTCATCTTCTTTCTCACTGAATACCCGTGACATCAGCTCAATGCGGTTAGTCCCCTAAACATGACTTAAATACAGCTGAAGAGACATCCTGCGGATATAAAGAATGATTGTAATGTCATCTGTTGAGTTTTGAATGTATTACTTTCCCTTTACCATCGATAAAGCAGGACGCTGCATTACCCTGTCTATTAAGACGGTTAGGTAAACCGGACGCAGGCTCGTGCATCTGTCGATTCGACGGTTAGGTAAGCCAGTGGGTTAAGTATCTCAGAAAGTGTTTCTCTTCATCATGTGACCATGTCCCATGACTTTATGTACAGTGTGTAAGGTTCTGGTCTCCATAACATAATCGTATACGATAATATTATAATACTAAATTTGTGCTACCGGTACTTCAGAAGGAGCAGTTTCAATTCCTGCCTGAAAGCCTAGTGAGTATACAGTGCCCTGAGGGAAGTGCCAAAAACCTGTTCAGTGATACACTCTTAAAAAAAAAAATGTAGTCCTGGACATAACGTAGACGTTTTGCAAGTACGAACGTTTGGCAAAACTTGTTCTGTCTTCAAGTGGAGCTACCGAAATGCGCGCTGTCTCCTTCCAATTGTTGTGGACACACTATGCTTTAAGATTTCCGACGATATTAAGATGGTCTGTTATGCAAGTCCACCGCCGAGTAGAGTAGGCTGCTTCCTCAAATTACCACAATGACAGACGTTAACACCAAGATCAGTAAGTATGCCGTAGCCATCCTTTCGTGAGATACAGTTTCTTGAAAAACGCGTGATTGAGGTTTTAACATTGATGGGATTGAAATTTTTGGACGCTTGATTCGGGAAATCGTTTCTTTGAGGAACAGATAATGCAGGATTTTTAGAACGTGATTTAATTAGGATGCTTGCGGGACCACGTAATGTGAACCAATAATACGGGAAAGCGTAGTTTCCGGTAACGTATAATCGAGGTTCTACTGTAGTCATGTGATCACTATGTTGAAGGATGAGAAGTCACATGTTCCTACAGTTCAGGTATGTCCAGTATTTAATATTCACATATAAATGATGAAAAATATATATGTGTGTAGGCCAAATAGAATTGTTAATGTATTGAATTATAATGTATTACTACATGTTTTGCCATCAGTGATGTGTCGTAATACGTCGTGATTCGCTGCCAAATTTCTCCAGATTTTTTACTTTTGAAAGTTGGCACGTCTGCAATAGGTTTTGATTAGTAGCAACAGAGTGAACCAGGATTGGATTTACAGTACCCGTGATTAGTACCACTACATGCGGAACACCCTGAGCTTACGTTGCCTGTAATTGGTGCCATTACGTGAGAAACTCCATGAGTCTGGGCGTTGCCTGTGATTAGTACCCACTATGTGAGGAACACCTCAGGATGGTACTAGTCCCTGTGATTAGTACACCTATGTCAGGAACATAATAGATTTGCGTTGCCTGTAAGTGGTGCCACAATGTGACAAACACCATAGGTCTGTGTCATGTGCGTATTACATTAACTGTGAATAGCACCCTAATGTGTTGAATATCACGAGTATACGCTACTTTGATTAGTAGTGCAACATAACACATAACCATGATTCTACTTTACTAGTGAAAACTACCCGTATGAGGGGCAGATTACCTGGATTTTGTACACCTTTAAACAGCATGCATCATTGATTCAGGATTGTGCTTCAGTGACTACTACTGTTGTTTTACAATAGTTTCTGGGAATGTGGGGTATTGCGGGTCAGATCCAGTGATTGTTTTAAATTCATATTCTTCCATTCATTCCTAGTTGTCACGTTTTGAATTCTGGTCAGTGGATTATTTTGGACTTCTAAATTGTCATTACATTTAGTCTCATTTCGTACCTTTAGGGGCCGATAACCTTAGATGTTAGGCCTCTTTAAACAAGAAGCATCATCACAAATATCACTGTGAAGTGAGAAACAGGGTCCACTTCCAGAGCTGGCCCAGAGTGGTGATATCCATAGGTTACGGCTTGTAATGTTTCGTGGTGAAGATATATGTTTAGTGTAAGAGAAGGCCCGATGGCCTTAACTATGCCAGTAAAGACATCTATTCATCTATATCTATATTTATATGTCTACCTGTAGATGATGTTATTCTCACACTCTCGGACACTGCTAAGACAAAAGGTTGACAGATAAGCCATACTATTTGCACATCCGAGGTTGGAATACTGGCGCTTCTAATGAATACTTGCTTTGCGGTGGACATCACGTTTGATCACTTAGCCCATAAAATAACTGAAATATGACCTTACACTACTATGTTACAAAACTGTTGAAAATGGTCTAAATATAAATTTATACATGATAAAGTCCACCTAAATAGTCAAGAACTTCAAATTCATACTTCATTTCAGTTCATAACGAAAATTAAGTTGAAAGAAATGACAATTTCCTTAACACCTGAATCTTAATCATTAACCATCCCTTCTGAATACCACCTACCCCTTTCTTCAATCAGGCAGGACAAGTGATAAGGAAACAAATAACCGTGCTCAGTTTCTCAAATAACAACACAAGTGCCTGTAAAGCAATGGTGGCTTTCAGCTCTGGAGGTGTAATATGGGAAATGGAATCTTAGCTTATGCATCTCCTAAGGAAAGCTATAAACCTACATTACAAATCATGTACCAATAATTTCAATAAATTATACTGTCACTTTGCAGACTGCTTGTTCATAAAGTCCATTCTTTTCTCTCTTTCTTTGCAGCAAGTTTGTGTATGGCAGATTTGTTTAAGCCCACTCACTATATCCCTGACAGATTCCTTCTCAATAGAGAACAGTACAGGAGTGGTCAGTCTTTCCTCATTCGTTGATATACGTAGGAAAGTCTTTATCTTCTTCAAGGTTGAAAAACAAGAGTTCAGCTTCCAGTTTCATCGGCACTGTTACAATGCCTTTCATCAGTTTTATAATTTCATTAGATATGGTCCCTAAGTTATTTTGAAACAGAAATTGATGATCTATAGAAGCAGGCGGATCGACAGTCTACTCTCATAGAATTTCCAGTTTAAAGTTTAGTTTTCAAAACTATTACGTCACCGTGGGATGATTGAACTAAAAACATTCTCTGGTCTGGAGAATAATTGTCGCACGTTTCTTTGGCTGTAACTTAGCCGAGGTTTTTGGACTTTTAAATTGTCGTTACATTTAGTCTCATTTTGTACCATTAGAGGTCGATGAGCTTAGATGTTACGCCCCTTTGAACAACTATCATCATCACAAGTATCCCTGTGAAGTGAGAAACGGGGTCCACTGCCAGAGATGGCCCAGAGTGATGGTAACAATAGGTTATGGGTCATTTCCTCACATGCCCCCATTCTAGATGGAGATGAACAGTTTAAATACGAGTTTTATCACCAGCTGAGCACGCACGTTTGCAAAGTACCTCCTAAGGACAAGTTGTTATTGCTTGGTGATTTCAGTGCCGGAATTGGGAGTGATAATTATCTGTGGGAGAATGTGATGGGCAAGCATGGTTTTGAAAAATGGGTTTTTGCTTCTCAGCCTATGTCTTGAGCATGAACTGGTATTCAGTGATACTCGTTTCCGGTTAGCTGACCATTTTAAGGCCAAGGGGATGCACCCACTCTAAGCACTGGCAATATAACGAAAGTCGTTTTGATCAGCAGGACCCCCAGTAATATTGATGACTGCTGGACAGGTCATGTATTTCTTATATGCCAACTCAGAATCTCTTTCCACCACAATTTGTCTCCGCATAACTCAAGTTGATCTAGAAGGAAGTTGGACACCCGTAAACTTTCAATCCAATCCAATCCAATCCATTGCTACACAGTTCTAGAATGCGATCTTGGAGTAGCTGGCACCCAATCCAACTATCACACATTGTGGAGGAAGAATGGTCCACAATTCAATCTTTCAAGTTTGCTAAGGAATGTATTGGTTGTGAAGAAAAAACTTGACTGGTTTGAGGACAACAATGCTGGAATTGAGTTTCATTGATGCCAAACAGCAAGTTCTTATATCCTGTCAGCTGGATCAATCCTCCAGTTTGAAGAAAGCCAATTTTCAAGATCTTAAACAGTAATGCCACCCCAAAATCAGGGAAGTGAACAACTGGTAGCAAGAGAAACCTCAAGAACTTCAAATGTTATCCAATCCCAGAAACCTGCAAAACTTTCATGCAGGGATATAAGGACTACAGTACCTGGCCACATTATTAGACTCGAGGACCTTTTTAGCAATTATTTTCATTTGACACCCTAATTCTTGGATTTATGTGACAGCAAATCCATTGTTGATACTTGCATTGTAAGACATGGTATAGTTGATAATAATGCGGGTTTTGGAACTTATTATCTTTACAAATTCCCGCCTTTTTTTACTTTATTAACTTAGTACCTACCTTGCCATAAACATAGGAGGTTATAATTCCCGTGGTTTTTTGTGTCAGATGTGTGTTTGGTTTACTGATAATTAACTTTAACAGTTTGTCTTGCTGTATTTTAGATATTTACGCTAAATCTGTGTTGATAACACGAACTTTATGAGGTAGCAGTGGTTTTAAATTTGTTACTTGGGAAATCAACCAATTTCTTGATAACAGAGTTATGGAGAAGTCTCAGGACCTTTCTCCTTGCAAAATTGAGTTTGTGAAGGGACTTTTGCAGCATGGAAATCTGACACAACGAGAAATTGCTGCCCATTCAGGAATATCGCAGGCTTCTGTGCGTCGTATAAGCAATACAAATAAAACTGGGAGAGATTACCCGAAGAACAGAAGAGGGAAATGTGGTAGGAAGAAAATTCTGACTCCAAGAGCAGAACGTTTGCTCGTCAAAATTGTGAAAGGAAACAGAAGGGCTTCTTATGCTACTATAACCCAAGAACTGAACAACAGTGGTATCAAGGTTTCTGAGAGAACAGTGCGTCGACCTACTTGCAGCTTGTGGTACCGATGTCGTCGACCAGCTAAGAAATCCAAACTTACTGAGCGAATGATGAAACGGAGGCTACAGTGGGCAAGAAAACACCAACACACAGCAGAAGACTGGAAAAGGGTAAGATCCTTATATTCCTTAACAAATGATGTTTTAGCTAGGAAAATTCCAATGAGTATTTACAACTTTAAATTTCATACACATCATCTCAATTTCTAGGTTTGCTTCAGTGATGAATCAACTTTTGAGGTGTCAAGTGAGAAATCCCGGTTTGTAAGAAGATTGTCTAGTGAAAAGTATGAGAAGAATTGCGTCCAGCAAAGAGTAAAACATCCTACCAAGGTCATGATTTGGTCAGTGATAAGTGGAAAGGAAATGGGACGTCTTCAGATTGTGGAGGGTATAATGCGTCAGGATCAGTACAGACAAATACTTGAAAAGAGACTGATCCAGCAATTGAAGGACTGGTTTAGTGAAGGTGAAAACAAGATTTTCATGCAAGATGGGGCTCCATGCCACCCAGCAAAATCTATTAAAGCTTTTCTGAAAGAGAAAGAAATTCCTCTTTTGGATTGGCCTGGTAATTCGCCCGATTTGAACCCGATTGAGAATGTGTGGCAATGTCTGAAACGTGAAATTGGTAAAGAGTGTATCACTACCAAGCTTCAACTACTTGAAAAGATCATATTTCATTGGAACCATAATGAAAAGTTGTCAGCAGCAGCTTCATCTTGCATTGCAAGTAGGCCTCGCAGGGTGCAAGTAGTCATAAAAGCTAAGGGTGGACTGACTAAATATTAGAATTTCAGTCTTAAAACTGGGTATGATATCGCAAATTAAACATACTGTAATGCTATCCATTAGTGAATGTGTAATATTCCATTAAAATTCTGTTAATATAACATTTTGTTAGAAAAATGAAGATATTTATGTTGAGTCTAATAAAGTGGCCAGGTACTGTATATGAACCAATTTGTTCTTGAGTAGGAAGTCTGAAGTCAGCTAAGAATACTGCCACCTTTACTGATAGCAAGGACATTTTGGATTGCTGGAAACAGCACTTCTCTACTCCTTTAAATCACAACTGTACCGCAGCTGAGGACTACTTCTAAAATGTATCACAATAGTCCCTGCAGTTATAGATGTCAATGCCACAGTCATACCCGGTATTCTGTGAGGCTCTTAACAAACTAAAATCCAAAAAGGCACCTAAACGTGACCATATTCTAATGGGGCTGATTCCAGTGGAAGGCTCATCCTTAGAGACTAGACTAATACTTCTAATCCGGGAAACTTTGCAAGTACCTGGTGACCGGAAGAATTCTATCATTCAAGAAAGGTGATAGCAATATATGTGGCAACTATTGTGGTATATCCCTGTTGTGCATAGCTGGCAAACTTTTTGCAAACTTAGCAGTATCCAGATTGTTTCTGAGAATGTTCTCCCCAAGTCTTTGTGGTTACATGCTTCAAGAGGCTTAATTTGCATGATGTTCTGTGCATGGCATCTCCAAGGAAAATTCATAGAATAGCAACAACCTCTCTCATTAGTGTTGTATGATCTGGAAAAGGCTTTTGGCTATCTCAAGGCCTGTTATATGGGCAGTATTAAGATGCTTAGGTTGCCCTGAATGCTTTGCTGGTCCGGTTTGAGTGCTCCATGCTGGTATGTCTGTTCAGGTTCTCCATCAGAATGATGTTTTTCCTATCACACACGGATTGAAGCAAAGGTGTGTACCTGCCCCAACACTCTTTGCTCTGTACGTGGCTGCTGTGCAAGCATTGATTCAAAGTATCTTTATGGAAGCGTCTTCAACTTTGCGAGACTTTGTTCAAGTCGCTTAACCCATGACCAGAGTAAGTGAACTGCAGTATGCTAATGATACGGTATCACCTCCTCTTACCCCCGAGGACTTGCACCTGTCAATTAATAGTTTAAAGAGCACAAATGATTGTTTTGGTCTCCTTATCAGAGAACAGAAAACATAGATCCTTGACCAGCTTGTCCCAAGGGCTAGCCTTGCAGAGTTCATTGTCTCGAATGTCATTCTGGAACAGGTAAATCACTTCTCATACTTCGGAAGTGTCCTGTCGAAACGATGCCGTTCAGAAGAGGATGGGGGAAAACAGACTCCGTGCTGCCCATTTGGCATTTGGTTGGCTATTCACACTCGTGAGGCAACATCACATCATTACTCTATAGATGTGAAACCTGGACGCTGTGCCGCCGTGACATCAAGAAACTTGAACATTTACCTCAGCCGAAACTTCTCCCATTTGATATTTAAGACTGAACCCTGTCTCCAGACTTGCAGCTTTTCAGAAAGCTTGAATGAACAGTACAGTAGATTTGCAAGTCAATTGTCAGATATTGAGCATGGCTGCTCATAGCTGTGCTGAATTGTTAAGAAGTGAAAAAAACAAAACAAAAAAAGTATTTTTAATGAGGTAGGAACGTGACTGTTCAGATTTTGCTAAAACTGATGAGGACTTGATTCTTTTTCTGAAAACTTCATTGCTGAGGGTGAAGAAATGTGTGAGTGATAATGAAGTGCGACCTCCACCTACAAAGAGACGAAAGGCTGCTAATGTATCCATTTATCAGAGGATTTGCGAAGATGAAGCGGGTAATAATCAATTTTACCGACAGATTTCCATTTTAATGATTACGCTGGAGTTCTTTACCGTACTTTTACAGAGATCTCCCCAGAAATTCACATTTTCAGAAAGAAAAAAGAAACTTTCTCAATCCATTTGTGGAAAATATTACTAAAGAAACAAACTTGTATCACACACAGTTCATCGAAAATAACCCCCGAATTAGTCCCCTAGCTCAAGCACAAGGTGGACTAACATAACAATCAAGGAAATTTTTACCAATTTGTATGTTAGTGGTGGAGCGGAGTGGTTCGGTTCGGAGCAAGTACTACGACGTCATTACTCGGTTAAACAGAGTACAGAACGCATTAAAACATAGCGGTAAATTTATACTTTATATTGACCTTCTAAGCCTACATTTATATGGAAGATTATCACTTATCAGTGGCACTATGCTCCGCACTTTCTATTATTGCTTATTTGCAGAACTTTTATAATGTAATATAAATTTAAAACGTAACCTAACAGTGTACTTACAAATCCGTGCTTAATATGAGGCATATCAAGCAGACATACTGTAAATAAAGAAATAAACATGCAAATAAATGAAGAAAATAAAGTATTGCTGCATATGGATAAAAGTACTGTATTCCATAATGTGATAGTTGACGAAACAAAATCTATTTCTCTGAAATGCGCCTATACTCATGTAATGTCCAACATTTCATTGATAACTATGTGGTTAGGAGTTAAATGACAAATCTGATAACATCAGTAATGGAAATAAGTATACAAATGAACTCAGTTTTTTATCTTGAGAAGTATTAAAACCAGACACAACACGTTATACACAGGCAGTATGGGAAGTACCATTAGTGCTCTGTATGGCATGGAACAGGTGTTTTATAAGAGGGATTTCTATTCAAAGTTTCCGCTCGTTTTGCAGAAAGCGACAACTTTTGGTCTGAAGGAACTTGTCCAGCACATGAAAACACCACCTCTGCGGGCACAGATATAGCAGGTACGCAAGAGCAAGTTCACTTTAGAGTCAACGAGTACAGAATTTTGATGAGCGCATTGTAATCGAAGTGGACTTTCAGCTTATTAGGTCGTGTTAAATACATTTGGTATGTGTTGGAGGTATGTTAAGTACAGAACAAGAATGGCGAACTGGATACCAGTGGGAACCGAACCCACAACCTCCCGCTTTCGCGTTGGTACCTCTACCTATTGATCTATGGTGGCCTAGCTTTATTGCTTCTTTCTTACTACAAATATCGATAGAAAATATAGCGCAACAACTTCAAACAAAGATATATATATATTATGTATAAGGAAACATACAAATAGAACAGACATCTCAATCTGGAGTCTGAGCAACAGCACAGTGGTGTTGTTGGGTTGCGAGTATAGCCTGGCGGGAAGGTTTACTGAGGCACCCGCAGAGCTATACGGAGTATTCAAGTTGAATCGGTGCTCCGCTCCGTCACGTAACCTCAAGAACCAAGTTACTCTGCAGTTCTACTCGCTCCGTCCCCACCACTAGTATGTGTGTGGGTCTTCAGACTTCTTGCCTGAATGGTCAGCGTTGAAGCCTTCAGTTCAGTGTGTTCCAGGTACGATTCCTGGCCGGGTGAGGGATTTTAATCTCATCTAATTCTTCTGGCTCTGGGACTGGGTGTTTGTATGTGTCCTAATACTTTCATATTCATACCACATACTACACTACCAACCACTACAGAAACACACAATATTGATTACATCCCTCCAGATAGGATTGGTGTCAGGAAGGACATCTGGCCATAAAACAGGACCAAATCCACACGTTGGTCGTGTGAGGCACGCAATAGAAGAATGTTGGTCTACTGATCCACTCCTCCACTGTCCTATAATTTCGTGGGATGTGTCCTGTAATCGTTATTAAGCTGTTCATTTCCTCCATTTCAGTGACTACCCGATAACAAGGTGACAGAATCCACAAAATCAAACCCATGTGGCCATAGAAAAGTTTTCCTGCTGTATCCATCCTTAGAGATATCAAAGCTGGCTTAGCCTTAAGGTAAGAAAGACCCTTCTTGGGGCAAAAAAACAGAAAAATTATTTTTTGGGCGTTTTTATTTGTTTACAACGTAGAGAACAAGAATTTGTTAAGAAAGTCAAAAAATTATGAAAAATAGACCATTTTATAACATATAAATTACTATGATGCACCGTGAAAGACAACGCCCACTTTTACAGAGATTTATGTTTTTGGGTATAACTTCTGAACAGCTATACATAGGTTTCTGAACTAACTTCGGGTCTGCTCTGTTGAGCGTAGACCTTGTGTACGTAACCATGACAACTTCCAATATTGCTTGTTTATGTTACGAGTGGTTACTAAACATCATTGTAGTATTATAATCCTTGTGATTTTGCATTGACGTATTGAAGAATGGGTCGTTTGAAATCTTTTGGAAAGAGGAAAAATACTTGAAATCGACACATATGTAAACTTCCCGGTGTAAATAATGTTAGTATATGTGAAAGTAGAGATAGGCCTAGTTCCAATGTAGTGGAGGTTAAAAATGACATCGCCATATGCTCGCCATATAGTGTTTCAGAATCTGAAATAGACATTGAATCTCCCTCATGTTCATCAAAAGAAAAACTGTTTCCCTAAGGGAGATGATTCATGGTGTAAATATAACAGAAAAGACCAAAATAATAAGCACCACGGGTTACCTCATGTTGTAGCTGAAGCTATAAAGCCAATATATTGGGATTTGGCACACTCAGATCTTTTAAAAAATGCCTGCATGGAAAACCACAGAATGTTGATGAAGCATTCAATCATGTTCTGTGGTCCAGAGTTCCGAAAACAGTGTTTGTTGGTAATACTACACTCGAGTTTGGACTATGTGATGCTGTTATATCCTTCAACGATGGGAATATTGGTAGGGCTAAGGTGCTGCGGTTGTTGAACATCCTCCCAGGGTACAACACACTGTACATCTTAATGGAGTTGGATGACATCCGAATAAAGAAAGCAGACCTCATGGTGGAAGAAATGAGTAAAAGGACCAGAAAACTGAAGAGAAACCTTAAGAGGACTAAGGAGGACACAAATGATGCAAGTTATGGGGCAAGAATGTTCTAAGAATTGTCAGTGCTAACAAATTATAATGAGAAACTTCAACCTCATTTTTATCAGTTTAATATTTTTCACTACTTTGGTACCATTTATAAGAAAACTAATAAAGGTAGGTCCATTAAATTTTGTTTGTGCATCAACATCATCCTGATTAACAGTAATAAGAAGGGATATGCCTTTAAGTAAAATACAAAATGAAATATAAATATATTTCGACATTTTTTTAGTTTAAAAAATCGTACCTTAAGAAAAAATTCATACTGACGAAAGTATTTGGTTTCTGCCAATAATCCTTATTATTGTAGATAATGCTCTAACAAGTAATTCTTGAAACTTTCACGTGGCTAACCCAAACAGATTTTGAGGAAAGTGCACCAAAAGTTTGAAGATTTAACATGGGCGAGATAGGCAGGTCTTACTTACCTTAAAGCAGTGTACCTTCAAAAAAATAGCCTAGATTTGGTGTAAAGTTATTCGTGCCTTTTCTGGCTGTGATCATGGATACATATTAGACTTGATAGTATACACTGGAACATCACACTTAAAGCACTAATGCTTGTGCATGCCTGTTTCCACTCCCAGATTACAAAGAAATGAGGTAGAGAAGGAACATACATCAAACATTCCTGCTGGCAAATGGATGGATAAGAGAAAAGTTAGCATGCTAACAACCACTCATATCAGTGCAGTGGTTGGTACAGGGAAAGAAGAAAGTCAGTGGACAGCACAGAAGAATATCAGTATGTATTAATGATTACAGTAACAAAATGGAGCCAGAGGATAAAGCTGATCAAATGATAACCAGATGATATACCAAATGGTACAAAACGCTGTTTTCTCCATTTACTTTAAATAAATTGTACTGAGTAGTTTCATTCCGGAAAGGGTTCTGAAAGGAAGGCATAAATCACACAATGCTTTTGACTGGAAATCTCTAAGTCTCTGGCAGATGATCTTCCTAGTAGATCTTAAACAGCTACTGGCAGCAGACCTTCAAATGGTGACTTTTGCAAGACTGACTCAGCATCACTTCCTTTCACTCATCCCCCCAAACCAACCATCAAGAAAACTACCATAAAGTGTATACCATATCAGTGCGTATATAGCAAAATAGGAGAAGAAACCCAGGCGAGTGTTCTGTCAGTGTGCTGCAGGCAACCTCGATGATGGCCTGTTTTGATAAATATACAAAAGCATGCACTATTTGATCAAAAGTATCCAGACACTTTATAACAGTAATCGTAACAGTATAAAAGGAGGAAAGGTTGTTGGTGTTACTTAGTGAGACTACAGAACAGCAACATGGTAGGGCTTAGTGCTCCTCCAAGGTTATAGTAATCGCCGCGTAAGGCCATACACTAGAAAGTAAATATTGCCGCCCAGGTCTCTTTTTTTCTCATTTTTGTAATGGCTGATCACTGCCGCCAACCTGCCTAGTTAAATATTAAAATTGCCAGGCATAACCATAAAGTAATTTCAATGTAAGCATCGATAATAAATGTTTCCCTACCCTTGTAAGTGATGTACAGTAGGCGTACTATAACCATATTCCTGAAAAGAGGGGCGTGTTAAACGATGCAGTTTATTTAATAAGTTTTTGCAGTGTGTTCGAAAGTTCCAGACATAACTTAATGCTTTTCCTTTCTTTTGCATGGACGTTTCCTTCTCTCTACAATAACTAGTACAGGAGAGAGATTATTGGGTATATTTTCAGCTTGCAGGCTGGTTATCCAGGAAAGATATAGGAGTACTAATGTGCCAAGCTATGTGAACGGAAATTAGGTCAGCTTTCAAGCTCACTGCGGAATTGAGAATAATAATGTTACTAGTCCTACTAATTCTTCTTCTTCTTCTCGGTGCCTATCCATTTCGGATGTTGGCGATCATGATGGCTATTTTCGTCCTGTTTGTGGCAGCGCGGAACAGTTCAACTGATGACATATTGCACCAGCCTCTAGGATTGTCGAGCCAAGATATTAGTCTTCTTCCAGGACCTCTTTTGCTATACTTTATGGTTTTCATATATGCAGAGTTCTGTTATGTACTGGTAGATCTAGGCAGGAGATTGGCGTATTTGAACACTTTCAAATACTGCCGGACTTGAACCTGCCAACCTGAGCTAGTAATACATTCTCTCCTTCATTCGCTTAAATTAATTTGAAACATTTCCTGCCTTTATTCTAATGTACGCATTACTATAACTGTATTCTTAAAGGGAGAGAGAGAATATAGATTATGTAATTCATAGCAATTTCTATAAGTTCAAGGACTTGCCACATAGGACATAATTGTCCTTCCTTTTAATAATAATGTTAATAGCTTTGCATCCCACTAAGTACTTTTACAGTTTTCGGAGATGCTGGAATTTTGTCCTGCAAGAGTTCTTTTATGTGCCAGTAAATCTACGGACATGAGACCGATGTATTTGAGTAACTTCAAATGCCACCGCTCCGAGGCAGGATCGAACCTGCCAAGGTTAGTTCAAAAGGCCAGCGCCTCAGCCGTCTATGAGCCACTCAGCCCGGTGTCCTTCCTTTTCCTTAGATGCTGTCTTCTTTCAATAAGCAGTAGGACATGAGGGAGTATTTTAAACATATTTTCACCTTGCAAGTTGGTGTATCCCAAGCTTACAAAATTAGGGAAACCCAGGAAATGTACACGAGCACTAACAAGCCAAACATTGCCAGTATTTTACATATATATTGGCTTAAATCACATGAAGACAGGTTGTGAGGCAAGAATGGATTGGAGGGCTAGGACTTAAAATGAAAAAGCAGTCGTTGCCTTAATAAAGGTACAGCCAGAGCACTAGCCTGAAATGAAAATAAGGGAAAGAAAAAAATAACCGGACCTGCTGACTGTTGGGTTCAAATCCACCATCTACTGAAAGCGAGCTCACAGCAATGTGATTAAACTGCACAGCCAGTTCACTCAGTTTCTTATGACGCACAATGGGCCACCCACTTACCTGTATATGGATCTTCAGTTCTTCAATTATACATATATGTAGGAACATTATACACCTTAATAAAAGATACTTCCCTGGTTGGTTGTCTGATTGGTACATGTATAACAAATATATTTAGGAAGAAATACTTCCATTTTATATTAATTTACATTATAAAGAAGTCATGTTATAGCAAAAACAATATGCAACTATATTAATGAATCTTAAGAGATAAGCATAATTTACTGTATTAAATGTTATTTTATATACATGTTAAGGGATATGTAGTAGTAATAACAACAAAAGTGTGAAATAAGGAAATAAGAAAAAAGGAAATAAATACAACTAAATGTAAATATAATTACAACATCAATAGCCATTCCATGGTCACTGAATTACAAAGGAGGGGTATGAATAAACAAACATAATAAACATGAATAGTAGTATTTAAAACGCAAAGTCATCTCCGTACAAACCTTGAAGGCGATTGGAAGGGTGAAAGGTAAAGGCTTCCACTATCCATAACGTTGGCACTTGGTGGGGTTGTTAGCTCAATGCACGACTGCCTTTGCCCCCACTAGTTAACCTGGTACTCATTTATCATACGCAAAACATTCCTTCCAAATTACGTTAAATCCCTGTCACTCATGTTAAGCCTACTATTCTCCGAACACCTTTTGAGCAGACTAAAGCGGAAGTGACGTCACTGTCTCGTCACACTCGCCGTGGTTGCCAAATGAGCCAGCGCAGGATTCAAAGTTGTACTCCACCACTATAATACAGCACAGCTCACGGATTGAACCCCGAATGAACTTAAAATAATTAATACATTACGTTTGCGTGTTAGAATCCCATACAGATTTTTAACGGCTTACGTCTTCAAACAATTAATTTACTGAATTACATTTTAAATGTGAAGACCTACAATCTTTTTTCCAGTCAATGAGCGGGTCAGGAATGGGATAAATGAAGCCCCATCTTGTGGCGAGGATAGAATTTGAGCCTGCTGCAGAAGCCTGTCTCACTCCTCTGGGGCAATGATTAATGACTGACATATGAAATTAAATGATACTGGAGAGTGATGCTAGAATGAAAGATGACAGGGAAAACCGTAGTACCCAGAGAGAAACCTGTTCCGCCTCCGCTTTGTCCAGCACAAATCTCACATGAAGGGACCCGGATTTTGAACCACGGAACCCAGTGTTGAGGGGCCGATGCGCTGCCACCTGAATCACGGAGGATTTCACAATTTTGATATACTAACTACAATTTCACGCTTAAAGCATTGCGAACGAATTCTTTTGACATAAACAGTAAGCATTACATTCATTAAATTATTACTATTATTATCAATATGTATATATATTTTATTATTTATTATTCACTATTATTGTCTAAATATATGGCCTGATTCCTGATTGAAATGAGCTGCTACTCACGGGCGATTTATGAGTAAGGGAGAGAAGTGAGGATTATGTACTCGTACTGGAATTAACTTGAAACTGACAGATGAAGTTGGGGATCCAGGCGAAAACTTGTCCCACCTCCGCTTTGTCCAGCACAATTTCAATAAATTATTACAAATATATTTTTGTAAAAAAATATTCGTACATATTATTATCATGCAGGAGGTTTCAGCGTCAGCTTACCTTGTGCCGCAGTAATTAATCTGTGTCGCTATCGAGTGGCTGCACACCCAAGTCTGAATCAGAGCCGGGTTTAGCACACGAGGTAAACTAATCCCGCCGTCAATACTATTCGCTCTGAAAGGCTTATAAACAGACAGAATCATATTTCTCTCGCCGGACGTAAAAATCTTGCATTTCTTCTTCAACTGATAATAGTCGGGTGAATTTTTGTTCGGATCCATTGCACAATAATATCCAATAATGAGTAAGAAGAAACCTACAAACACACAAGACGACAAGAATTATGAATTAGCACACAATATGCACATACACTGTTTTTGTAAAAGAGAAGCACACTGATAAAATTCTCTCACTGCTGTTTTAAACAGACTATGATTGGAACTGCACCCACATGTTCAGGACATCCGCTTAGTGAGTAGGTATGGCAGCTCAGCATTGACTGCACTATTGCCAAAACTCTCTGAGTAGCGCACCCCCTTTGCCCCCTCACCTACCGTGTGATAACCCCATAGGCTCTGACCCTGTCGCCCGCGCCATCCCCTGGTCTATACACTTACTTCCGCTTTAGTCTGCTCAAAAGGTGGTCCGAAGAATAGGGTGGTGAACACACAAACAAGAATGCCAATGAAAGTATTTACCTTCTGGACCTTCATGCCAGACATGCTTTTTAACAAATTTTTTTCGCTATAATATGATTTATCTGTAGAGGAAAACAGTTATGCAGTGTGCGTCTCGTAGCTATCAAGATGGAATTGGTAATGTACTATGTATCTGTACAGCCTATATAAGACCTTTGACAATTACCTTTCAAGTGACATGTCAGCTGAGTGACAACGCTGAAAAGACTATGGACTTCGAGATTAGCATTCCTGAAGTGGGTTTTCTGCACTTTCCCATTTTCACACATTGATTTAAGAGTTGTCTGTATCAGTGCAACAAAAAACAAGTAGCAATATATATCACTGATCTCTTTCATTTAGTTATCGATGGCTTGCAATTTGTTTAAAGTGATGCCCAAGCTTCAGATTTTATCTCCTGAGACTTTTTTGCTATTTGTTTTACTATCTCCTGGATGGGAGCTCACAGCTGCGCGCTTCTAACCCCACGGCCAACTTGCCCGGTATGAGACTTTTAAAGGTGACAGTCCGCATATCATAATGAAGAAAGACTTTCAAAATGCTCTGTTATAGGAAAGTAAGGATCATGACGAATGTGGATCTCTGAAATTTTAAAGCTGTGAACATAGATCAAGCATAGCAAATCAAGGGGCGACTAGATTGGCTGAAACTTTAATAACTGGTTATTGAAAGGGAGCCTAACGTAAGACCATAATCATGGCTAGTGACATGAACATGACAGCATAAGAGATATGTCCAACTAGTGACAAAACCATTGGTCTGGATTGGCTAGGTCCGCCTAGTAACAAGACCAATGTGTTTCGTTGCGTCTAGCTAGTGGCGAGGTAATTGGGCTGGTTTGGGTAGGTCCGGCTAATGACAAGACCATTGGGATAGACGCAAACAAAGGGGGTCTGGGGGCGTACGCTGCCAGCAGGCCTGTAGCATCCCCTAGACAGTATTGGCATGTGACGAAACCATTATATTCTACCACAAACCCTGGATGGTGACAGGTTAGGTTGTGATTCACCGAAAACAAATTATATTGATCAGTTAGGTTGTGATCCACTGAAAATCACTGATGTTCGCAGGGTTAGGTTAGGTTCGACAGGATTTTTACTTGACTGACTGTTGTCTGTGAAAGCACTGTCATGACGATTGAATGCAATAAACATTATACATTCATCCAGTAGATACGCCAGGAACTGGCGAACCAACACCATACATACAAAGTTTACAGGAATCAACAAAACAGGATATTAATTCATGGTACTCATTGTTCTTTAAAGAGAAGAACTATCCAGTCAACAATAGTTGCAGTGAACGTGGTTTTTCACTATTATTGTCCCGCCCCATCGCTAAGTGGTTTATGTGCTGGTCTTCGGGCACAGGATCCTGGGTTCGATTCCCTGTAGGCTCAGGAATTTTGACCACTCTTGGTTCATTTCTCTGGCACAGAGGCTGGATGTATGTGTCTTCATCATTTCACTATTATTGTGTGAAATAGCAACTTACTAGTTGTAACAAGCACAGTATGTTCAACAGCGACTCATGAATGTTGACTGGCAGGATGTCCAATCAATAACATTATCTCGCGTACCCTACGACTACAAGTCGTGCTCGTGACCACTCAAAATTGTTTTATATTCGGAAGAACCGCTCGGTAGTCTCTCAGTTCGTGCATCATTGCACAATACCTCAATAATCGTAAAACGAAGTCACCGTTTTACGTGGACAGTTAGTACATAAGCAAACTGATGCAATAGCTTAAAAGTTGTTTAGTGGGCTACTGTGAATCTTGTACCATCTATACAAAATATGACAATTTTAAAAAATCTTCTTCTGATAGATATTTTCAAAGATGACCGAGCTAGTTGGCCGTGCGTTTAGGGAGATATTTTTACATCTAATTTTTCTCTCTCTCTCTCTCTCTCTCTCTCTCTCACTCCACTTGCATACCTGCCAACCCATCCGATTTACCCGGAAACTTTCCATTTTTTAAACTCGTTTTCTGTATTTATTAACTTCTTCGTATTTTTGACCAATATAACTTCCAGTACGGCCAATACTTTTCCCCCAAGATAAACGATACATTGTTATGCGCTTGTGTAATTTACGAAACCTAATTTTCAAGCATATTTATTTGATGTTTTATTTCGCAAGTGTTTCATCCTTCGTTTATCGTGTTTCTCACTCGCCACAGCAGCGTGTGCGCTTTATGCAGCTGGGGATTCGGGACGGCAGTCGTCCTGCAAGCAAGAGAGCCCAGTGTGAGCTAGTGACTCAGTTAATCTGGACACAAAAGAATGAGTTTATTATGTTGTTCGTGCGCTTTTGACATTGTTTCTGTGTGTAGTTTTGTTGGAATTGTAGGCCACATGTTTTTTCTTGCGTTTCTATGCTTTCCCCCCTCTAATTTGTATGTTAATATTGTATGGGACATATTGAATTGTTTTTTATGTGGTAGTTTAGTGTATTTAAGTGCATAATTTTAATGAGTTGAGTGTTTTTAAGGGGGCTGTATCTGTGATAGTTTCTGGTATTTTCTCTTCTCGTTATGGCCAAAAATTATATATCAAACTTTTTCTCCATGTGTTCAGAGATACCTATATATTTCTGTTCATTTTACTGTCTGATAAGGAAACTACCGCATTTTCTCGCATAATTAACGTCCTTGCATAATTTACGCATCTCAATATTTTTGGGTCCAAAGTGAAGAAAAAGAAATGTTCACATATTTGACGCACCTACAATTTCAAAAAACCATCCCGCAGCTCCGGATGCATTTCGAAGTAGAGATGACGACTACTCAATTAGCAGGCTTCCAATTGCAGAAGCGGACATTCCAAATACAAGGCAACGTGCTGTTATTAGCCGGCAGGAAATCCCACTGCACTAGTTCAGTGAGAGAATCAGTCCAGAAGTGACTATTGACTCTTCCAATCTGATAAAAACGTGTTTTACAATTGTTTCAGGTACGGAACATTCTGTGATCTTAAAATTGTTTGTTATTCCACAGTATTCGAGCAATACTGCATCATACAAACTCGCAGTGATCAGTTACGCCGAAACATACGGGAATAGGGCAGCGAGCAGCAAGTATTCAGTGTCCAAATGTAACGTGCACTACCGCGGTAACAGTTCACTTCAAGCGACCAACAAATCTCGCAAATCATTTTGTGAGCTAAAAACAGCAAGTTTCAAGTAGAAGAGGATCTGCTTAAATATATGATTTTATTACGCAACATTGGATAGTCATTTCTCGCCAAAATTTAAAGAATGAGAAATAGCTGCTGAACATAGGATCAGTGTCTCGAATTTGAAGGTTAGCCAAGGCTTGATTGATTATATGAAGATAAATGGACTTTCTCTTCGACGAAGAACAACATTATGCCATAAAAAGACGAATGATTTTAACCATTTTCATTGCTTTGTGATTGAAAAGTCCACAGTGATAGGATATTTGATCTCCCAAATAGGAACCGCAGGTCAGACGCAATCGCTTTCCGTATGCCACAAAGTCGAACAATCTATAAGAAAGGAACATGTAGTGTTACCGTACGCGCTACTGGAAGCAAAAAAAAAAAAAACCGTACTGCAATGCTCGCTGTAACAGCTGATGGAAGATAGGAAAAATTAAAGGGTCCACCTTTTCAATACAAAAAATGTTATAGATTATTTATAACATGTATTTGCACTTGGAACTAGTTTCGACGCTGTTTGGCGTCATCAGCCAAAATGTGGGAAATAGGCCAGCATGTAGGCATTTATATTACACAAGGCGTTACATTAAACAATGCACATCTTACAAGGAGATAAAAACAGGGACGAATGTAGAAACAAATGAATCGTTGAGAAAGCAAAAGTTATACATATTAAAAATAACCTTAACCACATATCTTGCAGTGCGAAAGTAATCTTCTTGAATGATACCTGAATATAAAACACACGCGCACACATTTCTGAAGAGCCAGCAGGCAGGACAAAGTAAAGTGAAACCTTAAGAGTTAAGCTTAACCACACAACTTGCAGTGCGAAAATATTTGCCTTGAATGATTCCTGAATACAAAACGCACGCGCACACACTTCTAAAGAGCCAGCACGCAGGAAAAAGTAAGGTGAAACCTTAGGAGTTATTCTGAGAAGGGTTCATCATTCTTTCTATGTTCCGATTAACTAATGAAGTCTCCCTTGAGTTCCTGATAAACATACACAACAGGAAATTAAACAATACACATTTTACAAGGAGATAAAAACAGGGAAAGTTATACATATTAAAAATAACCTTAACCACACATCTTGTAGTGTGAAAATATTCGTCTTGAATGATTCCTGAATACAAAACACACGCGCACACATTTCTGAAGAGCCAGCAGGCAGGAAAAAGTAAAGTGAAACCTTAAGAGAAGAGTTCATCATTCTTTCTACTGTATGTTCCGACTAACTAATGAAGTCTCCCTTGAGTTCCTGATAAACATACACAACAGGAAATTCTCCTTCACTCTCAACAATAGCTATAAAGACCAACGGTAGATTACATTTTAAATATTGTGCAGAGACGTGAAAGCATGATCTTGAATATCATATAACTCCTTCGTTTAACCCAATTTTGTACACAAGGTGTTACATTAAACAATACATATCTTACGAGGAGATGAAAACAGGGACGAATGTAGAAACAAATGCATCGTTGAGAAAGCAAGTTATACATATTAAAAATAAGCTTAACCACACAACTTGCAGTGCGAAAATATTTGCCTTGAATGATTCCTGAATACAAAATGCACGCGCACACATTTCTAAAGAGCCAGCAGGCAGGGAAAAAGTAAGGTGAAACCTTAAGAGAAGAGTTCATCATTCTTTCTATGTTCCGGCTAACTAATGAAGTCTCCCTTGAGTTCCTGATAAACATACACAACAGGGAAATCTCCTTAACTCTCAACAATAGCTATAAAAGACCAACGGTAAATTGTACTTTAAATACTGTGCAGAGATGTGTAAGTATGCTCTTGAACATGATATAACTTCATTTAACCACCTTTGAAAGTCTCTCTCTATATTACATAGCTTCATTAACACACCATTCTGTAGATGCAAAAAATAATCTTGTAATCTTCATGGGTCCTGTATTCAGCTCGACAAGAGTATAAAAATGGCATATTCCACTGCGTAGGCTAACTGGAGCCACCGGCAGTGCCAATGCACTAAGAGACTTTGTCTCACGGTATGCACTAGCCAGCTTATTGGTAGGTGTGCTAGGTACCAACTGATGAGCCCACCCTAGCACACGAGGGCGAAACGCTGGCAACCAAGAATGAGTTAGCTGGAAAATTTATAATGTCCAATAACGGACCATTTATATTGGTATTATAAATTTACTCATTCAGGACAAATATTTCAGATTCCCTATGGGAATCAACATCTATATCATCTGATGGCCAAGCAGGCATCAATTTTTGATAATGAGACAAAGTCTCTTAGTGCATTGGCACTGCCGGTGGCTCCAGTTAGCCTTCGCAGTGGCCTCCACGGTATGCACTAGCCAGCGTATTGGTAGGTGTGCTAGGTACCAACTGATGAGCCCACCCTAGCACACGAGGGCGAAACGCTGGCAACCAAGAATGAGTTAGCTGGAAAATTTATAATGTCCAATAACGGACCATTTATATTGGTATTATCTTGGAACATACCACTTAGTCCAGCAACTCGTCTCCTTTCTCCCAAGTTTTCCCAGGCCAAACTCAGCATCATTTTCGTAACCCTACTCTCTTGTCAGAAATCACCCAGAACAAATTGTGGTTCTTTCCTTTGAACATTTTCCAGTTCTCGAATCAAGTAATCCAACTCAGTGTCCCATACATTGAAACAATACTCTTGTTGGGGTTGTACCAGAGACTCATGTGCCCTCCTGGTTACATCCTTACTACAACCTCTAAATACCCTCATAACTATGCAGAGAGAGATCAGCTCACTATAATAAAATGAAGTAAAATAAAGTAAGACTATACCAGGTACAAAGCCATCTTTCGTTCCAGCATGAACAATAACCAGTCTCCCTCCCTCACACACAGGTTGACGAATTACTCCTTGAACATCATGTCCAGATTTGTGTGGTTTATTCCAGGAGTGTGTGGTTGACCCTGAAAGAGAAATGCACACTTGAAACCAAAGACACCTGATGAAGATAAATTATTCTATGATTTATATAAAATAATATGGAACATATGTATTCACCATTCATAAAAATCCAAGTCTCATCCAAAAAAAAGACAGGTTTTGGTTTCTCACTGTCCTTAGTTCGCATGTATTCCCTCAGAAAACAGGATCTCTTATAACAAATATCTTCATTTTCTCTAACATACGCAACTCCACACAAATCCCGTGGCATTCAAAATTCTTCCTAATGATGTTTCTGAGCCCTAGTACAAATAAGTGTCATAATTTGCTTGCAAGTGGTCGAAAACCTTTCTTACAGTTACAACTTCTCCTGTGGGCAGAAAAAAGTGTTACAAGGGGCTCAAAAGAGCTGTATATCGATACATTCACAAAATATTTCTGGGAGGTTATCTCACCTATGTGCCAATTTCTATAAATAATGTTGCAGTTGATTCCTTGTGAAGTTACCATACCTTTATGTAATTTCATAAATAAACCTTGCTATGTCTTACTTAGAAAAACTGTCTGTGCAGGTCTCTGGACGTTCACGCTTCCGGTGTTTACTGGAGGTAGAAAATTCACCTCCCTTCTTGAAATTTCCTGTTATTTCTCAGACTAAACTGAAACCACGCTGTAAGAATACACACAAGGAAATATATTACATACACACATGCTGTAAGTCAATATGAATACACAAAGGTTAAGCCTACAAACCATATCAAAATCAAGACAAGACATGGTATACATGGTAAGGTTAGGTTCAGAATGATATACTCCTCCATTTCTACTGATAGTCATTATGTCAGAAAATTATCATGGATACAGGATAAAAATAAACATTTCCCCAGTTAATTTTTAAACTCTTCATCATTTGGTCCATATCTCTACGACTGACACCTTCTTCGTTTTAGTGTTTCACTTGCTCGTAGCAATGTATAAGCATTTCTTGACCTGATTTTTGTAAAGGGCGTAACATTTCTTTCCTTTTCGGAGGAGTTCTTGCTTCTTAGACATCCCAATCAAATTCTGTACGTATTGGACGAAATAGGACCGTAATTAATAAAATGTGGTGTTCATCATTTTACACAAACTATGTTATTAAATATAAAGTTGAAAATTTCAATTTTAACTATGTATACCTGCCAACCCTTCCGATTTACCCGGAAACTTTCCGGTTTTTAACTCGTCTTCCGATTTTCCGATTTATTTTCACTTCTTCCTATTTTTGACCAATATAACCTCTAGTACGGCCAATACTCTGCCCCTAGGATAAAAGATAAATTCTTATGTGCTTGTTTAATTTACGAAACCTCATTTTTAAGCGTATTTATTTGATGCTTTATTTCGTGAGTGTTTCCCGCTCACCACAGCAGCGTGTGGACAGCTGGGGATTCGGGGCGGCAATCGTCCTGCAAGCAAGAGAGGCTAGCGCGCGCTGGCGACTCAGTTAGTCGGGACGAAAGAAAGAGTTTGTTGGTGTGTTAGCGCGCTGTAAACTTCGTTTCTGTGCGTAGTTTCGTCGGAGTTGTAGGCCACGTGTTTTTGCTTGCATCTCTATGCTTTCCCCCTCTGTCAAAGTTGTATGTTAATACTGTATGGGACATATTGAATTGTTTTGTATGAGGTAGTTTAGCGTATTTAAGTGCATAATTTTAATGAGTTGAATGTTTTTAAAGGTGTTGTGTCGGTGACAGTTTCTGGTATTTTCTTTTCTCGTAATGGCGAAAAAATATAACAAACATTATCTCCAAGTGTTCAGAGATACCTATAAATTTCCGTTCATGTTCCCGTGTGATAAAGGAAACTACCGTATTTTCTCACGTAATTAACGTCCTTTCATAATCCCACTGCCCTAGTTCTAGGAGTGTTTCGGGTACGGGACATACTGTGATCTCAAAATTGTTTGTCAGTCCACACTATTCGAGTAATATTAGATCATCCAAACTCGCGGTGATCAGTTTCGCCGAAATATATGGGAATAGGGCAGCGGGCAGCAAGTCTTCAGTGTCCAAATGAAACGTGCGTTACCGCGGTGACAGAAGTGCATTTAAGTGGCCAACAACTCTCGCAAAGCATTTCGCGGACCAAAAAGCGGCATGTTTCAGCATGTAGAGGAGGTTCTGTTTAATTATATGGTTTTGTTACGCAACGTTGGATAAGCAGTTTCTCACGTAATGCTTTACTGTATTTTAAAGAATGAGAAATAGCCGCTGCACATGGAATCAGTGTCTCTGATATGAAGGTTAGCCGAGGCTTGATTAATTTTATGAAGAGATATGGACTTTCTCTTCGACGAAGAACAACATTGTGCCAAAAAATGACGAATGATTTTAATAATTTTCATCGCTTTGTGATTGAGAAGCGTAAAGTGAAGGAATATTTGATCTCCCATATAGGAACCGCGGGTCAGACGCCAGTCAGTTTCCACATGCGACAAAGTCGAACCGTCGATAAGAAAGGAACGTATAGTGTTATCGTACGCGCTACTGGAAGCAAAAAAACAACGATGTACTGCAATGCTTGCTGTAACAGCTGATGGCAGAAATCTTACAACTTACATTGTTCTAAAACGAAAAACAATGCCTAAAGTAAAATTTCCGAGAGTGATCCACGTTCGTATTCAAGAAAAAGGGTGGATGGTCACATCACTCGTACAAGATTGGATACGAACGGTTTGGGGTAATGTAGCAGGGTCCCTCCTTCGATGACCCTATTTTATGTAGCCTATCTTTTAAATGTAAATGAATTGTTAATAATTTGTAAATATCTGAATTCCTTGAATAATTTACGCATTCGAAGTTTTCGCCTGTATTTTTCGTCAAAAAAAAGGCGTTAATTACGCGAGAAAATAGGTATTATGCATTTTGTTTATGTCGGTGTGACAAATATTATTATTCGTATGTAAGTGTCATAAATGAGAATGATTAGGTACATTTTCTTGTAACCATTTTTATGTTTTCTTAGTTTAAGATTTTAAATTTAATGGTCAATTTGCATTGCAACTGTAGGATTTGTATGCCTTTTATCCTGACCTTTTTTCACCTAGACCGTGGTGGATTATATGTGATGAAATCCAAGAATTTAAAAAATCTTCCTATTTTTGGTTTCTAAAAGTTGGCAGGTATGACTATGTTATTAAATGCATTATCCGAACATGCCGCAATTCTACTTACCTGTTATTAGCCAAATAGTAGTGATGGACAACGCTCTCGCTCGAGACTCTTGAGATTGACGTCGCAGATCTCGAGACCAATACTCCTGTGGTGCAAGCTGTGCGACGTACCAGTAACTACGACTGTAAACTTGATAGTATATCATTGACAGTTGTCGCGTGAAAGAACGTTCTCGTATGAAAACGTGTGAGCCAACACATTTTGTCAAAGGCCAGGAAAAGTACTGCATGTTTAAATATGAACCCCTTAATACCATTAAAGAAAGTGAAAACAGAATGTCAGTATCTTAACCTGTTCACGACTTATTTGGGGTGGACATCTTAGCTGAATAACCATGCATAATTTGTGAATAACTGTAGATAGGATGTACACCTACTTGGATACTAGAGGTGTGCATTATTCGAACCTGAGACGGGGAAGATCTGCTCTGCTACATATGCAACCCCCATTACACGAGTGGAACGTGTATTCTAAAATGCCCGACTTTGCTCCAATTCTTTCAGCAGGAGTGATGGCCAACGCTCTCGAGACCGGTTCTCGTGTGCTGCGAGCTGTGCGACGTCCCAGTAACTACGAGTGTAAGCTTGAAAGTTATCATCAGCAGTTCTCATATGGTAACGTGTGTGACGATATATTTTGTCAAAAGCCTAGGAAAGCACTACATGTTGAGCTTGAGCTCCTTAATACCATTAACGAAAGTGAATACAGAATGCCAATATCTTAAACTGTTCACGAGTTATGTCAGGTGGACTTCTTAGCTGAATAACCTGTATAATTTTTTACTTATTAGGATGTAAACCTACCTGGATGCCTTACAATCGTTGTCGGCAGGGTAGTTTTTTGTGATTCAGACCGGGTGGGAGGTGTTCTGCGACAATTCCTCTTCGTTGTTATGCGTTTGTAAGTGACGGGTCATCAAAGTATTTCTGCCGATGTATTTTACTTCTTTTGAATAAGCAACACAGAAGGCTGTGCTTGGTGACATCTCTTTAAAATGACCGACATCCACGACTTACGTTGTGTTTCGGACATCGTCTTCAAGTTGTTGCGTACAACTATAGACAATTTCACATGGCACAGTCATATATCGAATTACCTAATTATGACGCGAATACGCTATAACGTTGTAAGCAATTATTTCCTTTGACACCAAAATATCGGTAAACACAAGCAGTGGTCATGTTATTGAATGTGGGGTCTGATAATTACGTACACCAACCTGTCGAAAGAATTGGAGCAAACTGAAGCATTTTCGAATACACATTTCACTCGTGCATAATGGTGGTTGCATATGCAGTAAGGCGCATCTTGCCTCGTCTCGAGTTCGAATAATGCACGCCTCTAGTATCCAGGTACGTGTACCTACAGTAGCCGTCAGGTTCTGTACTTAAACCACCCATTTGTATACCTACCAGTTCATACAATGCCAGAATGCGTATCCTTTGTTATATTGCATCAAAATAGACCTCGGTAGAAGTGAACGCCCTAGTCACTTGTTGACACGTATTTACAAAATTAAGAAAGCCCGTGGTTGGCTATTTGCATACCCGGCACAAACAACGTTCAGCTCCGACTACCTGTAGGCCTACGACACGCTGCTCGCCGCACAATGCGGGGACAACGCTCTCGAGATCTCTCGAAATTTCTTGCGAGAAATAGTGCCTGCGCTAGTCTCGAGAAATCTCAAGACCTCGTCTCAGACTGCCCATCACTACCAAATAGATTTACAATCCCACAGAAAAAGAAAATATGCTTTAAATATACTCTGAAATGGTACTGCAGTGGCAATACGTAATTCAGGCTAGAACTGTGAGCGAACGTTGCCAATGTGCCAGATTAATGGTAAATGTAAGACAATGTATTGGCAAGTAGGGCCCTTGAACTACCGACACTGCAAAATAACAAACAGTAAGAAAAGTAACTATAAATCACTACCTTAACATTACAGGGGAGAACGAGTAAGGTTGCACCCTTAGTGTGTGGGCTTACGTGCCCAGGAGTATAGAATATAACAGGTTACCCGCATCAACTGGCTTGCGGTCGTTGGCTATTCGAGCACGACGTTGCACAGGTACCTGCTCTGATGTTGGGACCGCTTTCTGAAGGAATTTAGTAATTGCAATACGTTTTAACCAGACAATTAGCTTGTGTGTTCCCTATACCTGCTCAAACTGACTTTGTAAATAGTAGATAACGAACAAAATAATGCACAATACAAGACCTAATCGTGTCCCAATACCATGGTTATTGCTACTAGGATTTTAGTAGCCACACTATGCTACTGAAATCCATTAAGTATTCTCAGTTAAACAAAACTGAGCATTAAATATCACCAATAAAGAACCAAGCAAATAAAAGAACAAGCAAACAGTTTTACTATGATAAAGTGAATCTTACCTTAACTTTTCTTTACCCTCTTGACTTTACCTCCGTACTGTTAAGTTTGCTTCCACTTTTTCCTCACGTTTTTTTATAAATGTTATATGCACATATCCTCATTTTCACAAATGTGGCTACCAGATCACTACTTATATTAAAATCACTTGCACATATTAAAGAAACTAGGTTCTGTATTACTTCCAACCCTCCAAGTTCGTGATAAGAGCAGAAACGTTTCTCCATATCTTGTACAGTTTGTGACCACTCGGCTGTCTGGCTCTGTAAGACCACGGTATGACAGACTCCGAACAATACGTAGGTACTGTGGTATTTTCCTCCTATGTCTGTTTGGGAAACTAAGTGTGGATTAATGCTTTTCTGTTTTTTAGCCATCTGACGTGCATTGTAATTCAAACCTTCGACCTCAGTTTCAGTGTCAGTTTCACCAGCAAATGTTGGACGAGTATCATATTTGCCTTCTTCAAAATATCTTTCAGCTGGAGAGTATTCTACTTCACGACACATTATTCCGCACTTCGTCAACATTTGTGATGAGAGATATTCATCAGAGGTTTCTGTTCAAATGTTCTTGTGGTTCTCTATTTTACCAGCATTATTTCCGAGAATAATCATCCGAAGACGATGAAGAGCATTCAGCGTGGTAGGGTGGTGGTATAATTCTCCTCGAATAGATCTGGGAAAACAAATTCTTGAGTGAATCTTGGTTCAGTCGGTGGGTTAAAATGTACTTCATTCCTAGATTCTGAACTTCTGAGATCAGATATTTCAAGGAGGAGATAGTCACAAGGATAGCTTTCTGGTTGCTTAAATTTTTTCCCTTGCAGGTCAGACTGTTAATATATATTTCAGGTTCCCTATGGGAATCAACATCTATATCATTTGATGGCCAGGCAGGCATCAATTTTTGAAAAAGGGACAAAGTCTCTTGTGCCAAAGACACTGGCACTTCTGGTACGCAGTGGCTTCCACGGTATGCACTAGCCACTTTATATAATAAGTTATTTATTTTATTATGTGAAGTCAAATATCATCAATACGGATTCAAAATTATTTATATCGCATGTAATAATGCACTAGCCATGCATCTTGGTAGGTGTGCTATTTACCAACTGATGAGCCCAACTTAGCACGCTGGGGCTAAACGCTGGCAACCAGGAATGAGTTAGCTGGAAAACTTATAATGTCCAAACGCCTCATTTTCAAGCGTATTTATTTTATGCTTTATTTTCGGAGTGTTTCGTCCGTCACTTTTGTGTATACACAAATATGAAGTATTGAAGCTTACACCTAATCAATACATATATTTATATATTATTGTTCTACAGGACCGGTTTCGACCTTGTGAAGGTCATCTTCAGCCGACAGTCATAACATACAATTAAAACATCACAATAAGAATGTCACATGATATTGGTAAAAACATTTGTCATTACAAATGTTCTAGTTTAAATAGTTGTCTACATTAACTGATATGATAATTAAAACTTAACATTACTATATGTAGATGAATGATGTATGTTAATATACATTTTTCTTAAATTATAAAGGTGTCACATAATATGGATAAAACGTTATCAATTTGTAAAATGTATTCCATATTATCTTCATCTGCGTTAATCGGTATGAGAGTTAAAACTTTGCAACAATATTATGTGCGCAGGTGATATATGTTGAATGTACAGTATTCTTGGATTGTGAAGTGTCCACTGTTCCACATTAAAACTTGTGACTAGATGAATAAAACATTTTGAAGTACAGGTTGATTCTTGTGGCGTGTTGTATATGCGACTATGCTATGATATAGGATCAGCCATGTTCGTCCACTGGTGGAATAATAGTATGAGTTTCTTGAGGTAATATGAACACTTATGTTGAAATTAGGTAGTTGTCCGGTGTTTAGTGTGGGACTTCATGGATATATACACAAAGCTTATAGTTTATGTTAAGACTGAATTGACCTTAAAATTTGATAGAATACGGTATATAAATGTAGATAGGTTGTTGTTTTAGCGACGTGCTTCCCTTAGTTATTTGATTTTGTCAAATGTCAATATGTATTACTTGATTTCAACATGTCTGGTGTTTTTTGGTTAGCGTGAAAGCTTCTTTCTTCACTTTGTGTTGTAGAATGTATTTTGTATCTGTAAGTAGAAATAGTGCGTAAGAAATGTTGCGCCTGTCAAGTTTGTTTTGAACTTGGAATGGGTGTGCGTGTACTTACTGTAGATGTTGACACTTGATGTGTGCTATTCGGCAGCACGTCGAGCACTGTTCCATGTTTGTCTGAAGTTGCTGCTTGTGGCTGCGGAGGGAAAGTTCGGAGGGGTAGAAGGAGTGGCTGTTGTGGAAGTAGGACTGGAGCGGGGGATTGTCTTCTGGCGGTTCTTTTATATGTATGAGGTCTTGTTTTTTTATTCTTTTTAGGTAATTGTTTTTTAGGAAAGGGATGACTGCATTGAAAAGAATGTTAACTTTGTCCATAATTTCATTTAAATTGAAGTTTGGATTGGTGTATTCATCTAGGTTGATATAGAATTCTTCCATTATATTAAGGGGCTCTTGGGTTTAGTGCTTAGTATTTGCATATCGTTTTCAATGTTTGTAAATTTATGTTTGAAGTCTTCAATGTGTTGGCCTATGGCTGGACTGTTTTACTGCGTTGATATGTTCATTGTAACGTATCTGAAAGTTCCTTCCAGTACGTCCGATATAACTGGCTTCCCATTGTTGCACTTCATACGTTATACTTCTGAGTGACTGTATTTATTATTATTGTTGATGGATTTGGAGTTGTGTAGGATATTGGCGTTGTTATATGTAGTTCTGTAGGCTATTTCTAGATATAGTTTCTTGAAAATATTCGTTATAGGATATATGTGGGTGTTGTTGAAAGTGAATAGTTCGTAGTCTTTCTTAGTTTTGTCAGTTCTGATTAGTTTTGATTTGGGTTGATTTTTTATTTTGTATATGATTTTGTTGATCATTGTTTTTTTTTTTTTTTTTTTTTTTTTTTTTTTTTTTTTTTTTTTTTTTTTTCCCTGGCTATTTCATGAATCAGGTTAAGTTCTTTGTTTAGTTTTTCTTGTGTTAGTGGTATATTAAAAGCTCTGTATATATCATACTACGGTATGCTGCTTTCTTGTGTGCGTTAGGGTGGTTGGAGTCTATTTTTATTGTGTTGGACGTATGTGTGGGCTTTCTGTATATTTTATATGATAAATGACTTTCGTGCCTGGTTATAGATATATCTAGGTAATGTTTAGTATGGCTGTTTTCTGTTTCCATGGTGAATTTTATGTGCGGATCTATTTCATTTAATTGTTCTAATATTTTGGTTTCATTAGTATATCTATGTCTATTAGGCAAATATATCATCTACAAATCTACACCAGAAAAAGATATTGTCTATTTTGTTGATTTCTTGGTGTTCTAAGTAATCTATGTAGATTTCGGCTAGTGTGCCTGATGTTAGGGATCCCATTGGTAAGCCTTGTTTTTGATACATGGTATCATGAAATTTGAAGTAATTATTGTTGATAGTGAAATGAAGTAATATGTTGAAATCAAGTTATACTTATTGACATTTGACAAAATCAAATAACTAAGGGAAGCACGTCGCTAAAACATCCTATCTACATTTATATACCATAGTCTATCAAATTTTATGATCAATTCAGTCTTAACATAAACTAGTAAGCTGTGTGTATATATGCACGAAGTCCCGCACTAAACACCGGACAACTACCTGATTTCAATATAAGTGTTCATATTACCTCAAACTCATACTATTATTCCACCAGTAGACGAAGACGGCTGATCCTATATCATAGCATAGTCACATATACAACACGCCACAAGAATCAACCTCTACTTCAAAATGTTTTATTCATCTAGTCACAAGTTTTAATGTGGAACAGTGGACACTTCACAATCCAAGAATATTGTACATTCAACATATATCACCTGCACACATAATATTATTACAAAGCTTTAACTTATACCGATTAACGTAGACGAAGATAATATGGAGAATATTTGCAAATTGATAACGTTCTTATTCATACTATGCGACACCTTTATAATTTAAGAAAAATGCATTTTAACATACATCATTCATGTACATAAGTTTTAATTATCATATCAGTTAATGTAGACGATTATTTAAACTGGAACATTTGTAATGACAAATGTTTTTACCCATATCGTGTGACATTCTTATTGTGATGTTATGATTGTCAGCAGAAGATGACCTTCACAAGGTCGAAACCGGTCCTGTAGAACAATAATATATAAATATATGTATTGATTAGGTGGAGGCCTCAATACTTCATATTTGTGTATACACAAAAGTGACGGACGAAACACTCTGAAAATAAAGCATAAAATAAATACGCTTGAAAATGAGGCGTTTGGACATTATAAGTTTTCCAGCTAACTCATTCCTGGTTGCCAGCGTTTAGCCCCAGCGTGCTAAGTTGGGCTCATCAGTTGGTAAATAGCACACCTACCAAGATGCATGGCTAGAGCATTATTACATACGATATAAATAATTTTGAATCCGTATTGATGATATTTGACTTCATATAATAAAATAACTTATTATATAAAGTGGCTAGTGCATACCGTGGAGGCCACTGCATACCGAAAGTGCCAGTGTCTTTGGCACAAGAGACTTTGTCCTTTTTTCAAAAATTGAAGCCTGCTTGGCCATCAAATGATATAGATGTTGATTCCCATAGGGAACCTGAAATCTACAACTAGCCCATCGTTCTTACGGCCGAAGTTGACACCACTCTGAACACCCAATTTGATCAGTTCCTTGCGCCATTCTCTCACAACCTTTCCAAGAACACAGTTGAAGAAAAGTGGGGTAAGTCCATCCCCTTTTCTCACTCCAGTTTTGATCTCAAAGCTTTCTGAGATCTCTCCTCTAAATTTAATCTTGCGATGGGTGTTGGTCAATGTTTCTAGGATGAGTCTGCAGGTTTTGTTGTCTAGCCCTAGTTCCTGGGGTACTTTGGTTCTCTATCAACGGAATCGTAGGTGACAACAACCTTGCGGTTTCTCAATTTGGAGTATGCAAGTACAGTTTTAACATTGAGGATCTGTTCAGCACAGAATCGGGTTTTCCTGAAGCCTCCCTGATACTCTCTCAGTTGACTAACCAGCTGATTTTCTGCTGTTAATAGTAACGCATTGGATAGAATCTTGTTATGTTACCGCTACGAGGGAAATTTCTGAGTAGTTGTTTAGATTAGTAAAATCTCCCTTTTTGTGAAGCAGATGGATCAGAGCAGATTTCCATTCAGGTGGATTCTGTAGCCTTGGGACTCGAAGGCATGCTCTTCCGTAAATCTGGTTTCCTGTACTGCTGTCAGTTCTATGTTCTGTCGTGTTAGTGAATCAGTCAGATGTTTTAATTTACCCACTTAGCAGTGGGTTAGCATTAAATATTGAGAAAAAGCTTTGCCGTCTTGATCAGAGTTTACATCCGGTGATTTTAGGGTGCTCCTACTCATCCTTAATTCTTTCAGACCTGAAAGAAAACTGGCGGTGTGAATTTTTGTTTGTACGTCAAAAACTGACTTAAATGCACCTAAATACATATATTTTTAGTTTATTCTACAAAATATAAATTAACATATGGAAAAAAAGCCTGCACAATTGTGCATGTCAGGACTTACTTCACTACTTACAAAAAAGGAAAATTACCTCAATGCGTGTGATTATACATATTTACATGTTCATATGTTCTATTTTACAGTGGGGAATAATTTAAAACAATCAAATCTTTGTTCAAACACAAGTAAACTTTACATTTTCTACATTGAGGAGGAGTTTTGCTATTACTGCCCTTTTGGCAGCAGCAGCTTGTTGTCGGACCTGAACGAAATCTGGAGGTGTCAAAACGTCAAAAACTTACTAAAATGCTCTCAAATACATGTTTTTACAGTTTATTTTACAAAATAAGAACTATCGGCTGAAGAACAGAACCCACACAATTGTGCGTGTCAGAACTTCATTCACTACTTGCAAAAAATAAAAAATTTAAACAATTCAACTTGGTACATGTGAATATGCACATGTACATGTTCAACTGTTCTATTTTACAGTGTGGAACGATTTTAAACAATTAAAATCGTATACATTACATTTCTCATGTAGAGTACGAGATTTTCTTTGACAGTCCTTTTTGTGACAGCACCCAGCACTCCTGCATGCATTGGCTGTAAGGAAACCTAGCCCGCACATGTGCGTATCAACATTCAAAACCTCACGGTATTACGTACGATGTTGTAAGTTCACAATTTACGTTTGCTACACAATCTACACACTTCATTGATTATATTCTGATATTCAGTAAAGCTTCTAGATTAATATGAATGCAGTAAATAGATACTTTAGGCATTACTACTTCCCGCCATATTGCTAATGAACTGTATTTTTGAACTCTTCTTCCTGCCCCCTGGTGGTCAAGTATTAAATAAAAACAGCTGAAGTAAATGCTATGTGTCCCGCACAAGCACTGCACTCTGGTCTAGCGCCAAGAAAACTTCAAATAAGCTCAGACATAAATAAAATACGGAGCCGCACAATTGTGCGTACACGGTCTGAAAGGGTTAAAGCATGTCGGTGCGTACTCCCGAGAATCCGAAGGTATGCTAACGTCACCATGGTCGACGGTGGATTGGTTACCACCTGGGGTACTGCATTCAGCAAAATTTTCCTCCATGCTCAATTGGAGATCATTCTTCGTGGGACAGTGGCGAGCCACCGTCCAAGATACTACCCAAGTTGTCAGTGTGGGAGACTTTTTATTCGAGGTTGTCACCCCTACACAGGTCGCGTTCACTACAGTTAAGGAGACCTGTCCACCCCACTCTTCCCAGGTCCTACACTCCGGGCCAATTAATCAATACTGATCTCCATTTAGACCAGTCGCCCAGGTGGCAGATTCCCTATCTGTAGTTTTCCCCACCGGGCGAGTTGGCTGTGCGGTTAGGGGCACACAACTGTGAGCTTGCATCCAGGAGATGGTGGGTTCGAATCCCACTATCGGCAGCCCTGAAGATGGTTTCTCATTTTCACACCAGGCAAATGCTGGGGCTGTACCTTAATTAAGGCCATGGATGCTTCCAACTCCTAGGCCTTGCCTATACCATCGTCGCCATAAAGACCTATCTGTGTCGGTGCGACGTAAAGCCACTAGCAAAAAAAAATGTTGTTTTCCTAGCCTTTTCTTAAATGATTTCAAAGAAATTGGAAATTTATTGAACATCTCCCCTGGTAAGTTATTCCAATCCCTAACTCTCCTTCCTATAAATGAATATCTGCCCCAATTTGTCCTCTTGAATTCCAGCTTTATCTTCATATTGTGATCTTTCCTACTTTTAAAGACGCCACTCAGACTTATTCGTCTGCTAATGTCATTCCACGCCATCTCTCTGCTGACAGCTCAGAACATACCCTTATTCACAACGATTATAATAAGAAGTTATTTCTTGCCCACATACCAATACAATCCACCTTTTGGTGTTTACAATTTCATACAATTAATTTCTCTAAGGGGCATGTTTCGCTCACTTATTGTCATCTTCAGCCTTAATTAATCTTAAGATGATGTTCTTGAACTGTTGTTTACGTATTAAAAAGTCAATAGTCAGTATTAAAATTACAATAGTCTAAAAACAAACTTACATTACATCTAAAAAAAGGACAATGTGATAATTTTAATTATTCATGTTTATCACGTTTTTAAGAAGTGCTTTAATGTTGTTTTTTAGATTTGTAATTTTAATATTGACTATTGACTTTTTAATATGTTCACGACTGATCAAGAACATCATTTTAAGATTAAGGCTGAAGATGCTCATTAAGTGAGCAAAGCCTGTCCCTTAGAAAAATTAATTGTATGAATTTGTAAAAAACCAAAGGTTGATTGTATTGAACAGGTGGGCAAGAAATAACATCTTATTATAATTGCTGTAAATAACATCATTCAATACGGAGTAAGAATGAGGATAATGACCTGTAACATACCACTTAGTCGAGCAGCTCGTTTTCTTTCTCCCTGTTTTTCCCAGCACAAACTTTGCAACATTTTTGTAACGCTACTCTTTTGTCGGAAATCACCCAGAACAAATCAAACTGCTTTTCTTTGGATTTTCTCCAGTTCTTGAATGAAGTAATCCTGGTGAGGGTCCCATACACTGGAACAATACTCTAGTAGGGGTCTTACCAGAGACTTGTATGCCCTCTCCTTTACATCCTTACTACAACCCCTAAGCACCCTCATAACCATGGGCAGAGATCTGTACCCTTTATTTACAATCCCATTTATGTGATTACCCCAATGAAGGTCTTTCCTTATATTAACACCTAGATACTTACAATGATCCCCAAAAGGAACTTTCACCCCATCAACGCAGTAATTAAAACTGAGAGGACTTTTCCTATTTGTGAAACTCACAACCTGACTTTTAACCCCGTTTATCTTCATACCATTGTCTACTGTCCATCTCACAACATTGAGGTCACGTTGCAGTTGCTCACAATCTTGTCACTTACTTTATACAGAATATCATCCACAAAAAGCTTTACCTCTGATTCCACTTCTTTACTCATATCATTCATATATATATAAGAAAACATAAAGGTCCAATAATACTGCCTTGAGGAATTCCCCTTGTAATTATTATAGGGTCAGACAAAGCTTCGCCTACTCTAATTCTCTGTGATCTATTTTCTAGAAATATAGCAACCCATTCAGTCACTTTTTTGTCTAGTCCAATTGCACTCATTTTTTTGCCAGTAGTCTCCCATGATCCACCCTATCAAATGCTTTAGACAGGTCAACCGTGATACAGTCCATTTGACCTCCTGAATCAAAGATATCTGCTATATCTTGCTGAAATCCTACAAGTTGAACTTCAGTGGAATAACCTTTCCTAAAACCGAACTGCCTTCTATCGAACCAGTTATTAACTTCGCAGACATGTATAATATAATCAGAAATAATGCCTTCCCAAAGCTTACATGTAACGCATGTCAAACTTACTGTCCTGTAATTTCCAGCTTTATGTCTATCACCCTTTCCTTTATACGCAGGGGCTACTATAGCAACTCTCCATTCATTTGGTATAGCTCCTTCACCAAACAACAATCAGGTAAGTACTTCAGATATGGTACTATATCCCAACCCATTGTCTTTAGTATATCCCCAGGGGCCATTGTTTACCGAAGATGTTCATGGTTTTGGATTGGCATTTCTTCCAAACTCAACAGGTTATGGTTTTCCCGCCAGTACTTGGGTGGCTGATTGCGTAAGTTCCCCACCTCGTGATGGGGTCGCCACATCCCTACACCTAGCCTTGAATGGTTTATTTATCGAACCGTCCAAGAGTTGAAGTACCGACGTCAGTGCACCAGGATTATAAATAGGAAAGGAATTCTACCTTGTCAATTCTGTTTATAATTATACTACAGTACCGGTTTTGACCCCCAGTTTTGGGTCATCCTCAGCTGAACAATACATTCACATATTGTAAATCAAGAAATGATTGATATTACTTTGGGGATTGCCATATGATAACAAATGTTTATATAAGTCCAAGTGGGGGATGTCAAATCGGGAACCGACATGTGTGCCACTATGTGTGACACTGCAAGTATATATCTATAGTAACATACTATAAACTTAAAATTGGTTTATACAACACTATCTTAACTTAAAGCTAACTTATAACTATATGTGACTAAAAACAACATATACGAACACTTCATGCACATAAACGTTCGTTTCTTACGTATTGGTCAGTTCATCAGTTGACTTTCTGTATTTGAGTCTTTTGTCATGGTTGTGTATTTGATTAATGCTTTTGAGCTTAAATAATATGATTTGTTTGTAAAATTATCCTATTATTGATATAAGATTTGTCTTCATATATGTGCATAGAATAAAACGCTTTCGTAATTTAAAAAATTCCAAGCGTGTAGATACAACTAGGATAAAAATGTGTATATACAGCTCTGCTGTGTGTTGAATCTTGTTGTTTTATGTTAAAATCGAATCATTTTGTCCTCTGACATTTATAAAATTAGAGTGGCATTAGACCCAATGTGGTAGCTCCTTTCCCATCTGTAGCTGTGTTTGGTGTTATGATTATCTTTGGACAATATATTGAGTAATATTTATATTGGAGGAATGTCTAAGGGTTGTGTGGTAATTTAGATGTGTACTTACTATTTTTGGCTTGGTTGAGTTGCATTTGGTATGAGAGCTCGCTGTGTACTGCTTCGTGGTTGTCTTGGGCTCACACTGCCTGCTATGAGGGGAAGGGGTAGGGAGAGTTGCTGTTGTGGGGGTAGGGGTGGAGCTAGGTGTGTTGTTCTGTTGTTCTCTGTCGTGTGTCATACTTTGTTAATTGATTTTCTTAAACAACCATTTTTAGAGCGGGGATGACTGTATTGAAAATGATGTTAGTTTTTTTTTCTGTGATTTCATTTATATTGAAATAATGATTAGTATATTGATCTGGAGAGAAGTAAGGTTTCTCCTCTTCCCTGAGATAATTTTGAAAGAAAGGGAGATGGGTTGGCATGTGATTGAACTAATTGGAAATCATCCCACGGTTGCCAGCATCGTCTTGGAGTCGTGTGTAGAGAGAAATAGTGACAGTGATAGTGAAAGCGGCCACACCTCATCTGCATTATTTGAAAGAGAAGGCAGCACACCATTGCCAGGAACAAGAAGTGTTACGGATCCGATTTTGAGCCCCGAGTCTGATTCCCGTCAATCCAGTGCGGACACCGCAGTCACATAGCAAATCTACTTGTTCAAGCTATGCTTCCAGTCCACGGAAGAAAGTGAAACAAACTGTAGATCTTCGGTACAAGAGAAAAGCTGTAAATTTCTAGTTAAGCAGGGCTAAGAAGCTGCTTTCATTAACCACTGTTGACAAAAGTTGTCGTAAGGTAAAGTCAGTACGACAACTTTACAGGTGGAAGAACCAATTAGAATCTACATCAATAAGCTCCATTGAACACAGATAATTGACACATAAAAAATTATTTTCTGGCTTTACAGAAACGAGTACATTGAAACATAATGTATGCGATGAAGGCCTGCGACTGTGGGCCTTGGAAATTTCAAGACAGATTTCAATTGGCGAACTAATTTCAGCGCATGTGCTAGTTGTTTGAGATGTTTGAAGAAAAGCACAGAATGAAAAGTAGAAAAATTACAAAATTTGTATCCCGTACGTATCGGCAAGAAGACGTAAAGGATAAAGTCGCAAAGAAATTTGTGGAAGCAGCTACAGAGCGATTTTTAGACTACACCCCTTCGTGCGTGAAATGGAAGCGAAAAGGACTCTATCGTTTGTTGGTGAAAAACATACAGAAACAGTTGCTCAATCAGTTATTGCACTCACCCATTCGTACACAATTATGCCTGCAATTAGTATGCTTTTTCCCAAAATTATTCATGGTATCTACTACAGGAGGCAACTGGAACTTTCAGTCCGAGAGTTCCCAAGGAAATGTTTCATGCCAGAAATATAATTGTAACACCCACAAAATAAGAGAAAGTGGGCAAAAAGGAAATAAAGTATTGGTTTAAAGAATCCTTCTCCTCATTTGCGGAAGAGAAATGTTTGCTACTGCTAGATTTCTGGACTACCTACAATGATAATTGCTGTCTTGAAGAATTCCTCCAGGCAACAGTATAGAAATTCTCCAGATTCCTGTCGGCACTACAGGGAAAATACAGCCCTTGGACAAGTTTTTTTTTTTTCCGGCAGTGGAAGGTTTTGTATCGTCGCTTACCAGACATTGTGCCTAGTTGTGAAGACTTTCAGTTTGATGTTCCTCAGAGAAACAGCATACTGAAAATGCAGTCCTTCATTCATTTTCAATTTTCTTCCTCATGGTTCAGGGACATGATTAAATATACGTGGTTCGCAACCTATTATACAATGGAGAGACCTCCCGAGTTTGAAGTGCCTGCGAAATATTTTCTTCAAACAAGTAAAGAAAACTGTGAAGAACAATGTGGCCTCAAAGTGGATATTCGTTGTACATGGTGCCAAAAATACTTGTGTTTTTATCATGCGATTAACGCAACTCATTTATGTTCCACATTTGTTCCGTAACAAAGTGACCTTGAAGTGTGGCACCCTGCCATTTCTCTCTCGCACACACACAACTGCAAATCCATTCCGCTGTGTGCCGCGCAAGCCAGCTAGAAGCTAGGGTTGTCCAATAAGCTGCATTGTCACGCGGATTTTGTATAGATTTCAAAACTTTCCAGTTCGAAATGGCAGCTAAATTTTGGTGCATTGCTATTTTGAGAGTCTCCTCATGGTCTCTGCGAAATTTCATTTCAATGTCAATATGGCAGTATGGACAGTTTCCTTGCTAGAAACACTTAACAATTTTTTTATCATCAAGGATGAAGTTATTACTGCAGAAATATTGTGGACTAATACTCAAATTGTGATCCATTCTTCTGCTGGTAGTTTTGGCAAATCACGTTTCCTGACAGCAAAATTGCCAAGAAGTTAAAGTTGCACTAGGATAAACTGTACATAGGGACTGGGTCCATACTTCCAAAAAGAATTGACAAACTTGGTTGGAGTGTCCTTGCTTTTGTATTTCTTTTCATGAAAGTTTAAATACTGTCGCTCAGAAGGGTCAAATCTACTAATCGCAGGGACTCGTACTATCCCATGGTGTTCCTCACACAGTGGATACTAATCATAGGCAACACAGACCCACGGTGTCGCTCATATAGTGGTACTAATCACAGGCAACGTAAGCCCATTATGTTCTGCTTGTAGTGGTACTAATCACAGGTACTGTAAATCCCATCCTGATGCACACACTGTTGCTACTAATCATGGGGTCTATGACCCTTTAAACAACAAGCACCGGGCGAGTTG